>NC_085138.1:5620972-5985822 GCF_035046485.1 Aedes albopictus
GGACAATTCCTTTTAATAATCTACGAAATGCTTTAGATCTGCTGGTATAAATTTGGTATAACGGTAAGTATTCTCTAGACTGGCCCAATTACGCAAAGTCGAAAAATTCCATGGGGCACTCCCTAGAATAGTGTCTATGAAGAACAATCTGTGAGAGATTCAGCTCAATAAAAACTGAGCTGACACAAATGAGTTAAAGCTTCTATGGGGTTTCCATATTAAATACATGAGAATTTAGATGACCTCCAGTGACTGGGACTGAGTCCAGTCTAACGTTCAGTACACCGGTTTATCATCGGTTTGGTACGAAATAAAAAAAAAGGCAGCTGATATGGCAATCTACCCTACTCTACATAAGAAAATAATTGTTGAGCGTGGCTGTACAATATGGCTAACCATCAATGCATTACTTAGCTAAAAGCCGATAAAAAGGTAATACTTTTATATAATACAAAACATGATTTTAGACAAGCATGTTTAACCCTAAAAGGGATACCTGGGGTCCATTGGACCCCAGGTGCCTTTCAGAGCTCGTCTTTGATGGAACACACTCAGCGAGGTGACGAAACTGAGGCCATGAAATTAATTAGTATGTGGCCCGCTAATACATGCCAAACTTGGATTAATAATGATGATCAAAAATTTTGTCATAATTTAATATTATGCAAGTATGAATATATACACACTCAATCCTGAATTGCCTGTTCAGCACTTTTTTGACGAAAATAGAACAGCAGAACAATTTCGGTAGCTTCGGTAATCGATTTTACTGAGGCTCAGTACACCAACTGTCAAAACCGGGTGCAAAAGTTAAACAATGAAGTATAGCTGTATTCAGCTGTTCTATTTTCGTCAAAAATTTACCGAACACGGTATTCTAAATTAAGTGTGTACCACTGAACTACTATATACATAATATGTATTATATATAAAAATGAATCAATATAACTAAATTTGAATAGACACCAAGTCTTTAGAGGATTGATGTCTTATGGAATTTCTCGAAATAGGGTGGCGAAGGGTATTATCGGCAGCTTTGTTCTCTTTATCATGGGGGGTTTTTGAGGGCCAAATTGCCTGTAATTTGGGCATATAACTCAGCTTGGTTGGGAAGGATTTTAATCCAACTCTCAGACCAACAGGTTAAAAAAAACCCATGACGAAGGGAATAAAACTGCCGAAAATACGTAAGTTTAGTTTTCCACAGATTTATTCACATATGAATTACCTCTGAGAACCAAAACTTTGGACCATTTTATAATCTTTTCCAAACTATAGAAAACTTCACTAATCCGATTTTTTATTATATTAAACAATGAGATTTTTTCAACAATAGACCTCTGTTAATTTCTATTTCAGTTTAATTTCTCACGTAGTTCGTATACGGTTTTATCCACCCTGGCATTTAAATGGCATTACTTGTTCTATCCTACTTTAAGTAGAAGGTTTTGCCGAATAAAACCAATCAAACCCAATTATGATAACATAGAAAATTCCTATGAGTTAGACCAAAACTTACTTGGGAAGTTTATTGCAGATAGATTAAGGAAACTTCTCAGAGTTTCTTCTACTTAGAATACCTCTTCCAGTTCATTTTAAAATTAAACGTACAGTTGTTTTAAGGAATTCGTTCATATTTCTACTGGATTGTTATCGTTTTATACTTTTCTCTAAAGCTGTCTCTAAAGTCTTTTGTTAATATCTGTATGCGTTTCTGTAATGGGATGCAAACACAGGACAGTATTTAACTCGTTTGTTGATGCAGTACAATTTTGTTGTATTTTTTTTTCAACCATGGAGTTTTTTTATACATACTATACTATGGAACAACATTAATAAAACAACTTGGGCGGTTGTTGTTTCTACATAGGAGTTTCCCTGAAAGAGTTTATGCTAAGTATATAGGTTATTTCCAACCAATAGTTATGTTTCAACTACAAAAAACTGCTTACGTTAATAACGGGTTTGGTGGTCTAGTGATTATCTGACTCTGATTCTTATGCAGAAGTCACCACGAGAACAGAAACGGGTTGAAAAGGCCGTTTCCCTGCCTACCAAATATTCACAGTACAGTGTTAATCTATCAGATAACGCCTACGAGTTATGTAATCGAGTGAACTGTGCCGCGCATCTTCAGAATAATAAAAACACACAATTCTTTCACCTTACACTTGGCATCCACGCACCAATGTGTGAACCCTCTGCCAAGCATATCCCACCAACACTATGATATCCGCATGAATTGGTGCAAATGCAGAGGTCTAATGAGGATACAAACGATTGTCATCATCACTTCCTTCCCCTTCCCCACATTGCTCAATGAAAATTCGCATCGGTATTGAGCTTTACAAGGATTTCGCGACGATCGTGCAAATGTTCAATCTTTGACAGCACAATGTTCACACATCCAACAACAAAGGAAACAGTGCATAAACAAACCGATTAGTCGGAACACCACCCCAAAATAACGCTCCGTTACTGGAAAACTGTAGCGGCGACATCAACCAATGTATGCTAAAACCGGTGTGAATATTTTGTGGTGGGACAATTTTGTTTGCCTGTGCGTCGTATTTGGCGCAAGATCGTCAATATCGATTGAAAAACGGTAATGACGAAAGTTCACACTGTGTAAAATGCATAAAACCGAACTATAGGTGATCGTTTGCACTAGCGCAGCGCATCATTCCTGAATTTGATTCAATAATTACTATAGGTGAATGGTGACAAAATATGTTTGCATAAAACATCCTTCTAGAAGATTGGTAGGCAAACTCATGGAATATTTTTTTGGTTTTCCTATAAATGCATTTTTTTCCGATTTTTCTTGTTTGCAATTAAGGTTTTCAGGTGATTTTATTATCAGCCATGTCCGTGTTTCCAAGGAGATTAAGAAACACATGAAGGCACATGATTGTTGATGCCTACGCCGTCCATGTTTAGGGGTCATTCAAATTTGACGACCATCGTTTAGGGGGGAGGGGTCTGTAAAAGTGTGACACTCCATGTATTTAGTATACGAAAAAGCGTGAAAAAGAGATTTCGTTTTACGAACCAAATTTTCAAATCGCGGACCAACGGGAATTCCGTGAATATTTTTGCCGACGGTACTTCACGTTGGGGTTGGCAATGGGTCAGACGAGCGAGATTGGGTCAAAACATTATCTGAAATATCTCATCAAATGTTGTGAATATCGAATCAAAAATTCTATGGTGTCATCTTCGTAGTTGCTTAATTCGGTTCCCTTGACTTCAATCCCTGGCCCCTCCCTTTCCTCCTATTTTGTAACTTTCTATATACATTTTTCCTCCTCTGTATATGTTCGAAGGATTGGAAAACCCGTTTCCCTTCCAAATTTCATAGCGCAGTGTCAACCTATTATATAACGCCTACCAGTTATGCAGTCAAGCGAACTGTGAAGAATTATCTTCAGAGTAATAAATACACTAATGTATTAACTTACCCCTGGCATCCACGCACCAATGTGTGAACCCTATCAACCATATCCCACCAGCACTCAGAAAGCCGTATGAATTTGTGCAGACGCACAGGTATATTCGGTCTCCTGGGGATACAAACGATTGTAGTCATCATTTACTCCCACTTCCCCACATTGACCTGCAACCTGACGTGGCAGGCGCCATTGTCGCTATTGTCAATCAAGCTCAAGCTCAAGCTAAATGAACAAAAGTTATTGAACAATGAATGTGGAAGTATGTATTTTTACCCATTCTCACCCCCAACGACGCACAGTGGCTGATTTCGTCATTTTAGCGCCCTATTAATAACTTTTTTACTATGAAGTTTAGCGTCATGGTGCCTTCGAGAAAATTTTTCACTCTAATAAGGAGCTTCTTTTGAACTTCTGTTTAAAATGATTAATCTCCCTAATAGTGAGATAGAAAATTTATTTTTTGAATTTTTCAAGATTATCTCGTATGGCTTCACAAAAGTTGTGGAAAATGTCGTTTGGAGCAACTTTGCCGAAGACACCAAGTTTATAACTCCGTTACTTTTCAAGATACTTTACGTTTTCTATCATCAGCCCATTGAAAAAGGTTTTTGCGCAATAACTTTTTAAAAATTGGTTCTACATTTTTCTCATGTTCTACAATATTATAGATAATGGTAAAACACACTACTTTGCCGAACATGACATCCCGCTAGTTGCAAAATTTTAATAGTTGTAACGGTTTTTTATAGTTTTTTAGGCCATATTTCAAGCATATATAACTTAGCTATAGGCAATTATATGCAAATTTCATTTTACGCATGTGAAAGTACAAGTAATTGTCTCTCTTAGAAAGCCAATATCATCAAACTGTAAGAGACTGTAGATGGTTTTTGTATATGTTTTTGTATATTTTCTCGAAGACACTATGGCGCTAAACTTCATAATAAAAAAGTTATTAATTAAGCGCGCTAAAATGACGAAATCAGCCACAGTGCGACGGTATCAAGCAAATATTTTTTTAAATGCTGTTCCCTAATACCGTAATCCGGAGTCAAACTGATCACTTTAAAACAACGTTTGCAAATTACATTTGGAGCATTTCAAATATTGGCAAAAGAATTTCTGCAAAACCAGTACCGAATGAATCTCTATGAAACTACGTGGCAGAATTTTATTTAAAAAATACACAGTTTGATAACTTCAAAAATCTAAAAAAATAAAATGCCGCTTTGGGGTGAATTGATCAGCATACAATTAAACATCGTAATACAAGGATAACTTTTTCTTAAAACTGAAAAGTCCACACCATAGATGTAACTAGATGTGGTAAAAATTTTACGATCATAAGGACGAACACAAATTGCTAATATAGAATTGCACTGTGGTCCGCGAATGTTAAATTTTACACCGATGATCAATTTGACCCCGGTTTACGGTACTGATTCGCACAAGTCCTGATCCGCCCCTAACCTGAGGAACAGAAGCTGTTGTTAGTCACTCCTCCTAAAAACCAGGCTTCCCTGTCAGCATACGACAAGAGTTCCCACCGGGGTTGGTAATCCGATATTCCCTAAGGTTGCACGCAGATGATAGATTAACACTGTGCTGTGTAAGATGGACGGAAGGGAAACGGCTTTTTTAATCCGTTTCTGGTTCTAGCGATGGCTACAAACTTACGTTTCATACATGAGATATGTATATATGACACATTCTACCGTGAAGTTACAACGTTTTGACGCCTTTTTGGTCAGATTTTTCACTATAACTCGTGAATTTACCCGTAAACCCTCAAATATTTTTGCATATTCGGATTCCTTGTAAAATTTCCAATAAGTTTAATCTGTTGAACAATTAGTTTTATTGGAAAAGTAAGAAATCCAAATATGCAATAGTATTTTTGGGCTTAAGGTCTGAGGTCAAGCTCGTCCGTTAAAAAAATGATATTGTCACGTGTTGTCGTTTAGAAAGCACGTTGTAGTTCTCTCAGAGAGGAAAATTTTTCCGCCTGATCAAGGGTGGCAGGGTGGCCAAGATTGTGTGGAAGGAATCCCTAAAATGTTACGACATGAATCAGTATCATAACTCTGGTTTCTATTTGGCTCTTGGTAATCAGGTTTTCTTATAACATTTATATGTAAGTTTTGTATAATTATTCAAGCAAGTGAATAGTTGTATACGACATATTTGAATAACATACAGTTTTGTATACATTGCTTAGTTAGTACCAACAATCTTTTGATGCCTGACAATTCATAGCAGCTTCATCAAAACTATATGATATCAAACAAAATAAAATCATAATTGTTGTACATTTTGCCGAGTGGCAGAAACATGATCATTGGCAACCATGAAAACGATGATCCGTGCACATTGATTTCTATTATGTCTTTACTCTCCTGCAAACC
Organism: Aedes albopictus; assembly: GCF_035046485.1. Lineage (NCBI taxonomy): Eukaryota > Metazoa > Arthropoda > Insecta > Diptera > Culicidae > Aedes > Aedes albopictus. The sequence continues at coordinate 5,626,830 of NC_085138.1, forward strand.
ATATAGCACAGAGCAAAAGGAAAGAAAAATCGCAAGAGACCAATACACGACATAACGGATTTGACGTTTGAACGGGTGCGTATTGACTAAAAATAAACTCGTTTTTAGGCTGCCTTGATAACACAGCACTGCTCAGGCGTCAAGTGGGGAAACAATTGCATCGGTCGGTACATACAATGCTCAGCCAGCTTGTTTAGAGAGGAGAGAACAATGAAGCACGGTAAAGCGGGTGCGTTTGGTAGCTGCTGAAACAGTAAGAGTTGTTTTGGAAATAATTTCATGCTGTTCGAGCAAATTGCTCGAATATACAAACATTCAATGATATTATTTATGAGCAGTTTGAAGTTTGCATGAATAAATATAATAAAATGTAAAAGCTTTCATTCAGCGCTACATCCGATTTGTGTAATACTCAACACGTAACAATTTGGTCATTCACATAAACCATATTTCATTGAACTATGAATAAAAATCAGGACTGCTCGAAAGCTCTCATGGTTTGTAGTCGTTGATGAATCGTGTAATTCTGGTGCATATCTGGTACATTCTGGTGAATATTTGAGTTCAATGAGCTTGCTCGAGGGTTTTTGAAGTATTTGTGAATAATTGATGATTTTTATGATGACCTGGGAATTTCGGTGAATAGTTGAGTTGAATGATTTTACTCGAGGGTTTGTTGAAGTATTCGTGAATATTTGTTGATTTTTATGATGACCTGGGAATTCTGGTGAACTCAAATATTAAATGAGCTTGCTCGAGAGTTCATGAAGTATTTGTGAATATTTGTTAATTTTTATGATGACCTGGGATTTCTGGTGAATATTCGAGATCGATGAGCTTGCTCGAGGGTTTTTGAAGTATTTGTGAATTATTGATGATTTTTATGATGACCTGGGAATTCTGGTGAAAATTTGAGTTCAATGAGCTTGCTCGAGAGTTCATGAAGTATTTGTGAATATTTGTTAATTTTTATGATGACATGGGAATTCTGGTGAATATTTGAGTTCAATGAGCTTGCTCGAGGATTCATGAAGAATTTATGAATATTTGTTGGTTTTTATGATGACCTGGGAATTCTGGTGAATGTTTGGATTCAATGAACTTGCTCGAGGGTTCATGAAGTATTTGTGAATATTTGATGATTTTTATGATGACCTGGGAATTTCAGTGAATATTTGAGTTGAATGATTTCACTCGAGGGTTTGTTGAAGTATTCGTGAATATTTGTTGATTTTTATGATAACCTGGGAATTATGGTGAATATTCGAGTTCAATGAGCTTGCTCGAGGGTTTTTGAAGTATTTGTGAATAATTGAAGATTTTTATGATGACCTGGGAATTTTGGTGAATAGTTGAGTTGAATGATTTTACTCGAGGTTTTTGAAGAATTTGTGAATATTTATTGATTTTTATGATGACCTGGAAATTCTGGTGAATATTTGATTTCAATGAACTTTCTCGAGGGTTCTTGAAGTATTTTTGAATATTTGTAAATTTTTATGATGATCTGGGAATTTGGGTGAATAGTTGAGTTGAATGATTTTACTCGAGGGTTTGATGAAGAATTTGTGAATATTTGTTGGTTTTTATGATGATCTGGGAATTCTGGTTAACATTTTAGTTCAATGAGCTTTTTCGAGGGTTCTTGAAGTATTTGTGAATATTTGTTGATTTTTATGATGACCTGGGAATTTTGGTAAATAGTTGAGTTGAACGATTTTACTCGAGGGGTTTCTGAAGTATTTGTGAATATTTATTAATTTTTATGAAGACCTGGAAATTCTGGTGAATATTTGATTTCAATGAACTTTCTCGAGGGTTCTTGAAGAATTTGGGAATATTTATTGATTTTTATGATGACCTGCGAATTCTGGTGAATATTTTATTTCATTGAACTTTCTCGAGGGTTCTTGAAGAATTTGGGAATATTTGTTGATTTTTATGATGACCTGGGAATTCTGGTGAATATTTGATTTCAATGAACTTTCTCGCGGGTTCTTGAAGTATTTGTGAATATTTGTTGATTTTTATGATGACCTGGGAATTCTGGTGAATATTTGATTTCAATGAACTTTCTCGCGGGTTCTTGAAGTATTTGTGAATATTTATTGATTTTTATGATGACCTGGAAATTCTGGTGAATATTTTATTTCATTGAACTTTCTCGAGGGTTCTTGAAGAAATTGGGAATATTTGTTGATTTTTATGATGACCTGGGAATTCTGGTGAATATTTTATTTCATTGAACTTTCTCGAGGGTTCTTGAAGAATTTGGGAATATTTGTTGATTTTTATGATGACCTGGGAATTCTGGTGAATATTTGATTTCAATGAACTTTCTCGCGGGTTCTTGAAGTATTTGTGAATATTTATTGATTTTTATGATGACCTGGGAATTCTGGTGAATATTTTATTTCATTGAACTTTCTCGAGGGTTCTTGAAGAATTTGGGAATATTTGTTGATTTTTATGATGACCTGGGAATTCTGGTGAATATTTTATTTCATTGAACTTTCTCGAGGGTTCTTGAAGAATTTGGGAATATTTGTTGATTTTTATGATGACCTGGGAAATCTGGTGAATATTTGATTTCAATGAACTTTCTCGCGGGTTCTTGAAGTATTTGTGAATATTTATTGATTTTTATGATGACCTGGGAATTCGAATGAATATTTTATTTCATTGAACTTTCTCGAGGGTTCTTGAAGTATTTGGGAATATTTGTTGATTTTTATGATGACCTGGGAATTCTGGTGAATATTTTATTTCAATGAGCTTGCTCGAGGGTTTTTGAAGTATTTGTGAATAATTGAAGATTTTTATGATGACCTGGTAATTATGGTGAATATTCGAGTTCAATGAGCTTGTTCGAGGGTTCTTGAAGTATTTGTGAATATTTGTTGATTTTTATGATGACCTGGGAATTTTGGTAAATAGTTGAGTTGAACGATTTTACTCGAGGGTTTTTTGAAGTATTTGTGAATATTTATTAATTTTTATGAAGACCTGGAAATTCTGGTGAATATTTGATTTCAATGAACTTTCTCGAGGGTTCTTGAAGAATTTGGGAATATTTGTTGATTTTTATGATGACCTGCGAATTTTGGTGAATATTTGATTTCAATGAACTTTCTCGAGGGTTCTTGAAGTATTTGGGAATATTTGTTGATTTTTATGATGACCTGGGAATTCTGGTGCATATTTTATTTCATTGAACTTTCTCGAGGGTTCTTGAAGAATTTGGGAATATTTGTTGATTTTTATGATGACCTGGGAATTCTGGTGAATATTTGATTTCAATGAACTTTCTCGAGGGTTCTTGAAGTATTTGGGAATATTTGTTGATTTTTATGATGACCTGGGAATTCTGGTGAATATTTTATTTCATTGAACTTTCTCGAGGGTTCTTGAAGAATTTGGGAATATTTGTTGATTTGTATGATGACCTGCGAATTTTGGTGAATATTTGATTTCAATGAGCTTGCTCGAGGGTTTTTGAAGTATTTGTGAATAATTGAAGATTTTTATGATGACCTGGTAATTATGGTGAATATTCGAGTTCAATGAGCTTGTTCGAGGGTTCTTGAAGTATTTGTGAATATTTGTTGATTTTTATGATGACCTGGGAATTTTGGTAAATAGTTGAGTTGAACGATTTTACTCGAGGGTTTTTTGAAGTATTTGTGAATATTTATTAATTTTTATAAAGACCTGGAAATTCTGGTGAATATTTGATTTCAATGAACTTTCTCGAGGGTTCTTGAAGAATTTGGGAATATTTGTTGATTTTTATGATGACCTGGGAATTCTGGTGAATATTTGATTTCAATGAACTTTCTCGAGGGTTCTTGAAGTATTTGGGAATATTTGTTGATTTTTATGATGACCTGGGAATTCTGGTGAATATTTTATTTCATTGAACTTTCTCGAGGGTTCTTGAAGAATTTGGGAATATTTGTTGATTTTTATGATGACCTGCGAATTTTGGTGAATATTTGATTTCAATGAGCTTGCTCGAGGGTTTTTGAAGTATTTGTGAATAATTGAAGATTTTTATGATGACCTGGTAATTATGGTGAATATTCGAGTTCAATGAGCTTGTTCGAGGGTTCTTGAAGTATTTGTGAATATTTGTTGATTTTTATGATGACCTGGGAATTCTGGTGAATATTTGATTTCAATGAACTTTCTCGAGGGTTCTTGAAGTATTTGGGAATATTTGTTGATTTTTATGATGACCTGGGAATTCTGGTGAATATTTTATTTCATTGAACTTTCTCGAGGGTTCTTGAAGAATTTGGGAATATTTGTTGATTTTTATGATGACCTGGGAATTCTGGTGAATATTTGATTTCAATGAACTTTCTCGAGGATTCTTGAAGAATTTGGGAATATTTGTTGATTTTATGATGATCTGGGAATTCTGGTAAACATTTGAATTCAATGGCAGCAAACTCAGATATTCATTACAATTCCAAAGTTATCATAGAAAATGCAGGAATGCTCTCAAATTCTTCAAGAATCCTCGAGCAAGCTCAGTGAACTCAGATATTCATCTGAATTTCTCAGATATCGTTAAATCGAGGAAAACTCTAAAATTCTTCAAAAGCCCTCGATTAAGCTCAGCAATCCAGAATTTCCCAATTATCATAAAAAATCTAGAAATATTCCCAAATTCTTCAAGAATCCTCGAGTAAGCTCAGTCAACTCAAGTATTCATCAGAATTCCCAAATAATCACAAGAAATCAAAGAATACACTCAAATTCTTTAAAAATCCTTGAGCAAGCTCAGTGAACACAAATATTCATCTGAATTCCTCAGTTATCGTAAAACTGAGGAATTATCTAAAATTCGTCAATAACCCTCGAATATTCTCAGCAAACTCAGATTATCATCAAAATTCCTAAATAATCACAAAAAATCAAGAACTATTCGCAAATTCTTCAAGAATTTTCGAGCAAGCTTACTGAACTCAAATATTCATTAGAATTCTTAAATTATGACAAAAAATCGAGAAATATTCCCAAATTCTTCAAGAATCCTGGAGCAAGCTCAGTGATCTCAAATATTTGTCTGAAATCCTCAGTTATCGTAAAACCGAGCAAAACTCTAACATTTTTCCAGAATCCTCAGTAAGCTAAGCTCAGTAAACTCAGATATTCATTAGAATTCCTAAATAATCACAATAAATCGAAAAATACTCTCAAATTCTTCAAAAATCCTCGAATATTCTCAGCAAACTCAGATATTCATTAAAATTCCTAAATAATCACAAAATATCGAGGAATACTCTCCAATTCTTCAATAATCTTCGAATAATCTTAGCAAAGTCAGATATTCATTAGTATTTCCAAATAATCACAAAATTCGAGGAATACTCAAAAATTCTTCAAAAATATTCATCTGAATTCCTCAGTTATCGTAAAATCGAGGAAAACTTCTAACATTCTTCAATAATCCTCGAATAAGCTCAGCAAACTCAAATATTCATTAGAATTCCCAAATAATCACAAAATATCGAGGAAGACTCTAAAACTCTTCAAGAATCCTCGAATTAGCTCAGCAAACTCAAATATTCATTAGAATTCCCAAATAATAACAACAAATCGAGGAATACCCTAAAACTCTTCAAGAATCCTCGAATAAGTTCGGCAAACTCAAATATTCATTAGAATTCCCAAATAATCACAAAATATCGAGGAAGACTCTAAAACTCTTCAAGAATCCTCGAATTAGCTCAGCAAACTCAAATACTCATTAGAATTCCCAAATAATCACAAAATATCGAGGAAGACTCTAAAACTCTTCAAGAATCCTCGAATAAGTTCGGCAAACTCAAATATTCATTAGAATTCCCAAATAATAACAACAAATCGAGGAATACCCTAAAACTCTTCAAGAATCCTCGAATAAGCTCAGCAAACTCATTAGAATTCCCAAATAATCACAAAATATCGAGGAAGACTCTAAAACTCTTCAAGAATCCTCGAATAACTCAGCAAACTCAAATATTCATTAGAATTCCCAAATAATCACAAAATATCGAGGAAGACTCTAAAACTCTTCAAGAATCCTCGAATAAGTTCGGCAAACTCAAATATTCATTAGAATTCCCAAATAATAACAACAAATCGAGGAATACCCTAAAACTCTTCAAGAATCCTCGAATAAGCTCAGCAAACTCATTAGAATTCCCAAATAATCACAAAATATCGAGGAAGACTCTAAAACTCTTCAAGAATCCTCGAATTAGCTCAGCAAACTCAAATACTCATTAGAATTCCCAAATAATCACAAAATATCGAGGAAGACTCTAAAACTCTTCAAGAATCCTCTAATAAGTTCGGCAAACTCAAATATTCATTAGAATTCCCAAATAATAACAACAAATCGAGGAATACTCTAAAACTCTTCAAGAATCCTCGAATAAGCTCAGCAAACTCAAATATTCATTAGAATTCCCAAATAATCACAAAATATCGAGGAAGACTCTAAAACTCTTCAAGAATCCTCGAATTAGCTCGGCAAACTCAAATATTCATTAGAATTCCCAAATAATAACAACAAATCGAGGAATACCCTAAAACTCTTCAAGAATCCTCGAATAAGCTCAGCAAACTCATTAGAATTCCCAAATAATCACAAAATATCGAGGAAGACTCTAAAACTCTTCAAGAATCCTCGAATTAGCTCAGCAAACTCAAATACTCATTAGAATTCCCAAATAATAACAAAATATCGAGGAAGACTCTAAAACTCTTCAAGAATCCTCTAATAAGTTCGGCAAACTCAAATATTCATTAGAATTCCCAAATAATAACAACAAATCGAGGAATACTCTAAAACTCTTCAAGAATCCTCGAATAAGCTCAGCAAACTCAAATATTCATTAGAATTCCCAAATAATCACAAAATATCGAGGAAGACTCTAAAACTCTTCAAGAATCCTCGAATTAGCTCGGCAAACTCAAATATTCATTAGAATTCCCAAATAATAACAACAAATCGAGGAATACCCTAAAACTCTTCAAGAATCCTCGAATAAGCTCAGCAAACTCATTAGAATTCCCAAATAATCACAAAATATCGAGGAAGACTCTAAAACTCTTCAAGAATCCTCGAATTAGCTCAGCAAACTCAAATACTCATTAGAATTCCCAAATAATCACAAAATATCGAGGAAGACTCTAAAACTCTTCAAGAATCCTCTAATAAGTTCGGCAAACTCAAATATTCATTAGAATTCCCAAATAATAACAACAAATCGAGGAATACTCTAAAACTCTTCAAGAATCCTCGAATAAGCTCAGCAAACTCATTAGAATTCCCAAATAATCACAAAATATCGAGGAAGACTCTAAAACTCTTCAAGAATCCTCGAATTAGCTCGGCAAACTCAAATATTCATTAGAATTCCCAAATAATAACAACAAATCGAGGAATACCCTAAAACTCTTCAAGAATCCTCGAATAAGCTCAGCAAACTCATTAGAATTCCCAAATAATCACAAAATATCGAGGAAGACTCTAAAACTCTTCAAGAATCCTCGAATTAGCTCAGCAAACTCAAATACTCATTAGAATTCCCAAATAATCACAAAATATCGAGGAAGACTCTAAAACTCTTCAAGAATCCTCTAATAAGTTCGGCAAACTCAAATATTCATTAGAATTCCCAAATAATAACAACAAATCGAGGAATACTCTAAAACTGTTCAAGAATCCTCGAATAAGCTCAGCAAACTCAAATATTCATTAGAATTCCCAAATAATCACAAAATATCGAGGAAGACTCTAAAACTCTTCAAGAATCCTCGAATTAGCTCGGCAAACTCAAATATTCATTAGAATTCCCAAATAATAACAACAAATCGAGGAATACCCTAAAACTCTTCAAGAATCCTCGAATAAGCTCAGCAAACTCAGATATTCATTAAAACTCCTAAATAATCACAAAATATCGAGGAATACTCTCCAATTCTTCAATAATCTTCGAATAATCTTAGCAAAGTCAGATATTCATTAGTATTTCCAAATAATCACAAAATTCGAGGAATACTCAAAAATTCTTCAAAAATATTCATCTGAATTCCTCAGTTATCGTAAAATCGAGGAAAACTTCTAACATTCTTCAATAATCCTCGAATAAGCTCAGCAAACTCAAATATTCATTAGAATTCCCAAATAATAACAACAAATCGAGGAATACTCTAAAACTCTTCAAGAATCCTCGAATTAGCTCGGCAAACTCAAATATTCATTAGAATTCCCAAATAATCACAAAACATCGAGGAACACTCTAAAACTCTTCAAGAATTCTCGAATAAGTTCGGCAATTTCAAATATTCATTAGAATTCCCAAATAATAACAACAAATCGAGGAATACTCTAAAACTCTTCAAGAATCCTCGAATAAGCTCAGCAAACTCATTAGAATTCCCAAATAATCACAAAATATCGAGGAAGACTCTAAAACTCTTCAAGAATCCTCGAATAAGCTCAGCAAACTCAAATATTCATTAGAATTCCCAAATAATCACAAAATATCGAGGAAGACTCTAAAACTCTTCAAGAATCCTCGAATTAGCTCAGCAAACTCAAATATTCATTAGAATTCCCAAATAATAACAACAAATCGAGGAATACTCTAAAACTCTTCAAGAATCCTCGAATAAGCTCAGCAAACTCAAATATTCATTAGAATTCCCAAATAATCACAAAATATCGAGGAAGACTCTAAAACTCTTCAAGAATCCTCGAATTAGCTCAGCAAACTCAAATATTCATTAGAATTCCCAAATAATAACAACAAATCGAGGAATACTCTAAAACTCTTCAAGAATCCTGGAATAAGCTCAGCAAACTCATATATTCATTAAAATTCCCAAATAATCACATAATATCGAGGAATACTCTAAAACTCTTCAAGAATCCACGAATTAGCTCAGCAAACTCAAATATTCATAAGAATTCCCAAATAATCACAAAATATCGAGGAATACTCTAAAACTCTTCAAGAATCCTCGAATAAGTTCGGCAAACTCAAATATTCATTAGAATTCCCAAATAATAACAACAAATCGAGGAATACCCTAAAACTCTTCAAGAATCCTCGAATAAGCTCAGCAAACTCAAATATTCATTAGAATTCCCAAATAATCACAAAATATCGAGGAAGACTCTAAAACTCTTCAAGAATCCTCGAATTACCTCAGCAAACTCAAATATTCATTAGAATTCCCAAATAATAACAACAAATCGAGGAATACTCTAAAACTCTTCAAGAATCCTCGAATAAGCTCAGCAAACTCAAATATTCATTAGAATTCCCAAATAATCACAAAATATCGAGGAAGACTCTAAAACTCTTCAAGAATCCTCGAATTACCTCAGCAAACTCAAATATTCATTAGAATTCCCAAATAATAACAACAAATCGAGGAATACTCTAAAACTCTTCAAGAATCCTCGAATAAGCTCGGCAAACTCAAATATTCATTAGAATTCCCAAATAATCATAAAATATCGAGGAAGACTCTAAAACTCTTCAAGAATCCTCGAATTAGCTCAGCAAACTCAAATATTCATTAGAATTCCCAAATAATCACAAAATATCGAGGAACACTCTAAAACTCTTCAAGAATCCTCGAATAAGTTCGGCAAACTCAAATATTCATTAGAATTCCCAAATAATAACAACAAATCGAGGAATACCCTAAAACTCTTCAAGAATCCTCGAATAAGCTCAGCAAACTCATTAGAATTCCCAAATAATCACAAAATATCGAGGAAGACTCTAAAACTCTTCAAGAATCCTCGAATTACCTCAGCAAACTCAAATATTCATTAGAATTCCCAAATAATAACAACAAATCGAGGAATACTCTAAAACTCTTCAAGAATCCTCGAATAAGCTCGGCAAACTCAAATATTCATTAGAATTCCCAAATAATCATAAAATATCGAGGAAGACTCTAAAACTCTTCAAGAATCCTCGAATTAGCTCAGCAAACTCAAATATTCATTAGAATTCCCAAATAATCACAAAATATCGAGGAACACTCTAAAACTCTTCAAGAATCCTCGAATAAGTTCGGCAAACTCAAATATTCATTAGAATTCCCAAATAATAACAACAAATCGAGGAATACCCTAAAACTCTTCAAGAATCCTCGAATAAGCTCAGCAAACTCATTAGAATTCCCAAATAATCACAAAATATCGAGGAAGACTCTAAAACTCTTCAAGAATCCTCGAATAAGCTCAGCAAACTCAAATATTCATTATAATTCCCAAATAATCACAAAATATCGAGGAAGACTCTAAAACTCTTCAAGAATTCTCGAATAAGTTCGGCAAACTCAAATATTCATTAGAATTCCCAAATAATAACAACAAATCGAGGAATACCCTAAAACTCTTCAAGAATCCTCGAATAAGCTCAGCAAACTCATTAGAATTCCCAAATAATCACAAAATATCGAGGAAGACTCTAAAACTCTTCAAGAATCCTCGAATAAGCTCAGCAAACTCAAATATTCATTATAATTCCCAAATAATCACAAAATATCGAGGAACACTCTAAAACTCTTCAAGAATCCTCGAATAAGTTCGGCAAACTCAAATATTCATTAGAATTCCCAAATAATAACAACAAATCGAGGAATACCCTAAAACTCTTCAAGAATCCTCGAATAAGCTCAGCAAACTCATTAGAATTCCCAAATAATCACAAAATATCGAGGAAGACTCTAAAACTCTTCAAGAATCCTCGAATAAGCTCAGCAAACTCAAATATTCATTATAATTCCCAAATAATCACAAAATATCGAGGAAGACTCTAAAACTCTTCAAGAATCCTCGAATAAGCTCAGCAAACTCAAATATTCATTAGAATTCCCAAATAATCACAAAATATCGAGGAAGACTCTAAAACTCTTCAAGAATCCTCGAATTAGCTCGGCAAACTCAAATATTCATTAGAATTCCCAAATAATAACAACAAATCGAGGAATACCCTAAAACTCTTCAAGAATCCTCGAATAAGCTCAGCAAACTCATTAGAATTCCCAAAGAATCACAAAATATCGAGGAAGACTTCAAAACTCTTCAAGAATCCTCGAATAAGTTCGGCAAACTCAAATATTCATTAGAATTCCCAAATAATAACAACAAATCGAGGAATACTCTAAAACTCTTCAAGAATCCTCGAATAAGCTCAGCAAACTCAAATATTCATTAAAATTCCCAAATAATCACATAATATCGAGGAATACTCTAAAACTCTTCAAGAATCCACGAATTAGCTCAGCAAACTCAAATATTCATTAGAATTCCCAAATAATAACAACAAATCGAGGAATACCCTAAAACTCTTCAAGAATCCTCGAATAAGCTCAGCAAACTCATTAGAATTCCCAAATAATCACAAAATATCGAGGAAGACTTCAAAACTCTTCAAGAATCCTCGAATAAGTTCGGCAAACTCAAATATTCATTAGAATTCCCAAATAATAACAACAAATCGAGGAATACTCTAAAACTCTTCAAGAATCCTCGAATAAGCTCAGCAAACTCAGATATTCATTAAAACTCCTAAATAATCACAAAATATCGAGGAATACTCTCCAATTCTTCAATAATCTTCGAATAATCTTAGCAAAGTCAGATATTCATTAGTATTTCCAAATAATCACAAAATTCGAGGAATACTCAAAAATTCTTCAAAAATATTCATCTGAATTCCTCAGTTATCGTAAAATCGAGGAAAACTTCTAACATTCTTCAATAATCCTCGAATAAGCTCAGCAAACTCAAATATTCATTAGAATTCCCAAATAATAACAACAAATCGAGGAATACTCTAAAACTCTTCAAGAATCCTCGAATAAGCTCAGCAAACTCAAATATTCATTAGAATTCCCAAATAATCACAAAATATCGAGGAAGACTCTAAAACTCTTCAAGAATCCTCGAATAAGCTCAGCAAACTCAAATATTCATTAGAATTCCCAAATAATCACAAAATATCGAGGAAGACTCTAAAACTCTTCAAGAATCCTTGAATTAGCTCAGCAAACTCAAATATTCATTAGAATTCCCAAATAATAACAACAAATCGAGGAATACTCTAAAACTCTTCAAGAATCCTCGAATAAGCTCGGCAAACTCAAATATTCATTAGAATTCCCAAATAATCATAAAATATCGAGGAAGACTCTAAAACTCTTCAAGAATCCTCGAATTAGCTCAGCAAACTCAAATTTTCATTAGAATTGCCAAATAATCACAAAATATCGAGGAATACTCTAAAACTCTTCAAGAATCCTGGAATAAGCTCAACAAACTCAAATATTCATTAAAATTCCCAAATATTCACATAATACTCTAAAACTCTTCAAGAATCCACGAATTAGCTCAGCAAACTCAAATATTCATAAGAATTCCCAAATAATCATAAAATATCGAGGAAGACTCTAAAACTCTTCAAGAATCCTGGAATAAGCTCAGCAAACTCAAATATTCATTAAAATTCCCAAATAATCACATAATATCGAGGAATACTCTAAAACTCTTCAAGAATCCACGAATTAGCTCAGCAAACTCAAATATTCATAAGAATTCCCAAATAATCATAAAATATCGAGGAAGACTCTAAAACTCTTCAAGAATCCTCGAATAAGCTCGGCAAACTCAAATATTCATTAGAATTCCCAAATAATAACAACAAATCGAGGAATACTCTAAAACTCTTCAAGAAGCCTCGAGCAAGCTCAGTGCACTCAAACATTCATCTGAATTCCTCAGTTATCGTAAAATCGCGGAAAACTCCTAACATTCTTCAAGAATCCTCTAATTAGCTCAGCAAAGTCAAATATTCATTAGAATTCCCAAATAATAACAACAAATCGAGGAATACTCTAAAACTCTTCAAGAATTCTCGAATTAGCTCAGCAAACTCAAATATTCATTAGAATTCCCAAATAATAACAACAAATCGAGGAATACTCTAAAACTCTTCAAGAATCCTCGAATTAGCTCAGCAAACTCAAATATTCATAAGAATTCCCAAATAATCATAAAATATCGAGGAAGACTCTAAAACTCTTCAAGAATCCTCGAATAAGCTCGGCAAACTCAAATATTCATTAGAATTCCCAAATAATAACAACAAATCGAGGAATACTCTAAAACTCTTCAAGAAGCCTCGAGCAAGCTCAGTGAACTCAAACATTCATCTGAATTTCTCAGTCATCGTAAAATCGCGGAAAACTCCTAACATTCTTCAAGAATCCTCGAATAAGCTCAGCAAAGTCAAATATTCATTAGACTTCCCAAATAATCACAAAGTATCGAGGAATACTCTAAAACTCTTCAAGAATCCTCGAATTAGCTCAGCAAAGTCAAATATTCATTAGAATTCCCAAATAGTCACAAAATATCGAGGAATACTCTAAAACTCTTCAAGAATCCTCGAATAAGCTCGGCAAACTCAAATATTCATTAGAATTCCCAAATAATAACAACAAATCGAGGAATACTCTAAAACTCTTCAAGAATCCTCGAATTAGCTCAGCAAACTCCGATATTCATTAGAATTCCTAATTAATCACAAAAAATCGAGGAATACTCTCAAATTTTTCAAGAATCCTCGAGCAAGCTCTGTGAACTCAAATATTATCCAAATTGATTGACGCATGACAAAATTCGGTTAACATTTGGAAGTGGCCACATACCATGGGGCATAAATTTAGGGTATTGCTCAGTGTTTCTGAACAGGAAAGTCATAAGTGAATTGACCTACAACGAACTTGATATATTATTTAGTATTAGTAAGTTGTGCATTTGGTATATATTCGAGCAGTCAAAGCGTGTTCCACTAAACGCACCGTGTGAGCAAACGCAGAGCAACATACAGTGGATCATCATTGTGAGCAACATAGGGTTTCCATCTTTGGCTAAACGAAGTACGAGATTGGAATAAAACTTTTTTCGGTCGAGCCAGGATCTTTTCTCATTGGATAATATATTCTGGACTTCCTTGGTTATAGAGTGAATTCCTCACAAACGAAAAATTATCGATTGGCAAAGTAAGCTCTCAACCAATAACCGAGGAAGTTCTCATAGAAAACTAAAGCAGGCTCAGTTCCATTTTGGTCGTTACTTTAGAAAGATGAAAAATATTCTAAAGCGAAATAAATAACTATATGTAATATGTAAATCTTATTGTTAGAAATGCAACTATGCGTGTTATGCGCATGACCAATCCTGGTAACCCTGAACCCCACCACAATTCCATGTGCTCTTGTTTGTCTGTTACGAGTGGAGAAAATGAGAAAATAATTTCTCTCATATGAGAGAAGTTTCATCACAATTTTTAGATTTTTACTGAAATGAAATGTAGACTACTAAAAATGTACCATAGTTAGCGTACTTTTTTTTGGACTAAAATGATCATAAGAAATATCCCCAGAGATTGTCGGGACGATTTTGCGATCAAATGCCTCTAATTACTTCAAATATTAGAAACAAGTGTCAAGGTGGCGAAAACAGCTTTTGACAACAGTTTACTCTTTTCTAATAAATTCAAATTTGGCTAAGTCTAAGATCATGAAATTTTCACTGAATATTCTAAAATATATTTTGAAGAGATTGTCTTGTGGAAATTGTAATATTTGGCTTCATATTCGAGATATTACGATTGAAGTTCCCAAAATCGAAGAATCCTCTCTCTCTCACGAGGAGCGTGACCTCAGACCTTAAGGAGAAACTTCAGAGAATACAAATATGGCTGCCACAATGGCCGACTTGGACCCCTACTCACGTTTTCAAGAGCACCAATCTTAAAAATTCGATAACTAATGCGCTCGATTTGGGAAAGCTGCCTCTTTTTGCAAGTGAGCAAAGCCGGGATAAACGAGTGCGGCTTGGTTCGATGCTTCGTTCGTCAGATTTGTGCCTCTAAAGTTTGTATGCAAAATTGGAATGGGACTTGTTGATGTTTCACCTTAAGGTCGAATTTACAAATTATAGTGGAAAATCTGACCGAAAAGGCATCAAAATGTTGTAACGTCACGGTAGAATGTGTCATATTCATATGTGAAGAAAAGTGTAAAGAGAAAGTAAATAGAAAGATACGAAGTAGGAGAAAATCGACGAGTCAGGGATTGAACCCAGGACTTTCTGCATATGAATCAGAAGCGGTAGCCACTAGACCACCAAAATCGTCTAGTAATTTAACATGGATCGAAAAAAAATCTAGATATTTCAACTGCATTAGAGTCAAATCGGTTTAAAAAACAGGAAATGCAAAAATACGCAAAATATAATTGTATCCGTATGTAACTATTGTATGGATTAATAGTTAGGTACTTTCCTAAAAACTCATTCCATTAGATCTGATCATGAAACTCCGTTTCGTTCAAATTCATCTTGTTGATCAAACTTACAAGAGCATACGGTACCGAAGTGTGAGATTCGTTGCGAAACCAACGCCCCAATCAATCAGGGAATGGTTCTAATTAATCGCATTAAAATCAATTTCAGGTTTTTAAAATCGGCACCGGCCCAGACGCACCACCCCTCATTAGTATCGACGCGGACAACTCTCCACAACGTCAGCTGTCGATTACATACGGTGAAGAAGCTTTCGATGTGTCTGCCGTTTCCGATGAGTATCTTGAACGCTGGCGACTGCGTCGAATAATCAGTAAGTGCTCAATTAGTGTGGTTATACCACGTTAGCCACCACACACGCCTTGGTCGGCCACCGCATCATATGAATCACATTCCATACATTATTATCTCATCCAATCGCTCGCGGAGAAATTTTTCGGCAAACGCGCTGCCCGTGGTGCTGTTTCTTTCTTTTTGCAGCGGTGTAGGGTAACGGAACTTGTTTTTGGACTGTGGGTCTTTTTTTTTTTTTTTTTTTCCTTCTAAACCATAGGGGGATAATCTGCTCAACAGACACCCTAACAGAAGGTTAGGGTAGTGTAGGTCTGACAGGCCGTCTTCTACAACAAAAGTAAAATCCAGGACTACTCTCTCCTCGTACCCACTAAACCATTCCTATGGTCGCCAAACCCTACGTCTCTCCGGAACCACCAAGAAGGTATTGCTTCAGAGAGGGGCTAGTGCACATCGCACCCACAAGGTTAGCTGCGTAGCCTGCAGCAACGAACATCGATGACTCGCTTTGGAGAGTCCATCACGGTAGCATGCTGGCGCTTAGCCAGTTTCCCGAGTGGTCCTCGCCACTCCCTTTGTCCTCGGAAGGCGGGCAGAGTCAACCCCGCCCGCGCCCTACTGCTGAGCGGACATCAAGAACTGATGCCCACATGCAACCCGATCTGACCTGCCCGCAAAGGAAGGGTATCACTACCCTTCAGGCCCTATCAGATGCATCCGTAGGTTGCTGACGGCAGGGTCTCCACCTGCCCCGACCCTTGCCGGGGACCCCTTTCCAACCGCGGGCTTGGATCCAACCCAGTAGACCGACGCCACGACAGCACCGCTACCGGGACTTCCTCTCCGCGGCCACTTAATCGTTGTAAGGGTCGATCTCGACCGCAGGGCACCGGTATGACCTACGAAGCCGACTCCGAACCCCTGGACCACCTCTTGTACTGCATCTGGACTAGCCATTCTCCGAGTCCACGCGCCACCTCCTCTGTAGCTCCCAGACGATGTGGGTAATAGCCGTTGAAACGGCGTTCCAGCCAAACTCATCCCTACACATCCTCTGGACCAAGTTGTCCGGAGTTGTGTCCTCCCCGCATGTGGCAAGCATGCGGTCACGCATTGTGCGAAAACGCGGGCACACGAACAAAACGTGTTCCGCCGTTTCCTCTAAACCATTGCACACTGGGCATTCGGGAGAATCCGCATGCCCGAAACGGTGTAGATACTGTCGGAAGCAACCATGACCTGTAAGGACCTGTGTCAGGTGGAATGAAACTTCCCCATGGCGCCTATTAATCCAACTATCTACCCTCGGTATCAACCTATAGGTCCACCTTCCTTTGGTGGAACTGTCCCACGCGCGCTGCCATTTGACCATAGAGGCCATCCTGACAGTCCTGCGTATGCCTCTTGTGCCGCGCATTTCGAAGCACTCCATGTCCTCACTGATAAGAATGCTGATAGGCACCATACCAGTAATGACGCAGAGAGCGTCGTGTGACACGGTACGGTATGCGCTCGCAACCCTCAGGCACATAAGCCTGTAAGTACTTTCCAGCTTCCGTCGGTAGCATTTAGTACTTAGCGCGGTGCCCCACGCCGGGCCGCCATACCTAAGTATGGATGTAGCAACACTAGCCAGAAGCTTGCGCTTACTGGCGTACACCGCAGAGCTATTGGACATCATCCGGGACAGTGCCGCAATAGCTGTGGAGGCTCTTTTACAGGCATAATCGACGTGGCTACCGAAGGTAAGCTTATCGTCGATCATCACGCCCAAGTGTTTGACGGAGCGCTTTGACAGGATAGTACAGTCTCCTACACAGATCTCCGTCTGCTGCTCCGACTTCAGGTTGTTAACAACCGTCACCTCTGTCTTGTGGTGAGCCAGCTCCAGTTTCCTGGACCGCATCCACGCCTCCACAACCTTGATCGAGTGGTTGGTAGTCAACTTTACCTCCTCGATCGTTTCACCGTAGACTTCGAGCGTAATGTCGTCGGCAAATCCGACAATCACCACTCCCACTGGATACTCTAACCTCAACACCTCGTCGTACATGACATTCCATAACACCGGACCCAGGATGGAACCTTGCGGGACTCCTGAGGTTATGTGAAAGCACTTCCGACCCACCTCCGTGTCGTAGACTAGTACACGATTCTGAAAGTAACTTCCGAGAATCTTGTACAGGTACTCCGGTATCCCCAGACGCAAGAGCGCATCGGCAATAGCAGACCAGCTAGCGCTATTAAACGCATTCCTTACATCCAGAGTCACTACCGCGCAAAAGCGAATTCCCCTCCTCTTAGGCTCGAGTGCTTTCTCGGCGGTTTTTGTAACCGACAAGATAGCGTCTACGGTGGACCTCCCCTTCCGGAAGCCGTACTGGTTACTCGAAAGACCATTTTCGCCCTCGGTGAACCGCAACATTCTATTGAGGATGATCTTTTCGAGCACCTTCCCCGCCGTGTCAATCAAGCATATTGGTCTATATGCCGACGGGTCTCCGGGTGGTTTCCCCGCCTTTGGCAATAGTACCAGGCTCTGCCTCTTCCAAGCTTCTGGGAAAACTCCCTCGTCCAGGCATTTCTGCATAGCAGACCTGAACATCTCGGGAGCCTCTGCAATAGCTACTTTTAAGGCCAGGTTCGGAACTCCGTCCGGACCTGGGGCCTTACCTACGCTAAGGGACTTAGCTATCCCCGCAAGTTCCACATCGGTGACCCTCTCCTCATCGCCAGCCCCAGTCCCCGGCTGTCCTACGAAAGGAGGCCAAGGACTAGGATCATGACGCGGAAAAAGTCCTCCAATGATCCCCTCCAACATCTCTGGAGATTGCTCTGTAGGAGCCATCACACCTCTCGTCTTGGCCATAACGATCCTGTAGGCGTCACCCCACGGGTTCGTATTGGCACTTTGACAGAGACCCTCAAAGCAGGCCTTTTTGCTTGCTCTTATCTCGGTCTTAAGCGTGGCTTTTGCAGCGGCGAACACCACCCGCCGTTCGTTTCGCTCTTCCTCTGATCGTGCTCGCTGCATCCGCCGCCTAGCCCGTAGGCAGGCGCGGCGCAGGTCCGCAATCGCGTCGGTCCACCAGTAAGCCGGTGGCCTCCCATTTCTAGGGTGGACTCGCCTAGGCATGGTCGCATCACACGCACGTGAGAGCACCGCTACCAGCTCGTCGCCGTCTAAACCGATTAAGTTTCGCTCACGGCGGAGCGCCTCCCTAAATACCCCTTCGTCGAAGTATGATGTCTTCCACCTGCGAGGGCTTGGCCTTGGCCTAGCCGCCTCTTCTTCTATCCGCTGTCTGCTGTTATTGTAGTCGATACTGTAGCGAACCGCCAGGTGATCGCTGTGAGTGTAGCCATCATCTACTCTCCAGTTCGAACTACTTGTTAGGCCAGGACTACAAAAGGTCACGTCAATAATTGACTCCGCTCCGTTTCGACTAAAGGTACTCTTGGTACCGACATTAGCCAAGTCGACATCTAAGATGGCCAGTGTTTCTAGCAGGATCTGACCCCGCTGGTTCGTGAAACGGCTTCCCCATTCCACGGCCCAGGCATTAAAGTCGCCCGCTATTACCACCGGCCTTCGCCCTGTTAGCACGGTCGTTAAGCGGTCCAGCATTTGCGTGAACTGCTCGATCGGCCACCGCGGAGGCGCATAACAGCTACAGAAGAAGACCCCGTTTACTTTGGCGACCACGAAGCCCTCATAGGTAGTAGACACCAACTCCTGAACGGGGTATTTACCCGTCGTCCATATCGCCGCCATTTTTCTGGTCCCATCCGCGACCCAGTTGCCGTTGCCGGCGGGTACTCGGTATGGGTCCGATATGATGGCGATATCCGTCTCCCACTCAGAAACTGCCTGACAAAGCAGTTGCTGAGCCGCATCACAGTGGTTCAGGTTCAGCTGCGTTACCTGCACTGTGATTTGTTGTTCACTGCGGCTTTCTTAAAGGCCGGGCACCCTGGACCACCCATCGCATGTCTGTTTTTCGAGGTTTTCCCGGTACAGATCATGCAGATGGGCGGACTCGTGCAGCTTTGGGCCTTATGACCTTCAGCGCCGCATCGCCTACACAGTTTGCGCCTGTCGGGGCCTTTGCAGTCCCACGACTTGTGTCCTGGTTCCAGACACCTGAAGCAAACCTCTGGTGGCTCGTGGAATGTCAGGTGACATACACACCAGCCCACCTTTATCCGCCCTACTTTAACGGACTTTTTAACGTCCGCCACAGGTAGCTGAACCAGAGCTATCTGTGTCCCTGCTGGCCCCTTCCGCAGCCTGACGGCTGTGGCGGCCACCTGAACATCGCACTGTTGCCGCAGTGCCGTGACGAGCTCTTCCGCTTCGGTGATCTCGTCTAGGTCTTTGACCTTCAGAGTCGCCTCATGCGTAAGAGCCCTCACCTCCACTCCATCACCAAGGACCTCTTCTGCCAGCCTCTTGTAGGCGGCGCCCTTGTGATCCTTCTCGCGCTTAAGCTCCAGGATCATTTCGCCCGTACGAGTACGTCTGATACTGCGTACGTCGGCTCCAAGACCCTCAAGCTTGGCGTCGCACCTCATCGCCTTCAAGACGTCCGAGTATTTCGACTGTTCGGTCTTGATGACGATAGCGTCACCTTTTTCGCGCCTGGCACCTGCCTTCCTACGCCTTGGCTTGGCGACCTGCACTTCTGCCTGCGGATTCCCCTTCTTCTTCCTCTTCCGCTCTACCTTTGTCCAAGGAGGGTCCTCTCCTTGGATCGCCCTGCTCTGTGGCTGCTGAGGGCCCACCATTGGTCGCAACCCCTTGTTCCCATCATTCCGGGACGGGCCGGCCTTTTCAGGCCCACCCTTCCCAGCTTTCCGGGAACCCTGGCTGGGGTCCGACTTTCCGGCATAACCACCGGCTTTCGGGGTTATTATACGCCTGGCCTTGCGGGCACCGCCAGACAGCTCCTCACCTGACGGCTGCCTCGCCCGCTTCTGCGAATGCTTGTCACGTTTGTCACGAGCATTCGCTTCCACACTCTTCGGACTACCCGCGAAGGAGAAGGCCTCCGTTTGCGTAAGCTTAGACGCTTTCTCCTTTGCGGGTCCCGCCGCTGCCGCAGCCAGCAACGCGACCGCGTGCTCCTGCTTGGCCTCATCAACTGACGCTCTAAGCCGAAGCAAGGCCGTTTTCAGGTCCTTACTTATATTCGACTTAGTTGTCGCGAAGTCAATAATTTTGCCAAGCTGCTGCTCAGCTACCTCCAATGCGGGCCGTCCTTTTCCTGCTACTTGGCTGATGGCCCTCAGCAACCATGCTCCGTCCATAACCTCCGCCGGCTGGCTTGCCGTGGAGTGGACAGGAGCTCCCACGCTTGAGCTGCGTAAGCAGCTTCCAGCACCTGACTCCTCGCTTCTCCTTGTTGGAGACCGCATCAACCCGCTTCTTGCGAAGGGGTTGATCGCACCACTACTACCTGTTGCACTTGATTTCGAAATTTGTTTACTCATATTTGATTCCCACGAGTCGCACGAGAAAGAATGTCCACCACGCCAGAGCTCTGCATTAACGCGGTAAGGGACAGCTTACTGTGGGGGGTGCCCAGGTGCCCCACAGGCTCCGTTAAAGATCGAGCATCTTTTTCACCCCCTCGATCACTCATTCCTCGGCACGGGTCGCTTGACACCTTGAATTGGGGTTAGTAGTCCTATTCTTAGCCGGCAACTACGCGGCTGACTCGCAAGCGGGGGGGTGCGTCAGGCCCCAGGACATCCGTCCCTGCTGCCCTGTGTGGGTCTTGGCTTTGTAAGACCTGTTTTGTTTCTTCTTTCTTTTTACATAATTGACTAATTTCAACCCCCTCCCCCTAGTCACACTTTTTGTATGAGACCTCACACTTTTTTACATGAGTCGTCTCACTTTGTTGAGCCCCCCCTTACCACATCAATGCGTGACGTTTTTTATGGACATCCCCTATTTTCTTTATTTACTTGCAAATGTAAATAATTTGTTTAGGTACTGCTGTAAGATTTTTTGAAGGAATTTAAGATAGCATTTTGTCACAGAGATCAGACGCTTATCTTTGCTTTCTGCCATGTGTAAAACTTTGTAACGGTCATATCAAAGTACATATGTCGTTATGCTCCCGTTACGTGGCGCTAGCATCCCATCACTTACATTATCATCCCAAGAAACATAACTAACTGAATAACAGATTCTTAAGCTAAAGTTTGCTTAAAAGTGGTTTGTTCCACTCTTATACAGCAAAAATGTTTGTTGGGATGTTGTTATTTTTGTTTCTTGGGTTCGTCGTTTTTAGCATTTGAGCGCTCGTGTCGCTTTGTGGGCTATGTAGTGTGTTTTCGGCCCAGTTTCCAGTTCAAAAGGAATCGCTCAAATAGTTTCTTGACCGATTCCTGGAAGAAAATTTATATAGAGAGTGGAATTTGAATTGCCATTTCTTCGCAACTGCGTACTGAGATCGAAGAGAAACGGTTTCTAGGGCGATTCAGGCAAGAAATTTCTCATGCATAAAGATAGGCCGACAAATTTCTTCTGAACTGCAAACAGCTCTTTTTAACCATGAACCATCGCCAATCTTGTGGTCAAATCGAGTTTCTACGTCGGGTAGTGGTGGTGTTACGTAAATCCTTTACGTATTCAACATATTTTTGTTCAAGCTTAAATGTCTATTCTCTGTGTTTCAACTTAGGTAATCTTGATTCATTACAAACTGCATTAATATTTATTTAAAGCATTTGAAAAAAAAAAGAAAAGTGAAATTTAAATGTTGTTTTAAACGAAAAGATGGGATTTTTTTTGGGAAATCTATAAAAACGTGTTAAAAAATTACGTATAGTAGCAAGGCGTAAAACAAGTGACATCTTGGAATTCGTACCATACCCAGGGCCATAGGACCATTATGGCCGTTAGAGCCATCCCGAGCAAAGGCGGATAAGTAAATGATAACAAGTTCTGTTACCTGGTTATCATTCGTTTGATAATTGAGTTTGTTATCATTTAGGTTGAATTAAGAGCCAACATAACAAAAATGATAACTCATATTTACTTCTCGAATACCAAAATGATAAGAAGTTAAGTTATCATTGAGTTCAAGTTGAAAACTAATTGTGTTATACAATATTTTGTTCAACATTTCATTTAGTTATCAACATGAAAAAATACATGTGACTGATAACTGGTTTTGTTATCAATTAGTTATCATTTAGAGCTATTTTATCGACCAAAATAGTAAAAATCTACTTTACCGACATCGTCACCTATTGAAAAAAGTTTCTTGTAACTTACAACCAATGTTTTCGACTCTTGCGCCCAGGCGGGTCTCGAACCCTGATCGAGTGATTATCGGTCGCAGCCGATAGCCCCTATACCAACGGGACTCATTGAGAGTGAGAGTAATAAAAGGCTACGCTTTCGTACTGCAGTCGCATTGTAGGTGGGAAGCGGAATCTATTTTTAGATTCGAGGTTCATCAGACTCTCAGTTTTGGGAAAGCTTTGAAATGTGCGTTTGGAAACAGATAACATATTTTGTTATCATTTAGTATTTTTATGTTATCGCGATGGACCAAAATTATCGATAACTAAATTTGTTATCATCTGGTTATCATCATTTGAAAAAGATGATAACAAAAATAACAAAATGATAACACCGATAACACAGTTTATTATCAAAGTGATATCACTTTGTTATCCGCCTTTGCTCGGGATACTTATCGAAACACTGACTTAACACAACGTTGAATGCTGAAATAAAAGTCCAAATCAGTTCCGTTACCCTACTATCAGGCAAAAGCAGTACATAAAGAAGACTGAAAACATGAAATTGTAATTGCAGATGAGCGTTGCGTTTCTCTTTTGAACGAGTTCATCCACACGACGGCTGTTTCCGTTTCGAAGCAACTGGTTGAAACCGACAATTTGTTGATGAAATCTCAGGTAAGTAACCGGCCGTTGTCGTCGTCTTCGTCGTCGACGACGCGTCAAACATTGCGTACATGCAGTAAGTAGGTATCGGTTTTGATTGGGTTTAATGAAGGATAGCAAAGGTGTCCTTTTAGTTGAAATTAATGAAAGATGATAACACTGACTGGTCGCCAGTGTAAACATGTCCCAGAGCTATTGACCAGATAAAAAAAAATACTGCAAAGTAATCACGACCTGTTTACGATGTCAGTTTAGACTGGTAGTGAGAGTGCAGCCTCGCAGTTTGTACACAGTACCAACGAGGTTGCACCCATGGTAGCCATTCTCCCAAACAATTTTATTCTTTGGGCCTATGCCCTATATGTATCTTACTTTTTGCATGTCTTAATTAATAATATTTGGCTTGCTATATGCATTGTGATAAAATGACGACTTCTTTTTCAGGTGGTGTTACAAAATACATCGAGCGCGATGAAGAAAGTGAATGACTCTACCGAACAAATCAAATCCAAACTGCATAGTATTCTAGCAGTTAACTTTATTCCAAACATTAATATTTAAGTATACAATTGCAATAATTATACATGGTCTTGATAAACAACTTGACTTTAGTTTTTGTTGATAATATGACAATCCACTGGCGCTGCATTGTACCACGTTATTGATAGTTGCATAAAACCTTCGCATATCGTTCTGATCCATAGTTTCCTACGTTACCACAATCACATTTTCTTCGTGCTGTCGTTATTAGCCGTGGTAAATTCATTTCTCTTCTGCTCTTCCCACCCTGTACAGCTCTTTGTTTTATCACCTCTGGCGCTGTTTCGCTGTTTTTCAATAGACACTGTTCACTGTTCAATAGGCAAACTCCACGATGACAACAAGATTATGTCATCGCCAGATCCGTTGATCTCTCTCGTCCTATCGTTATTTCTGGCGAGAATCGGGCCTGCCTTCGAACAATGCCACCCGATCGAGATCCTCATAGCAACTGCCCCAAACACGCGTCATTTTTCACTTTTTTCTTCGAACAATGCAACGCGACCGAGATCCCCATCGCAACTGGTACTTCCCAGCTAAGAACCAAGACTTTTTATTATGCCAGAGAATGGTCAAAAATTAAAAAAAGCAGATTATGATCACATA
The DNA here is from genome assembly GCF_035046485.1 of Aedes albopictus. Classification (NCBI taxonomy): domain Eukaryota; kingdom Metazoa; phylum Arthropoda; class Insecta; order Diptera; family Culicidae; genus Aedes; species Aedes albopictus. Next base: position 5,651,596 of record NC_085138.1, read on the forward strand.
ACGCTGTGTAGTACATAGTTGTTTGAGAGTGTACCCCGCTGTAGTGTCACATTTTTCCAAGCGAATCGATGCACTCGTCTATATGGACTTATCCACTGATGAACCGAATTTACTCGGTCCGAGAATGTTGACACTAGAGCGAGGTGGTTTCCAATGAGAATTGGAAGACAAGATAATAATTTGATATTTCAAGACCAATCGAATAGCTCGCTGCTATTGATTAGATCTTACAAGATCTAAATTATGATCTAATGATGATGTTTCAGGAGTAAATTTTAGATATTATTTGTAGATCTTTTATCTTATATCAATCAAACCAATATCACGTTTTGATCTCAATATCAACATATTCTCTTATTGAGCTCTTTTCCTCTACCCGGGAATTCATTCGTATGCCGAGGTTCAATCCCTGGCTCATCCCTTTCCTTCTACTTTGTATCTCTCTCTCTCTCTCTCTTTGGCGTAACGTCCTCATTGGGACAAAGCCTGCTTCTCAGCTTAGTGTTCTATGAGCACTTCCACAGTTATTAACTGAGAGCTTCCTCTGCCAATGACCATTTTGCATGCGTATATCGTGTGGCAGGCACGAAGATACTCTATGCCCAAGGAAATCACGGAAATTTCCTTTTCGAAAAGATCCTGGACCGACCGGGAATCGGACTTATATAGCCGAGGCGGTAAACGCACGGGTATTCAGCATGACCATGCTGAGGGTGACGGGTTCGATTCCCGGTCGGTCCAGGATCTTCTACTTTGTACCTTTCTAGCTAATTTCTCTCTCTCTCCTTTCTACATATACAACTCATATGCCCATAACCATCGCTAGAACCAGAAACGAATTGAAAAAGTCGTTTCCCTTTCTTCCAAATTCCACAGCACAGTGTATATAACGCCTACAAGTTATGTAACCAAAGCGAACTGTGCCGCTTATCCTTCATAGTAATCACCACACAATCTGTCACCTTACAAACACTATAAATATCCCCTATCCGTGGATCGCATCACCGACCCAACGGTGATTCCCAGATCTCCCATCCTTCCGTGCGGGCTGTGCGGACGCAGAGTGCTCTCGGTCTCTAGTAGCAACAACCAGTACATTTTAACATGCCTTTCCCTTCCCAGCTGACTAAGGACTGTATCGTTAATTATGAGTACACCTTTGAGGCTCTGCATTAAAAAGACTATGCCTTATTTTGTTAACTGTTTTGTGTCTATGTGTTGCTAACGTTGTAAACAAACGATAACCTTCATTAAAAGTTAAAGTTTTTCCTCAAGTGGAACAATGCGAGGGTTTACGGAGGAGAAGCGAAAATCGATTGTGACCAGGCACTGCAAGGAAAAATGATCATCGCTAAGAAAATTAGCAAAAATTGAATGTGTTAGGGTTTTTGTTGTCCAATATGCTATCAAACGATTCGGTATGCATAACACACTGAAAGACTTACCCGGACGCGGCAAACAACAGGAGCGTCCAAGTCAAATTTGAACAGCAAAACTTGCAAAATCGTTGAAGGAAAATAGGAGGTATCCATTAGAGATTACGCAAAAAAGTGTGAAACGACTGTTGGTATGGTTCAACGCGCCAAGGAGCGTAATTCCCCGAAGACCTACCCAAAACAGAAATGTCCAAAACGCAGTCAAATTCTGGCGGATTATGTGAAAACTTAGGCTTGGAAGCTGTACGACGATGTTTTGAGCAAAAATTGCATGTGCATATTCATGGATGATGAAACGTATGTCAAATTGGTCTACAAGGTACTTCCAGGGCACAGATTTTCACTGTTAAGCATGGCACGGATGTTACGAATTAGGAGAAATCGATTTTTTGCGAAAAAAAATGGGAAAATGTGTTGGTTAGACAAGCAATTTGTCAATGTGGTATGAAATCGTCACCTTTCTTCACCGTCCCAGGTATGAACGTCGAAATATACCGGAAGGAATGTCTCCAGAAACATATTCTGCCACTCATAGGGACTTGGTCGGCGTCGTTATTAATCAAAATTGTATGAGCTGCTTGAATTGCACTTTGAGAATAAGTGGAGTGTTCATTTGGACTCATTCATTTGGATCTCAGTGCAATTGGTACCAGCTCAGATCAATCACGGAGGAGCAACCATTGACATGTATAGTCAGAATGATTGATCGTTTTTTATCGGAAATGGCCCCGCTTTAGTGTGAAAATTCTCGGACCTAATGAATTCGATTCATCTGGGGATAAGTCCATACTACGACATAGGTAAAATTTTAAACGAATGAACTCGTTCATCGGTCCATATCACGTTTTGCAAAATGACGTCATGAATTATCGTTTGGTTCATTCTCGTTCGTATCGTCCTCTTCTCTTCCCTCTCACGCGCATTAGTTTCCGATGGTTTGTTTTGGTTACCGTTCGTTGCGTTCTTTTCTCTCCCAGTGAGAGAATTGAGGTTAACTATCTATGCAAAACTCTAGTATTGCGTCTACTTATGCAAGTTCATGTGAATGCCGGAGTGTCTGAGTGAGGAAAGATTGTTTGGTAGAGATTTACGTTGGTGCGTATCTGCGGATACTTTGGTAAGGCAATAGGCCTTTTCAGTTGACAAGTCCGTGTATGCCACTATTTACAACTATGCCGAAAAAAAATCTCAAAAGCTGAACTGTCATTCTCATAGCTGAACTGTACCGAAATCAGCTGATTTTAAACGTCTTCTGATTAGGCCTATATATTGTGTACTCAGAACTACTGTGACGGTGCAACACAGTTCGCGGAACGCTGATTTGCAGATATTCATTACACGATTTGATAATTCTCAGGGCACACTGACAGTTCTGCATGAGTAAGACAAAGACGGCCTTGGATTTTGTCCCTTTTTCGCTCATGCGTTATCTGTCAAAGTGACCTGAGTTCTGTCATTTTTTTTCGATAATTGCACGAAGATAGTTTATGACTGCGGCGAAATCCAAGGCTTAGTCCAAGGTCGTCTTTGTTTTACTTATGCAGAACTCAGGCCAAAAATGTCTAAAGGTCCTATCTGCAGAAGAGAGGCTCTCTTTGGTTTCCCTCTCTTTCGTTAATATCTCAGTTGTTTATTTGTATTATGATTGTCTCCTTGCATTGAACGATGGTCAAAACAATCGTCTTTTGATTTGTACTGCAAAAATAGTTGAAAGATGTATAATTGAAAGAGAAAGTGAACAAAGAGAGCCTCTCAAATGCAGATAGGACCTATTGAAATGTTTGGCCTGAACTGTCAAAATAACCTGAAAATTATCAATAGAAGAATAGTAAAAAAGTTGTTTTTCTATTCTGTTCTATTTATCAATTAGATGCACTGCCAACGAATGATTTAGCTCTCGAAATAAAACAAAGTAGTTTTTTTTATTATACATAGGCCTCCTTTTATGCCACGGACTCGGGTTGCATAAATTAAAAATGTACATAAATTTAAAATGTCATAAAAGAGGGAATTTTGTCCATACATTATTTCAAGGCTTTAGTGAGAAAACTTAGTTCGCGAGGATAGGTCTTGCTCCTGGACATTTGAGAATTTGAGATTGGTCTATTGGAGTTTCCAGGAAGTTCTCAGAGTACCCTAAAAATGGGGTTTCAAGGGTATTCAGACTTCAGAGGCGTTCTAGAGGGGGATTCCAAGGACCTTGTAAGTGCGTTTCAACGGCGTTTCAATGGGACTACGCGGGTTTGGGGTGTTTAAATAGACGGTGGTTTCAGGGACGTTTCAAGGGGTTTTAAGGGCAATTCAGGGAGGGGCGTTTCAAGGTATTTCAGAGAATTTCAGGAGGCTTCGGAACGCCCCCGAGAGGTCTTAGAGGCGTTTCATAGCGTTTAAACGGCGCTTCAAAGAGTTTTCAGATGAGGTCCAGGGCATTTCTTGAGCCTTTTAAAGGCCTTTCAGGAGCATTCCAAATTAATTACGGAGATGTCAAGGACGTTTCAATGGGATTATGGAGATTTCAGGGGCGTTTCATGGGATTTTCAGGGTCGTTCCAGAAGGGTTTCAGGAACCCTTTAAAGGGTTTCAAATTGGTTAATATAATTAAGGATATCAACAATTGTGCATTTTCTAAACACAATGGCGCTATAACGGGTGTCCACTAAATAACGAGAATGGTTTTAGCAACTGATTAAAAAATTACAAGCGCCCATAGAGAAAAGTTTTTTTATGCAAAACAATCATCTATCTATCCACAAAGTCAGCGTATTTTTTATTTTGTTTCAACTTATTCTGTTCTGTAGAAAACGACATTGAAACAGGAAGCACTAGTTAAGCGCCTTGGACGGCTCTACCGATTGCTAAAAAAAACCGTAAAAAAGTTAAAAGAAAACCTAAAATCTGTCCAGTTTTGAATGAACTCTACAACCTGGCATCCCTAGAAACAGATCCTGATGGAAATAGATGTAAACTAGCTAAATCAATAAGCATGAAATCATTTCACATCATTAAACGTACTTTTGCGTCATGGGCTGGATAAATCAATAGAATGCCGTGTAAAATATCAAATATTCACATCAAATCACATTTACACGTTGGACAACATGTAAATGGTTTGTTATAAAATAAAATAGCACACAAAAAGGTCAACAATGAACCGCAGTGCACAAATTACATTGACACGTTTTTATGATACAGAAAAATGGCATTTTTTGGAAATTTCAATAAACGTCATTTACGAGAAAAGGCTGCCATCAAAGCAGTAAAACTAGTCAGTATCCCCAATTTTTTTTCCTATTGTTGTTTGAGTGTGTAGATGCTAAAGGTAGCTTGGAAGTCAATTATTTCAACTAACTATTTCACAGATGCAGAAAATGCGTGAAAGTTAAATTTTAAAAGTCGTACAAAGCAGTTGCTCCAACATCACTACACAAATATGCTGTACAAATTACTACGTTCAATTTTCTAAAATTTTATATTTTTCCATGAAAGTACTGTGTTAAACCTTTATGATAGATAGATTCAGATTGCCGTTTTTGAAGATCATATATTTTTAAGAGCACTTTGGAAGCATTCTCGATATTTAGTGGACACCCGTTACAGTGGTTAATTTACGCACCAAACACTACCCAAAATATTGTTTAGTTACACATTGCATTTTAAAAATTATTACTGAGATTGTTATGATGTTGATGTGATGATGATCAAATCACATATTCATTTATTGTAACTGACTTTGTTATAACCTTGAAATAATACAAACTAGTTTTCGTACCGATTCCAACAAATGTATCTAAATATAACAAACCTTGATATAGATATCAACCATTGATATAATTATGTTATGTTTTTGTTATGCCTTTCTGATCGGGTTGATACACCTTTTATTTCTTTTTAAACCATGGAGAGGAAATCTGCTCAATAGATACCAGAACTGGAAGGTGCAGATACTGTGGGATTAAGGCTGTCTTCTACAACAAAAGTTAAAGACAGGACTACTCGCTCCTCAGCCCACTAAACACACTTCCATTGTGGCCAAACCCTACATCTCTCCGGAACCACCAACAAGACATTGCTTCAGAGAAGGGCTAGTGCACATCGTACCTTCAAGGTTAGCTGCGTAGCTTGTAGCAACATCGATTACTCGCTTTGGAGAGTCCACCTAGATAGCATGCTGGTGCTGAGCCAGTTTCCCGAGTGGTCATCACCACTCCCTTTGTCCTCGGAGGGCAGGGTCAACCACCACGCCCGCGCCCAACTGTTTTGCAAACAGCAAGTGCTGATGCTTACCTGCAACACGATTTGATCTGCTCAAGGCCCTTCAGGCTCTATCAGCTGCACCAGAATGTTGCTGAGTGCTGACAGTTGGGACGTCCACCCGTCCGGCCCTTGCCGAGGACTCCTTTACCGGGCTCGGATCCAACCCAGTAGACCGACGCCACGACAGCAACGTTAACAGGATGTTTTCTCTGATCTGACCCCGCTGGTTCGCGAAACGGCTTCCCCATTCCACGGCCCATGCATTGAAGTCACCCGTTATTATTACCGGTCTTTCGTCCTGTTAGCACGGTCGACATATAGTCCAGCATCTGCGTGAACTGCTCGATCGACCATTGCGGAAGTGCATAACAGCTACAGAAGAGGACGCCGTTTACTTTGGTGACCACGAAGCCCTCATAGGTAGTAGGCACCAACTCATGGAGGGGATATTGACCCATCGTCTATATCGCCGCCATTTCTCTGGACGCATCCGCGATCCAATTGCCGTTGCCGGCGGGTACTCGATATGGGTCCGCTATGATGGCGATATCCGTCCTCCACTCTGAAACCGCCTTACAAAGCAACTACTGAGCTGCGTCACAGTGGTTCAAGTTAAACTGCGTTGACACTCCCTTGGGTCACCTGAAACGCCTCCGAGACTACATAAAACTCCACTGAGACCCCCTGGAACGCCCCAGAGACACCATAGAACTTCCCTGAAATACCCTGAGACTCCCTAAAACCGCCTGAGTCTCCTTGAGACCTCCATGAATCCTCTTGGACCTCTTGAAACACTCCTGAAACCTCCAGGTACCCCCCCCCCTGAAACCCTCCGGAACCCGCTGAATCTCTCCTGAAACCTACATGTAGCCCCTGAAACGTTCCTAAGTCCTCCATGGACTCTCTTCAAACTCCTGGGACCCCCTAAAGTACTTCTGAGACCCCCTGAAACGCCTCCGAGATCCCTGGAGCGTCCCTGACTAGAGAAAATTTTCTTTCATTTGAAACAAAAATATTCATGTTTTTTATTCGTTAAACTGATAAAATGTTTATAATTAAAACATCAATTTTCAAAACTACAGCCCAACCTCACGTTGATTTCTACAACACCCTGTTCTACTTCCCCCGTTTCGCTGGCAAGAACATAAACAAAATTCACAAATTGCAGCTTCAAGTGCATAAAAAAACCTTCATAAACAGAAGTTTTACTGCACAAAAAAAAATGCAACACAATTTATTAATTGTTTCACCTTGTACGTATTCACTTTCTCACTGAACTAAAAATCCCCTTTCTTTCACGCGAATAACTGACCCCCGTTCTGAATCAGCGCTTTTAGGTCTTGAAACGCTTTGTCCTCCTTCGAGCAACCGGATATCTTTCCCCAATCTAAGTGGAACCAAGTGCACCGTCGAAGTTCAATTTCATTGCCGTTGCATGAGCACCGAGCGGGCTCGCCTTTCGCTGTCGTACCTAGCATGAATAGCAACAGCACCTGTTTGATTGCTTGATTGTGGCGATTATTCGATCAACGAAAATTGGATCGGCACTTTGGGTTTTGTAGCGGCCGGCGCTTCGGTCGCATGCCAAAAAAGTGGACCGTCGGCTTGTGCTATCGAAGTGATTGAACTTTGACCGATGATTGAACTTTCTTTCAAGTGAACCCTAATTTTGAACAATTGAATCAGAAAAGAAAGCGATTGTATCCGCGAGCCATCTGGTCGATTGCACCCGTGCGGTGGAAATAGTGCAGGAAAATCAACTTTAAATGTTTTCAGTTTATGTGATGGTTTTTTTCGGTTGGTAGCAGAAAAACGGTAACGTTTAAAAATGATTAATGGTTTATCGACTAAAAAGTTGCAGTATGGTTTTTCCTCTGCACATTTCATCCGACGAAGTGTGTCAAATACACTGTATGTAACTCCGTTGTAAGTATGACCTTGTTTTATCTGACAAATTTAATTCAACCACCACCAATCTGCACTTCGTTCAAGATAAAAATAGTTTAAAAACGGCTTATCTGCTCGAAGATAAGTTTGTGTTGTTTTCGAACATATTTCTTATTTTGAATGTTAGGGTAATTTTCCACGGCACGGCTAAAAATTCGCCAATTGTTGCACACCTCATAAGAATAACATGGAGTGTGTAACAATAGGCGAGTTTTTAGCCGTGCAACAATTGGAAAATTACCCTATTATGTTTGTTAGATGTCCAGCATGAATCTACAAAAGCAGCATTTATAGTTAAATGTGGTAAAATTAAATAACGCAATCCATTATGGCAGACAGTGTTTCGCGCGCGGTTGGAAAAAGCGGGCAAAATTAATGAATTTCCTCTAAGGCCAGTAGTACACAGGGTCAAATATTTGACAAGGAAAGAACTCAAGAAACAATATCAATTTGACACTAATGAAAATTCGATCGAATCAAACAAGATGATTGGATTCTTTTTGGACAAATATTTGACACTGTGTACTAACAGCTCAAGAGTTGTGTCTGTTTGTCGGGGCTTCTACAATAAACATCATCAGATGAAGGTTTGCGGGTTGTTAACTCATTATAGAGTCTTTCAAAGAAACTATTTTTTTTATAACAAATTCAAAGAAAGCTGCCCTGAGTCTTCAAGTAATTTGCAAACGAAATTTGACAATATTCATAGCTTGTCCATATAACTACGGAGACTTATGGGGCTGCTCCGCAGCCACAGTGGCTCCCAATTACTCCCGGTTTCTAGCTCAGTAGCATGAGACCCCTCGAGCTGGGTCTCAGGGCCGGCATGCTACTCGGTAATCGGAGGGGCTTCGCGAACAACGTATGAAAAACCAAGGAACTTTCACATTTTTAAACAATTTATTAAAGGTTCCTAGTGTGGCGTGTGGGTGTGGGTGTACATTTTTGTGTGGCGTGTAAGCGAGACGTTGACAATGGAAGGTGTACTCACTACCGTTGCTGCAGACTCTCTCTCTCTTCGCTTTGGCCCACACGGCTGCTCCTGCACTACCGTGTGGCCGGAATCTCGCCGCCGGGGCAGCTCGGGATCGTAACGGCAGGTTTGTCGGACCGGTGCTTGGCCGACGGGCCAGCAGGCGTAGCTGGGTGGTGTTCGGGTGGCAGGCGTCTTCCTTCATTGTCGGAATCGGCACGGCCCAGGACGAGACCGGAACGACCGTGCCGAGAAGGGTCCCTCCTTGACGATTAAGGCCAACGGCCTGAGGGAATCGTCCTGAAGGGGACGATGGCGAATCCTTAGTTATTAGACTCGGAAGCCATCTTGACTTCCGAGCCGCCGTGTGTGACCGTTCTATTCAACGGATACGAGGTCCTGAATCGGATTATATTGGTCCGTCAGGTTTGTTAAAAGGGTTATGCTCGACCTAATTACCTGAACGGAGGCAGCTCCATTGCCCAACCCCTACTAAGGGGGGGGGGGAGTTAATAATAGTTGCACTGCACTTTTCAACAGTCTTCACACACGGACGCCTGCTTTCTTTCTGGCATATCTTCAGTTTATGAAGATGGCCGCGCCCATGAGCACTCATCTCAAAGCTATCTCAGTACCCATTCGTGTGAGCTTCCCTTTTACCCTTCAGCAACGTTGAAAAAGATATTCCCATTTGTACGGATTTTCTCGCTAGGGTGAAGCCTTCTGTATCTTACATATTAAAAACGTGAATTTTCTACACAAACAAATACTCATACAAACGAAATTCTAAAAACTTGGAACCAACCGGTTACATCCACCCTATCATGTATCAGGTATCAGTAGGTCGGCTCCAACGTTCTCCTCCATTTGGGAAATTTGTGCCATCGCCATGAACACGAGCCTATTGATCATTGACGGAGAAGGGAAGGAAAAAAGGATGGGACAGGGGAAAGGACAGGTAAGGGAATAGTATCGTCATACACGCATAAGCGTACCACAATGGGTTCAAACAGCGCCCTGAAAAGAGCACTATGATAACGAATAAAGCGTAAAGCTCTTTACCACAGCGGGTCAAGAACAACAGAACGTCCTGAAGATTCAGGTTTCTTAAGCCAGTTTCACTTAATAAGTGTTTACCGAGTACTCGGAAACGCAGTTGCGCAAAAACTGGACAGTTACATATCAAATGATACGAAGTTCCATAATCGGATTCACAGCTATCACATGCAAATGAATCAGCTTGCTGAATATTCGCCATGTGATAGTTGAGTCGGCAGTGACCAGTCAATGCTTTGACCAGCATGCTACAATTCTGCATTGACAGATTTGTTAGATACTTCGCCACCCCTAGAGATGGCTCAGTACAATCCAATTTTGTTTGAAGACATGACTCCAAACTATTCCAGTATTGTTTGTGATGAGTGGCAGACCAGGTGTCAATCTGAAGCTTTACCCAACACTTGGATACCGAAATAGCTGCCTCAGGGCCAATGAAGTCATGTGATGCTCCAGTGCGAGCTAACTCATCAGCCAATTCATTTCCAGCGATGGAAGAATGGCCAGGTACCCATACAAGGTGAACAGCGTTTGCTGAATTCAGCTCCTCGATTTGAGTTCCACAAGCGATAACTATCTTCGACCTAGAGTTGGCCGAAGCAAGTGCTTTAATAGCAGCCTGGCTATCTGAACAGAAGTACATTACTTTGCCCATTACGTGCTGCTGAAGTACTGAATGCACTCCGCACATAAGAGCAAAGATTTCGGCCTGAAAAACGGTGCAGTGTCTACCAAGTGAGTAAGACTGATACAGCCTTAGCTCACGAGAATAAACACCAGCACCTGCTCGACCTTCGAGAAGGGAGCCATCAGTATAACATACAATGCCGTCTGAAATACTTCTTTCCAGATATCCAGATGTCTACTCTTCCCGACAAAAGAATTTCGTGGAAAATGTCTTATATGGAAAATTACAAGCAATTGTAAGATCATTTGGAGCAAGGACAACTTTGTCCCAATTCACCAAAAGTGGATACAACGAGGCGTGTGTTGAACTGCGGTTCACAGGAGTTTTCTCTAGTAAACCGAGTACCCATAGGCGGTAAGTGCAAGAAAGTGCTTCTTGTTTGAGATGAATGTGCAGTGGGGCAACGTCAAAGAGAACTTCGAGCGCTGCCGTAGGCGGTGAAAAGAACGCTCCAGACATTAAGCACATCTTTTGGAGATGGCCTAGCTTTGATTGAATCGTTTTCATTTCGCTCTTTTTCCATCACACAAGACATCTATAGGCCAATATTGGTCGTGTATATCCATTTGATATCTTGGGTTTTGGACCCCAAGTTGTACCAAAGGTTCGCCGGCATTGCCCGAAGGCCATACAAGCTTTCTTGATTCTGAACTCAATATGAGGTATCCAGGAGGGCTTGGAATCAAGAATGACTCCAACGTACTTTACGTGTTCAGCCACATTGATCTCAGAATCAAAAAGAAGCAAAGCTCGAACGCCATTACGGTTTCGATTTTCCGTTAAAAGAACAATAGATGTTTTATTCGGATTTACCGAAAGGCCATACATATTGGCGACATCAACCCACGCGACATCAAAGAGCGTTTTGCATTAGGTTCTTCTTCTTCATGGCTCGACGTTCGTTCTGGAACTTGGCCTGCCTCTCTTCAACTTAGTGTTCTTTGAGCACTTCCACAGTTATTAATTGAAGGACTTTCTTTGCCTGCCATTGCATGACTTTGCCCAGCAAACCAGAAGTTATATAAGGATGTTAGTCCAAAGTTATAATAATGAACAGATTTAGTTAGAATTATATAAGGTGCAATAACAGATTAGGTGAAATCGTATATGAAGCTCACAATTTTATCCGATTTAATTTGGCAGCATTTGTAATTTTAACTTTGCGTTAACATTAATACAACTTCAATTTGACATTCTTCAACAACTTCAGATGCACTTGTTGCGACTTCATTGTAATCTTAAATGCAAGATCAGAGTAAGGTGGGGCAAAAGTTCGACCCTAGTTGAAAATTCAATTTTTATCAAGAATTCGAAGCAGATATAAATAAATGCATACCGTGTGGTGATTCTACCATTAGGCTGCGGCTTATTTTTCAAAAGTTGTTAAAACCTGGAATTCGTAAGCTCTTTTGGATTCAAATGACACAAAAATGGAAACCTCTGAGTTTAAGCCAAAAATATTGAGATTTAGAGGTCGCGCAATCGCTTCAAAGTCGAATTTTCGAGTAATAAAAAGGTGTTTTCACTTCAAGTGCCATAACTTTCTCATTTTTCAACCGATTTTCAATCTTTTTTTATGAATTTCTCACAAATTAAATTTCGAATAAACTCGTAGAACATCATTTTTTCCAAAGTCACGCAAAATATGAGCTTTTGAAGATTTAATTCATTTTTTTCTTCTTTTTACAAAAATTTTTAACTCTAGAGTCCTATAATTTTTTAACCGTTTGACCAATTTTAAATTTTTTAGCTTGCTTTTGTAGATATTTTTGTTGCCTAAGAATGCTGTGAATAAACTATACCTTTAAATCAACGTTTAAAAATAGATAAATACCAAAAACCGTTCAGAAACACGTATTTTATTGGAAAAATCAGATTTTTGTCAAAATTTTAATAGTTTTCATGCTTAGTTTCGAGCTCAAAGTGAAAAATTTATACTAAATAATCATTAGGAAGCCTTAAAGTTCAGCTTTTGGAGTGTTCTGAATCAAAAAATATTTTCATGTTCAAAATGCGAGAAAAAAAATTTGAAAAAAAAATCCTCCAATGTGTTCCATATCCCTAAATATGATGCTAAGTATCTGGTTTGGAGTAAAAAATTGCAAATAATTGTCAAAAACTCCAATTATGCATGAAAAAGTCAAGTTTTAAGGCATGTTCTGGCAGTTTTTGGTGAAAAGTATCATAAAAATGACTACTTTGATGAAAAGTTTGTTTAGGACAAAGATAGGCAACAAAAATATCTACAAAAGCAAGCTAAAAAATTTAAAATTGGTCAAACGGTTAAAAAGTTATAGCACTCTAAAGTTAAAAATTTTTGTAAAAAGAAGAAAAAAATGAATTAAATCTTCAAAAACTCATATTTTGCGTGACTTTGGAAAAAAATGATATTCTACGAGTTTATTCGAAATTTAATTTGTGAGAAATTCATAAAAAAAGATTGAAAATCGGTTGAAATTGAGAAAGTTATGGCACTTGAAGTGAAAACACCTTTTTATTACTCGAAAATTCGACTTTGAAGCGATTGCGCGACCTCTAAATCTCAATATTTTTGGCTTAAACTCAGAGGTTTCTCTTTTTGTGTCATTTGAATCCAAAAGAGCTTACGAATTCCAGGTTTCAACAACTTTTGAAAAATAAGCCGCAGCCTATTCTACCATCCATGAGCTAAAATTTTGCTGAACAAAGTTACGCCAAATGTCTTTGCAATTTTGAGTTAGAGTAAAGTGGGGCAAAAGTTCGAGTGGGGCAAGAGTTTCTTTTGAAGTTTTTGAGCTCAATTCAAATTATTTCTTTCGGGTGTCAAGGTTGCTCGAACCCTTTTTGAAAAAGAGTCTTTCACTCCAAAAATTATGAAAATTGATCAATATTTCGAGAAGTTATGACAAAATGTTGTTTTTTGATCAAAAAATTGTAACATGCGATGGCCCTTCCAATGCATGGAATGAAATTTTAATGAAATCGAATTCGATATTTTATTTTGGGGCGTAACTAGGTATATTTTGAAGATGCTCTAGCATGTATAACTTTTAGCAAAAAAGATTTGGAAATCGTATTTTACACATAGTGGGGCAAAAGTTCGAATTGTGGGGCAAAAGTTCGAGTCATGTGGCAACTTTAGGTATAAACTTAAAATTCTGCAAAATGTACATATTATCTCTAAGAGTGATGGAATTAGTGAGAAAATTCGATTAAAGTTGAAAAAAAAATGTTGTTTTATCTGAATTTTGCGGAAAACTACTAATTTTTGGTGTAGTAAATTTAACCCTGATTTGGGTAAAATCCAAATCAATTTTAAAGTGTATTCCAGTTTTAACATCAAATATTAAGTGGTTTCAGGTATTCCTATTACCAAAGTATAAAAATAGTGTGCTACGGTTAGCGAAATTTCACAAACACTAGATTCGAACTTTTGCCCCAGTGGTGGGGCAAGAGTTCGAATAAAACACACACATACAAAAAGTGTTGTAACTCAAAATTGAAAAGACATTTGGCGTAACTTTGTTCAGCAAAATTTTAGCTCATGGATGGTAGAATCACCACACGGTATTTATTTATTTTTATCTGCTTCGATTTTTTGAAATAAGTTGAATTTTCAACTAAGGTCGAATTTTTGCCAAACCTTACTCTACAACACTTTTTGTATGTGTGTGTCTAATTCGAACTCTTGCCCCACCACTGGGGCAAAAGTTCGAATCTAGTGTTTGTGGTATTTCGCTAACCGTTGAACACTTTTGCAACACTTTGGTAATTGGAATACCTAAAACCAATTAATATTTGATGTTTGAACTGGAATACACTTTAAAGTTCAATCTGGTTTTTACCCAAATCAGGGTTAAATTTACTACACCAAAAATTAGTAGTTTTCCGCCAAATGCAGATAAAACAACATTTATTTTCAACTTTAATCGAATTTTCTCACCGATTCCATCATTTTTAGAGATAATATGTACATTTTGCAGAATTTTAGGGTTTTAGGTAAAGCTGCCGCGTGACTCGAACTCTCGCCCCACAATTCGAACTTTTGCCCCACTATGTGTAAAATATGATTTCCAAATCTTTTTTGCAAAAAGTTATACATGCTAAAGCATCTTCAAAATATACCTAGTTACGCCCAAAAATAAAATATCGAATTCGATTTCATTACAATTCCATTCCATACGTTGGCAGGACCATCGCATATTACAATTTTTTGATCAAAAATCAACATTTTGTCATAACTTTTCGAAATATTGACCAATTTTCATGATTTTTGGAGTGAAAGACTCTTTTCCAAAAAGGCTTCGAACAACCTTGACACCCGAAAGATATAATTTGAATTAAGGTCAAAAACTTCAAAAGAAACTTTTGCCCCACTTTACTCTACATATGGGGTCATGTTTGTGAAAATTAAATTATACGCTGAGCGGATCTAGTTGGAGAGCCAGTGGATGATGAAAATTAAGTGTTTTAGCAAATTTTTCGCTAGGTGCATCGTTTGTTTCAAATAATTATAGATGCAGGCGAGATTTATTACTTTCACCTACCTGAATATTTAACTTGCAGCTCTGTGCAAGTCAAGCTGCAAATACTAGCCCAGCCGTATTGCCGGTCAGTAGCTGCGCTGTTCTAGGTAGATATTTCCCTTTTTCCCCGAATGGTTCATGCTTTCTGCTTCTGCTATTTTATATAAAAAAATCACTTGAACACCGCAGAAACCACTAAAATCTATTTTGCACTTTGCTTTGCTTGCTTACATTTACACTTTCAACCAAAAGACTGACACAACTTGTTGTTTTTTCATTGTTTGTGAAAAAGAAATTATATAAAGGTTCAAACTAAATTATATAGGGTTTTGTACCATTTGGGCATGTGTACCTATTTTGGGCACTTGCTGCTATAACTAAGTCAATTTCAAACGGATTGATTTGAATTTTTGTATAGAGTTAGGCACGTACAGTATCTAACTCTATAAAACATCTCAAATCAATCGGTTTGAAATTGACTTAGATATAACGACAAGTGCCCAAAATAGGAACACCTGCCCAAATGGTACAAGACCCTGTGAAATTATATAATACGCAAAGTGAATTCGTCTAGAATTGTATTTATCATTTATTGATATTTTCGATATGCACGTAGATGGCCTCCAAAATTTGAACGGGTAGAGCAAACCTGTATTTTTTTAACCAATCCTTTTTGAACGAATAATCCTCATAACTGAGTTGCGGCAGAGTAATGTCAACTAATTTGTTGGCTGAGATTCAGTACACAATTTTGTCATCCAATGGTACTTATGGGCATTTAGACCAACCTTTTATTTACTTATATTTGCTTAAATTTCACATTCTATAAATGTCAGTGACTGACACAGTGGTAAGGGTATCTGATTGATAGGCTGGCGGTCGGTAAATCTAGACTTGTGAACTTCTTTTTTATATTTGAACATGTTAAAAATGAAATCGTATATATTGCCATGCAAAGTTATAAAAAGAAGTTATATTACATGTCGAATGAAATCGCTTTAAATTGTATAACTCAAAGTGATTTTCTCAAAATGACCGTATATGGCCTCCAAATTTGTGCGAATAGAGCATATTTGGTGCATCTTATACAATGAGTTTTGGACGGATAAGAGTTCACTTAGCACAGTTTCAGCAGAGTTTTGTGAATCAATTTGTTGGCTGGGTGTACATTATGTGGCAAGTACAATGATACACTAATGCCCAGGGAGTCGAGAAAATTTTCCCGATCGGAACGGGAATCGAACCCGCCGTCTCCGTATTGGCAATCCATAGCCTTAACCACTAGGCTGTAAATTGTTGTTGTAAATTCTAGATTAATTAATACATTTCAGCACTATCTTATTTTGCATAGTATGCAATATTTTGCTGGACAACAATTTACTTTTAGCAACAAGAGTCTCACATTCTTACATTCACGAAGTGACATCACATCAAAAAAAAATCAAACACGGCGTAATATTTTCTTATGATTTAACGATGTAAAATAGAGACCACCGGTGCGATTCGATAACAGCGTTCTGCTTTATTTTAGTTTATACGAACGAACGGTGCGAAAGTGGGTGGATAGCGGAATTAAAACTTGCTAATGACGTGCTGTTGCATGAGTAGTTTGGACTCCACGGGTGGGGTTAGTCTTACAAAAATATGTCGATGCAAAAGTGAATGGTTCAAGAAATCCAGCGCAAGAACAAAATGTCAAATTGAAAAATATATCAAACAGTTGCATTATGGTTCATACTACAGCCCATTTCGGTTGCATAATGGATCATGATGCAATTGTTTGATCCACAACCTGAGTTGTCAAGATAAGAGTTTGCAAAACTGTGATAGTTATATCACGGTTTGCTTAATCCAAATTTCGTGTCTAGCATGATGGCGCACGTGGTCGTTCCCATTGAACCACCGCGAAGAACGATGGTACTGATGAAAATCATCATTATCTAATAAATATTGTTTTGTCATTGTACTCTCATGGCGAAACTCAACTCTTACAGCACTCGTTATATTTATCCAACTCAGAAAGCCTCGTTGTATAAATATACGACTTGTGCTGTAAAAATCATCATTTTGCAACTCAATACCAAAAATAACTATTATGGTGCGGAGTTTGCAAAAATCGTCTTTCTGCGACACGCTACATAATAGTTCATTATGCTGTAAACGTGCGTATTTTTTACTATAAAAAAAAAACAAAAGTTTTTCTTCAACATTGCAATTATAGAAGCAAAATGTTTCTGGGGCAACATTTCCATCAAGCAGTGTTGTAGGTCGGTAGGTCGAGTCATCTCGGTTATCCGTGACGTGATGTGTCAGGCCGCGACCAAGAGCCAACGCATCAGGAATTTCCTCGCATCAGAAAATAGCGAAGGCCTCTAGTATAATTGAATCACTGACGAATTTTCTTCCATTTCAGGTTCGAAGGGTTTCACTTGTTCCGCTTTTTGCTGCGATGATAAGTGCGATGAGGAAGTAACGTGGGACATACATTTGTGAAAATGGGCTCTCGCTCCAGATAACATTTTAGGTACAATATGGATCAAACAAAAAGCATACGGAATTTTGGCACAGTAGATCAATCATTTTATCAGCACTGACCGTTAATAGCTCAAACGTGGGGAAGTCTATAAAGTATGTGGAAATTGTTTCCCTGGAAAAATCTCAATTCTTCTTCTTAACGTAACGTCCCAGCCGGGACAAAGCCTGGTTCTCAAATAGATATGTTTAAAAAAATGCTTTCCATAATTAATGAATAGAATTCTGGAGTACGGTTATAGGGTTTGAGGCTTTGGATCTGGGTCACATACGACTTATTTGAATCGTAGGTATTCCGAATTTTTTACATGAGTTTATAAGTGATATTAGGATAAGCAATGTTTAAAATGCTTTTTTACGATTTGATTGAGAAAATTAAAAAAGTGTTCAAAATACCGTTCAAAGTCTAAATTACGGAGTAAAATCTACTATTTGCCTTTTAGTAATAGGAGAGTAGCCTCTCCTGAAAAGCCTGTCCCGAAATGCCAAACCATTTGATTTTTTTTATTGCATTCAACGATCCTGGTCATATGTCTCATTATTCAACAATGCAACAAAAACTTTGCGGTTGGTTCGGTCAGAGGCAGACAAAGCAAAAAAAAACAGAAAAAATATCCGACGGTATGGTCAACTTTTCAGGCTTTGCGAAACGAATATATTCATCGACGCGTCAATGGTTAAAGAAAGTGAAATTTCCATTCCATTGGCGACGGGCAACGACGACGACGACAAAGCATTTACGATGATGGCGATGGCGATGATGATGATCATGACAGTAGACATCGGCCGGCGGCCGTTGGTCACTGCCAAACCTGTGACATGGAAGACTAATCGAAAGCAAAGAGGAATATTTTTCGAAGCCGGAACTATCTATGTGTAAAGAGCTTTTTATATTCAACAACGGGTCTGCGCAGCTTCGTGAAGTGTTGATTTAATGTTGCATAACGGACATGTGCCAGCATGTGGATTAGAGCATTTTGAAGAAGAGAAAAAAAAGACTGAAGAGTCTTGTCCCAAAGCAAATAAAACGTGTAAATCGTTTCATTAAGAATACGCATTACGTAAATTGCCCTAGGGGCCAGCCACGAGCGAGCCACCGCAGAATATGAATTGTTGGCATTTGGCATCGTGGATCGATCCAATGATTATCGATGCAAAAGAGTATCACCACTTTCGCTGGACGCTTCCGTTAATATAAGCAGTTGGTATCTGTGTCATGAGCGATCGAAAGCTATAACATTTCCATGCGAAAGATGGGTGGAATGTTTGCAACGTACATATTTCAAAATATTTGTATGGGACCGTTCATAAATTATGTTAAACTTTATTAAGAAAATCTGAGTGTACTCTAAGAATTTTTGGAATATTTTGTGGCGAAAATGTACCAGTAATAAAAAATGAAGTTTTTTAACTGTATTTACGTAGTTTACGAACTGCCCTTATGAGCTCATAAGCCGCTTACTCAAATATATTGTATTTTCAAACGAAATTGGGAAGCGAATACATCTAAAAGATTTTTTTTGTTTTCCATATTTTCGTCTGAGCGTTGACATCTTCTGTTTTGAAAGTAGACAAACATACTTGAGCATGCTTTTGTAGAATAATTTTATAGTCGCTGTCCGTTGCGGTAGAAACAGCTTTTTTCTCGGAAATTGCGGAAGCAAGGGTCATGGATAATGGATATTAGTAAAATTAAAAAAATATCGTTGCAATCTTCTATCGCTACGATTAGCTCTTTAATGTTTAAAATTGACAATAGTTTGAATTTATCTTACCAATTCAGGATGATAGTGTAAAAATATACACAGAACACCTAGATTCAGTGTATATTTATGTAATAATCAAATCATATACCAATAAAGATCACAAAAAAAAACATAAAGGAAATTCACAAAGAATAATCATTAACAATTAAACACGTTGTATTGGTGCCGGCTTCGAATAGCGCTACGGCCACCTTTTCGAGGGGGAAAATCCACTGAAAACGGGGAACCCCAATACAAGTTGTCATGAAATTCGTGCTGAGGAATGAATGGTTGGTCAGGTATAAAAGATGCTCGATCTTTAGCGGAGCCCGCACGCAACCTCACCTTTACGTGATACGTTGCAGTCCTTTAGTTACATCCGGTTTGTTATGATATAGCAATGTACATATAGTGGTATTCAGGATTCATAGTACAAATCCATTGTAACCAGGTAACCAATAAGCATTTGAATTAGTCGTATTTCTGTTTTATATCTGCATTTGATCTGCTTACTGCCGTATCATAGCATTTTGACTGCTAAACTGCCCTGTATTAGCAATTTAAATGCTACTTAAAATCTGACAGCAGTTTTGTAGCATTGCCATAATTATTCGCATGTCCTGTCATTGATAGAGTAACAACTAAAAAACAATGGAAAAAAACATGCTTAGGCAAATAAATTTCATGATTTTGGTTAGTTACCTATGCTCGATTGAATTATCAGCACATGGCGAGCCCATAGCATATCTAACAAAGCAACTACCAGTGTAATATTCTAGCTTTTTAAATATCAAAAAACGCACATTATCTAATCATCGTAGCGCTGTTCAACCCGAGGATCGAGGGATCAAATCCCAATTTCGCCGAAATAAGCAAAAAAACAACAACAGTATTTGAAAACGTGCCCCCGAGTCTCAAAAGATGCACAGGAAAGTGAGGAAAAAAAGAGAAAAAGGGAAGCCGTAAAATGGGCAGGGAAAAATATTTTGTTTTTGTTTTTGACAATTTGGGTGATAGGAAATTTAAATATTCAATCAATCGTAAATTGGACCGAAACCTGCATTTAATTAGCACTTATGGCGCATATACGGCAAATTAGCATTGAATGACGTGCTGGAAAGGCGCATATAGTGCAGAATTAATGCCATTTTAACTGCTTATATAGCCTGAGGCGGTAAACGCACGGGTATTCAGCATGACCATGCTGAGGGTGACGGGTTCGACTCCCGGTCGGTCCAGGATCTTTTCGTAAAGGAAATTTACTTGACTTCCTTGGGCATAGAGTATCTTCGTGCCTGCCACACGATATACACATGCAAAATGGTCATTGGCAGAAGAAGCTCTCAGTTAATAACTGTGGAAGTGCTCATAGAACACTAAGCTGAGAAGCAGGCTTTGTCCCAGTGAGGACGTTACGCCAAGAAGAGGAGAGAGGAGGGACAATGATAGACATTCGTTTAGCCGAGGTTAAAAAATTTTCAAAAAAGTATCAGGAAACTCATACAAAAGATTTAATGATTAAACTTTTTTATCGTAGTGATGGTATATCTAGTACTGTTTTATAAAAATGTGATACATCACACTTCCATATGGGTCATTCCACGCCAAGTGACCGACCGCTTGCAATCGACCATCACGGATTTGAACCAAATTTGGCTGAAACATTTGTTTAGATGGAAAAAGAAAAAATCCAAATTTTGGTGCCGATCGGACCACCCCTCGGCCCGTGGCAGCACCCCTCGTTTTGGCCGATATGAAAATTATCCTCTCTTTCTTTTATTTTTAACATTGAAACGATTGCACCTACACATTTTCGACCTTCGGCTTTTTTAAAGGAAATCGTTCAGGGAATCCAGAAAAAATATTATTTTTTGGTACAGTGTTGCCAGTTATCATATTTTTCAATTTTAAAACTAAAAATCAATTTTTCTCAAAATACGCATATTTTTATTTTAGAAATGTTGATTCCATCGTGTTTATCAAACGTTTTTCTATCGAAAAAGCTTAACTTCCCAAAGTAATTTGCGTCGTTCCTGAGATATAGCGTTTTTAAGAAAAAATATTCATTTTTTTTTTCATATAAAGTATCATATAAAATCAGGTGCAGTTTATAAATTCCGTAAAAAAAACATTGTTCGATGCCATATAATCACGTTTTGTGCTGATTTGAACAATATCGAATATAAAAAGGATTAAAGAAATGGTGACAGTGTTGCCAGTTTACCTTTTAAATTATACCATGAAACCTAGCCTTCAAGTGTTTGACAATGTACAGGTTATTCTGAAAATGCGCACCATGTGTGTTGCAAGATGTGTGAACAGGATAAAAACAATACACATCTTCTCTAACGACCCTGCTGTTGACCTTTTCTTCACAGACAAACAGACGTAACACCTAGAAAAATTTTCGCGAAAATCTATCGCCTAGTTCACACTAGGTGAAACGTCCACCGCTTAGAAAAATGATGTGCACCCCTCTGGTTGTGAAAGCTACAACTATAAAGGTTTAAAAAGATCGTTAAAACCGTGGTCGTTGGATTTTTTCCAATGTTACGTCTGTTTGTCTGTTTTTTCTTGTTTATGGTCCTATCTGACAAAATGACCCGATAATTGACAGTTATTGTTAGTTTGATAGTTAGCAATAAAAAAATTGGTTTATTGGAAAAGATGAGGATAATTTGTTAAAATATAAAATGTATCTATTGAGAAATGCATTTCAATTGTCATTTTATTCATTTCAACGATGTTGTAGATGGAAGTGTTGCCACACATGTCATTTTTATTGTAAACATCTAATTTACACAAAAGCTTTCGTAAACAGATAACACCAAATAAAAACAAATGATTTCTGTTTTTATACATAACGAGCACATTTGGCAACACTGCATGAGTATGAGCATAGATGGCAACACAATTCATAATTGCTACTCCATGGTTAATCGCAGCGAACGATTGTCGCTTTAGTTTGTGTGTTTGCTTATCAGCGACGACAGCAGCCACTTCGATAACTCACCAGCATTCTTCGCAATTCGCCATTCATTCATTCGCTTGCGATCAAAACTGCGACGAACGACAACGAATATCCATGTCAAGCAACTTGCGCATGGCTTTCCACTGGTGATGGGGTTACGTGCTTGATCACGACAATCCGTTTGCTGCATCTTCTCGATTCGATTCAGCAAAAAGGAGTGAATATGAATGGAGTGAGGCGAATATACCGATCCTTAATATGATACTTTACATTGTCGATCTGGGAGTCATCTATAATTGATCGAACAATCGATTTGATTCATCGGAATTAACATTCGCGTACAACCGATCTCTTTTCCATGCAAAAAAAGCCAAAGAAAAGTAGTCTCTAGGGAGCAAACGCCACTAATCCATTTCACTCAGAAATTTTTGTTCATTCTTCGCCACGAATAACAAATTAAAACTCATACCATATGCAATCACATCAATAGACAACACAATACTCAACACTGTTCTTCACTTCTCTGCCTGGGACAATAAAAGACATGATCTATTATTCGGCAATCCAGTAAGAGTAAACGCAATACCCGCACCTATTGTTTGCGTTTCCGCTAAATACTAGCATACTTGGCAACACTGCCGTAAAAATCAATCATAAGATATTTTTACAGGGATTTTTATAAGGAGTTGGACCTTCGAATATAAACTAAAAATACTGAAGTCTGAGCTACCAGTTGCGCGACGATGCGTAGTATCTAATATTATCTAATTCCAAAGGATATCATACTTTATATTTTATCATATTCCATATTATCAGGTTCAGCTTCTGAAATTAGCTGTGGGTCATTGAATGTAGTTATATCGAAATTACATTTTCAGCACTGTTGCTTATAAATACACTCATCAAATGTTTTCCTGAATATATTTTACGTCGATGTTGCCAAATGTACTAAACCTAAATAAAAAAATACTTTTGGCTTGATAATTAGATTTTATACTAATGTTCTAGTAAAATTAAGATTTCTACAATAAATATTACATATTTGACAGCACTTCTGTTCAGATAATGTTAAAATATATGAAATTTGTTTAGAATTGATGATCTCAATCTCAGATACATTTTTTTAGTTCAACAGGTTATGCTAGTCCATTACGATAGACTCATAATTGATGAACTGGCAACACTGTAACATTTTTTTTAATCCTTTTTATACTTGATATTTTTCAAATCAACACAAAACGTCTTTGTATGGCATCGAACAATTTTTTTTTGCGAAATTCATAAACTGCACCTGATTTTATATGAAAAAAAATGAATATTTTTTCTTAAAAACGCTATATCTCAGGAACGACGCAAATCACTTTGCGAAGTTAAGCTTTTTCGATAGAAAAACGTCTGATAAACACGATGGAATCAAAATTTTTAAAATCAAAATATACGTATTTTGAGAAAAATCGATTTTTAGTTTTAAAATTGAAAAATATGATAACTGGCAACACTGTACCAAAAAAATAATATTTTTTCTGGATTCCCTGAACGATTTCCTTTAAAAAAGCCGAAGGTCGAAAATGTGTAGGTGCAATCGTTTCAATGATAAAAATAAAAGAAAGAGAGGATAATTTTCATATCGGCCAAAACGAGGGGTGCTGCCACGGGCCGAGGGGTGATCCGATCGACACCAAAATTTGGATTTTTTCTTTTTCCATCTAAACAAATGTTTCAACCAAATTTGGTTCAAATCCGTGATGGTCGGTTGCAAGTTTTCACATTTTCTCGGTCACTTCATATGGAATGACCCATATACACTGAAACAAAAACGAGAGTAAAACCCTTCAAATGTCATTTTTTGCCTAGACATTCGTTTAGCCGAATTGTACAATTTTTAGAATTCCATAACAAAAAACTATAAAATTTCGAGAAATATCCAACAAAATCATTTTGTATGGTGATCTGCATTATGGATCGACTTGTAAATCATGAATTAGATCGTTTTTGGAAGTGTTGCCATAATAATTTTGCATGCATCTCATATAAATATGTCATAATATTGTTAATGTTTCCAAATTGAGATTTCATGTAGTTATTTTTATCGGAAGTGTTTCAAAAGAATCCAAAAAAAGTTTCATGACCAAAGCAGGTTGAAAATTTACGAAAAATAATGTTTTTAACAGAAAAAACTGCCTCAAACCATAAAAAGTTCGTATTTATGTATTGTTTTGATGAAATATGATGGTTTCACTTGCATAAATCACAGCGTTTACTACTATTACGTCTTCTAATTGCTCCCAATATCTTCTAGACTGTATTCTGGCTGAAATAACATACATTCGACGGCTCATATTTCGAGAAATGGCACCGAAAGCATTCAAATTTCTAGCATGCACTACTTGTTTCATAATTTAGACATTCTTTTCAAATAAATCATGTTAAAAATGAATGTGGTTCACTACTAAGACTCATTTATAATATATTTCTTCAGATTGAATGAAATAAGCCAATTGTTTGACCATATCTTGCATTTTTGTATGAGCTTCTACTTTTATATAAACAGGGTACAAAAAATCTGACACTTCTTGCAATTCTTTCACTTTGCAGACTTCTAACTCATTTAGTAATGCTAGTATCAAACAGGTATACTCCACAGGCATTAGGGCACGTCTTTATTTCAATGCAGAACTATTTATTTTAGCTTTTATCAATCCCATTTTAAAGTTTAACCAACCAAAAATCGATATACTTATTTTTTTCATGACATTTTATGCAATAATTTGAACATTTCTAACAAATATTCTGTGCCATATTTTCAAAACTGCTAATCTAGCTTACGTTTGAGTGTTTACAGAAATCATTTTTCTTAAATAAATTTGTTTATCGTATCTTCTCCTTATCGGGACATTTTTTTATAATATTTCTCTGAATTTCACAAATAAATAAACTTATACGGTCAATTATCCTGCTAACACGCCATAAACTAAATGCCTTGGAGTATATCCTCGAAATATACTCACGAAATTGCAAAAAATCTATTAAAAACCAATTTTTCATTTACCTCGGCTAAACGAATGTCTAGGCCAAAAATGGCATTTGAAGGGTTTTTACCCTCGTTTTTGTTTCAGTGTATATGTAAGTGTGATGTATCACATTTTTATAAAACAGTACTAGATATACTATCACTACGATAAAAAAGTTTTATCATAAAATCTTTTGTATGAGTTTCCTGACACTTTTTTTGGTTTCGGCTAAACAAATGTCTATCACTGTAGGTTACCTGGAAACTGCCAACAGTTTATAAAATTGCGTACATTTTGAAGTGTTTCTTGGGCAACTTCGATGAGAAATTGAAACTGAAATAATAAAGCCAGAAAACCGGTTTTTCTTGAATCACCCTAAGCTAATTCAGTAGAATATCTCTAGATCGGTCAATTTTAAAGCTACAAAAAAACTGGGTTCAGCAAACTTGCTCAAAATTGATAGATCTACAATAGCTATTGTTGTAAATAAAATGTTTGGTTTTCAATTTCTTAGAAAATATGGACCACCCTAATTTTCATATAAATTGGAAAGAGGGCCTTATTATGAGGAACAACTTTGTAGACCATATTTGTATAAAAATCATTTGATGGCGCTAAATGCATCTTTCCTCGTAGATCTGGTTCGTGGACCACTGTGCATCGGTTAAAATAGAAAATTGTCTTCTCCACTAAATTTTGAACCTTCAAACTAAAATATCGCGTCAAAACTTCACAACTATTTGACTGTTAACATTCAAATTAAATTTGGGATTACCCGTTCAACTCCTGAAGATAGACAATTTTCTTTGTTTTAAATGAATTATTCAGCAATAAATTAATTTTTCATTGAAGAAATTAAAATTTTTAAACTCATGACAATAGAAGTTTAAAGAAAAAAAATCAAGCTTTGGAAAGTTACTAGTACTGTTGAAATTAATCTAACTTTCTATAAAAAATTAACAGCTAGGGTCTGATCTAAGTTGAAGGGGGGTTGGCAGGGCTCCTGGTCCAAACATTTTAGGGTCCCTCACAAAAACCGTTTATGCTTGCTAAACTTCAACTTTATGTTTTATTTTGCTCAAGTACTGTTAAAAAACAAAGAAAAACTTTTTTGCTCATCGCATTTGTACCTTCGAGGGGCCTCCACATTCGCTGCGGCTCCGGACCCCCACAAATCCGGGCCTGTGAACAGTCCACACTAAACTCTGGAGATCTATGAACTTAATATGGTAGGAAGTTTATATTGTAATTACAGTCAGGTTTTTTTTTACGCGGGGGATACGTACCGCGTGAAAAAAACTCAGTTCAAAATTCAAAAACCGCGTAAAAAAGTCTCACCATTTCTCGACGAATCATGCAAAAATTGATGATTTTTTTTGTATGGAGTTTTCCTTTACGCGGCTGCGTAAAAAAACCTGGCTGTATAACAATAAATTTTATTATTATCGTACTTATAACGACTTGTGGATGTTCCTTGCATGGGATCTCCAGTTAGCCTATAGTGGTTAAGACTATGGATCGCCAATCCGGAGACGGTGGATTCGATGCCCGTTCTGGCCTTGAACATTTTCTCGACTCCCTGGGCATAAGGAGTGTATCGGAAAGTAGTTGAAAATGTTCAGGATGCTCTATCTCGAAGCTGGGTTGGTCTTTTCATTCCGGTTCTTCTATGAAATCTTCACAATATAGTTAAGTTTCGAACAGCTTGGAAAAAATTGGAAAATGTTTAGTATTATTGAAAATATGGTTAAATGAAAACACCTCACTAAATAAAAATCTGCACAAATAGGCTGACCATCCGTCCCGTATTTAACGGGACAACAAAATTTTCAAACGCTCGTCTCTGGAGCATAGTTAACGTTTTTAACTTAATGTTTCGTTCTTTCTAGCTGAAATAGCATTATTTACATCATGCAGTTCTGTTTTTGGACATTGATTTTATTTTTGTTTAGTTTCCGGAATGTGTCCCGTATTTAAACGGGACAAATCTGGTCAGCCTACACAAAATGCAATTTTGTTAAGATTTTTCAACATGTCAAAAATCTGTAGTGAATAAATATTGATGCTTGTTAACAGTTATGTACACATAACATATCATTCAACACCGACTTTCAAAATTCATATTTTCGATAGAAAAATCTCTTATATCTACAAAATTCCATTCCAAAAAACGTCTACTTTTTGGTCAAACTTTGAAGCTCTGCTTTTAATATCTTAAAATTCCATTTTTTGCTCTAACTTACTCGTCCATAAATTAAAAAAAAATACCATATTTAAAAAAATCTAATTTTTCAGTTTATGTATTTTTTATTTGCGTAAACATGATTTGAAGGAGCATAGAAAAAAGGGGTTCCTCAAAAATGGCTTTTTTTCATTTTTAAGAATTGAGCTTAAATGCAGTGGAGATTTTTCTTGAATAAAATAATTTGCCTATATCATGAGGATTCTAGAGCTATATTTGCACAAAAAAGTTATTAATTTTCGAACATTATCGAACTTTTTTCTCAATTTCAATTTTTAAGAAGGTGTGCAAAAATTAAAAAAACATGTCTTCAGTAATCTAGGTTTGAAACCCAGTTAAAATAACATTTTTAGAAAATCATAAAAGCCATTTCTATTTATTATAGGATTTATACAGTATCTCCAAAAAGAAAATTACTTAAAAGTTGTATTAAACTATTTTTGAGGCAATTGTAAACATTTTCAACTACTTTACGACACACTCCTTAGTGCATCATTGTCTTTGCCTCACAATATACAATAATTCATACAATGGCAGGCAAAATAAGTCCTTTAATTAACAACTGTGGAAGTGCTAAAAAAAATACTAAATTGAAGAGATGCAATCCAAGTTCCAGTGGAAACGTAGAGCCATACAGAAGAAGAAGAAGCATGGAGTTACAGTTTTGTCGCCGGTTGATCAATTTAACCCGCTGATCAATTTGACTCCGGCTAATGGTATTGAGAAAAACGTTATATTTAACTATTTCAAGTTTTAAACTGATTTAAGTATTTAAATATCGAGAATCGCGCTACAATATTCGTTGGTCAGTCGGTTTTCTCGATAGGGCGATGGAAGTGCGAGTGAAAAATCCGGGATCAGAATCGCGCTACAATATTCGTTGGTCAGTCGGTTTTCTCGGTAGGGCGATGGAAGTGCGAGTGAAAAATCCGGGTTCAGAATCGCGCTACAATAATCGTAGATCAGTCGGTTTCCACGGTAGGGCGATGGAAACGCGAGCACGAAATCCGGGATCAGTGGTCATCGTGATCAAATAAATCATAATCGTGATGAAGACCGCGACGTGTATTTCCATATAACTAGTGGATCATATCACCTAACAGAGGTGGCTCCTAGATCCACACCTTACCCTACCCTACTAACCACCATTCCTTCCCGTGACAACTGTGGGGATGCTGTGGATTCCACGGTTTCTAGTAGCAACGGTTGTCGAACTAACATTCCTTCCCTTTCCTGATGACCGTAAGGACGTGGCCAGCGCCGTTATTGACTTTAAATAGCTGAACTCTCGAATTGTGCACATTGAGAATGGTTAGCTAGTCCCAAGCTTTCACATTCATTGGCTCTCTGTGCAACTTCGATTGTTCTGGTCAATCACGGAGTAGCAACTACGATGTGTACGGTTATCTTTGCTTTACTTTGCTTTGCTTTGCTTGATTTTAGTATTTAAATATCGGCCAATAGTATTTGTTCATACAACAAGCATGAGGTGCATTTTAGGGATCAAGAAACTCGTGAAGTCAAAATTGCATGATTTATCAAAGTGTGGGGCATCCTAAAAGTGTTAGGACAAGGCGCGGTAGTGAAGTGTAAATAAATTGTGTAATACTGAGAAACACGTGCTCTTTTCTGTAAACATCACAAAACAGCAAAACGTTAAACATAAAGATCGTAAAAGTGGGCGATTTCGTGGAAGATCGCCAACAAACGACTGTATACGGGACAAAGTGGAAAACCAAACGTCCGTTGAAGATGGCCAAAAACCATCGCGGATAGAGCTTTACATAAGCCCGACTTTGGTACAAAGTGGAAATGCTGCCAATAATGACTATTTACACCTTTGAATGAATGAAGAAAAACCTGAATGGGGTACTAAATGGAGGAGGTAAAGAAATCTTGGAAAGAAGTTACTGAATGGAAATCAAAATATACATTGAAGTTTCCCATTAAATGTATAAAATATAGTTTTTGTTGGTTAGATTACAAACATGTTATAATGAATATATAGCGTACTAAAAAAATATGAATTACCTATGATCACCAAACTAAGTCAGTTCAACAGAGTAATGTTTTATTTAATACGTATTAAACTGTATGTTACTGACGTTTACTATGACATAATAACATATAAGTTTCAAAATCGCGATAAACGCTGACTTCGTGTCGAAAAGTCTAGCGTTCCCACGATAAAACAATTTTGTTTTATATTCCTCTGAATCACGCCGAACTGTTTTGAAGAAAACTATAAAGATGACTGATTATAAAATGATCTCAATACATAATAATCGTCTCATGCTTGAATCATAATGACGTAAGAAAATGTAATAATCACACCAAATGATTGACCATGGAATCCAATGAGCCAAATCGTCATATATGGATAAATGTATTTATATATGCACTTATTGCAAACCGTATTGTATCACAGTAAAAGGATAGACTTATCGGTATTCACTTAGCTGCTTTCTCCACGGATAAGCAAACATGCGTGTTGTGGTAAATAGTCATCGGTTGTGAAACGTACTTGAATACATATAGCTAAGCGACTCTCCCTCTCTCTGTGGGGAGACGAGAGAAAGGTATGAAATTATGGACACAAAGTCGAAAATTGAAAAAGAAAACTCTTTTGCCGACAAAAAGAGCACAGACCGACTTATGCATGTATCCCTTGACTTGGAACAAGAGAGGTGAATGCATACGAGATCTAACATCCGCTCAAGACTTATAGCTCCGGGCTGGCTGGTGAGAGACACTGTGAAGGAAATAAGAAAAGAACGGAATAGTCGATATTTGTAACACATTTTTTCTGAAGACGTTGAGCGAGTAACATCATTTCGGCACCTTCAACATCACCAACAGTAGAAACAATATCCAGCGGGAGTGAGTGAGACGGAAAAGCTCGGTGAGATCACCGTGAGGTGTGGTACAACTGATCCAAACGGACGACGGAGCTGCAGAGCGGGGGAAAGAAAGTAGCCGAACAACAAAAATCACTTCCATCATACAAAGTTTTCATTAAGAGTCAAAGAAGTGGAAAAAGTTCAGTCAGTCGCGCAGAGTGATCGGACGAAGAAAGTCGTGTTTTTGTCTTCAGGAAAGAAACGTGCGTGTAGAACATTTAGTTCATCGGTAGATTAAGTAAAGTGAGTTTAATCCGAGTTAATCAATGGGGGAATTACCTGATCTTCTTAATGGTTGGGTGAAGGATAATCAAGGACATTTATGAAGGATCAAAAGTGCTTCGCCAACATCAATGGATAACGGCTTTATGAACTGTTGAGACCCAATATAATCAGACTGCCAACAAAAGTTAAACAGGGGATTCAACCTGTTAGTGGATAACGATCTTCACGCAGATAATATCGAAGGAAAAGAGTGATCAATTAATTATGGAAATGAGGAGAAATCGAATAGCAACTGGCTTAATGGATTGTATATAATTTATTAGTTACTCAACCATATACTGTTGCGTGATCTTCAAGTGATTTTCGTTTGCTTTTGGGGAACATCGTTCAAGTTTAGTGTGGCTAGCACTGGATTACAATCGATTATCGTTCCAGCAAAGAAAATTGGCGGATACAACAAGGCGTAAGCGTGGCTTACAAACTGGCATTGAATGGATGAAATAAATAAAAGTTGAACACAAACGAATAAACTGTGAAATTTGTAGAAGAATAATAAAAATGATTGAATTGTGCTAAAGCAGTTAGGTGTATTACAACTCTTGACCTCGAAAGATGTAATACGTAACCGTAATTGATAAACATCTTCCGATGCGTATAAGCGTTTCCGCTTGGAGAAGTGAACACAAGTGCAGCAAATCCATCTCCCTTGTATCGCGACTGCTAATAGATCGGGTCTCTGCACGGTGGTGCTCCCAATTATTGCTAGAAACCTGTTTCTTTGGTGGTTCAATGACGCCAACCTATAAACTATAACTGCAATTTAGTACAGTTATATGTATTATCTCTTCATCCGTAGCCCCAATAGATTGATTAAATGCAAAAAAAAGTTATGCCACTTTCATCGGGTTGATTACGGACCTTGACTGTGTGTGGTGATGGAAAGTGAGCGTCCGGTTCATCACTATGTATACATAATGTCCGATTTCTTCGGATAGGATCAGGCGTCAACCCGAGCGGAACTTTCTCCTTTCGTTCATTAACTTTTTTTTCACTCCCCAGTCCCCACACTGTTTTCGAAATCAGATTCATATAAGCCAAAGAGGCATATAGTGATGTTAAAATTTGAAACGCTGCTTTTCACATATTGTAGTGTTTGGACACTATAAAAAGTTGTTCTCAAATTGTAGAAAAAAATAAAACCATGCCTTTTTGACAACAAATGACATTATTGTTTCATATTGAACAGCATAATTTGTCATCACATACAGTGACCCCACAATTTATGAATCGGAAAAAATGACCACAGTTTATGGATCACTCCATTTGATTAACATGGTGATTCATAAATAGTGTACAAAAAATAAGGTGATTCATCGGTGTGGGGTCACTGTATTTGCTATTGTATTATATTTCGCTTTGAGATCTTTTTTCTTGCATTACAGCTGAAACATTTTAATTGAATTGAAAAAAAAATACATTCACAGATTCTTCAAATCTTAGGATATTATTTCATTCACGTGCGTACAGTGAGCAACCAAACCTTAAAGAAGACAACATTACAAAAGTGAAAACCAAGAAAGTGTGTTAAAAATCGGATTTAAGCAAAGGGCTTGTGTGAAATATTGCATACAGGCTTCATAGTGCATGGATTGAAACTTGTATTGACTTGTACTCACAGGACTCATGCCAAACTGAAAAATATGTAAAAGCTACGTCTTAGCATTACTTATGAGCCGCTACGTTTTCGTAGAAAGACATGAGATAACTGTCAGCACGTAAATAGACCCGGATAAAACAATTTCTAAAGATTTATCTTTCCATTATATAACTCACATGCTTCTTATTCTTCTTCTTTATGGCTCTACGTTCACATTGGGACTTGACCTGCCTCACTTCAACTTAGTGGTCTTTGAGCACTTCCACAGTTATTAATATAAGGGCTTTCTTTGCCTGCCATTCCAGGAATTGTACATTGTGTGGCAATTACAATGATACTCTATGCCCAGAGAGTCGAGAAAAATTTCCCGACCGGAACGAGAATCGAACCCGCCGTTTCCGGATTGGCAATTGACCTTAACCACGAGCCCCAACTCACAGGCATCGAATTTCAAAATTAAGCACCAGCAAAAATATGCATAATTAAGCCACATTATTGCTGATACTTCTGCATGTCTGTGAAATTTAAGCCTTTATTTGATGTAAATTTTGGACTCTGTTTTACCAATCGGTCTGATGTTTAGTTGTTTAAGAAAACATTTCATTCGAAATTCAAGTCTTTTTCCTAGGGTTGATTTTAAATGGTGCATGGTGCTTTTACAGAAGAATACAGGTTTGGGATAAATTGACGAATAAAAAATAATCGAATGACAGATGGTCGAATACATGTTTAGTTTTTTACTTTTTTTTTTAACATATTTTTCCATGAAATTTGGCCAAATGTCTACTCGTCCTTTTGTAATTCGACCAGCTGTAATTTGACCAACTGTCATTTGGCCAACTGTCATTCGGCCAATTGGTATACGACCAACTGTCAGTTGGTCTTTCAACAATCTGTCATAATACCGATGAATACTATTTTCAAACAGCAGTATTTCAAAATCACTCACCTAATGATTGCTTAATAGCACAACACAAGGCACAACACATAAGGTACACCGGGGCAAGTTGAAACGGGTAGGGCAAGATGAAACGTAAAATTTTGAAATAGATTTCAATACAATTTGGAAATTTTCTTCGATAAAAGATTGCTTGAATCAATTTTTTATCATCATTAAAAAACATTATGTTTACCCGCTGTTTCATCTTGCCCCACCCGTTTCAAATTGCCCCGGTGTACCTTAGACAAACAGATATCTCACATTACTTATTCTCCAGCGTTCATCTTTTAAACGATAGATTCAAGTATTCGTAGGTCTACAAAATTGAGCACCGGTAGTGATTGCAGCCGTGACCTGATTCTGATCGTAATTTGCTCTGACTGCTACCTTTGTTTATAAACCACGGAGGCTTTTTGAAGGGGAGTGGGGGAAGAGGTGTAAGTATATGAAAATATTTTAACAATTTGCCTCCATATCACCCGGTTTACGGCTGCTGTCTTCCAGTCTAGGACGTGTTTCACGTTCAGCCGATAAGTTAAAAAAGACTTATTGTGGCTGCTGTAGTTCATGCCTTTTCACATTCTCCTAATTCGTGGCTAACACTGCAGGGTTGTTGGCCAGCATTCTCACAAGATGTACTGCTCACTATACCGTATACAACCAGTTCTGCCCGTCTTAAAGATGCTGGGTTTGCCGTAGAGTTCATGTGAGCTCGTGGTCCATGTCTTGCCACGCTACCCATTGTTCTTCTGTATAAAACTTTGTACGAGTTCATTACTTTGACGCTTTACAAATGTGTTTAATGGAAATGAACTCATTTCCATGGCCACCTAGAAAACACGGCTCCGCTCAAAAGTCAAACGAGTGGATACGTGCATTGGTCCATATCATAAAAGATTATCCTTAGCACACGTCACTCGAACACTCCGAGTGATCTTGAATACTCCGGATTCCCATTGAGCATCCCCGGTCTCGGGGTTCGCTGCAAATTACGTCAAGCCAAAATCATCCATTTTGAACCTAATCATCTCTTCCTTTCTGTGTCATACTTTTTTGTATGATACTTCTGAATTTATTTGTAAGGGTTCGCTCTCATCCCT
Organism: Aedes albopictus; assembly: GCF_035046485.1. NCBI lineage: Eukaryota > Metazoa > Arthropoda > Insecta > Diptera > Culicidae > Aedes > Aedes albopictus. Next base: position 5,685,778 of record NC_085138.1, read on the forward strand.
AGAAATATGACGTCATTTATGGGCGTTCCTTTATATGCAATGTGCATGTGTAAGTTTTGTATATTGGGTGTGATGCTGTTTTGTTTAGTCTCAATTTCTTCTGAAGTCAGCTGTTTGCAGGGATTCTGATGGGAACTCATGTACCAACTCGAATCACTGGTTATTTTCTACGACTACCTGGATTTAGATCGAAGACAATTTAAGGATGGCATGCACTTTTGTGATTACTGTAACATTCTTATTGTAGATAAAACAGATTATCCTTTGATTTTACTCGTCCGATGACTGCTTAGTAACCCAGAACTTGGCTATTCGCTACTTGGCTACTTCGTTTAGCATGGACATATTTTAGTCCACTCTTGCATTGACATAGCCATTTATGTCGTTATCTTTGACACTCGCACCAACATTATCCGAGCTATCCAGGTGTTCGTAGAATTACTGCTGCCACCTTTCAATCAGCACACGTTTATCCATCAAAGATACGTCCGTTGTTACAATTGTCTCACGTTGCAATGCCTTTCCCATCCTAAGTGGTATGATCAGACTCAGTTTCCGGCCTATCTGAGCGTTCAAGTCTCCTATAATGGTAATGACGTCATGGCTTGAGCAGTGAACGCGTACTTCGGATATGCTTGAGTTCCTGAATCAGCCCTCGATTTTCAGCTGGAATCTGCACATTCTTTCATCGATCGAGAACCAACCGATCACGTGCAGCTACGCCAACTCGATAAAAGCTTTCCCAGTCTACAAGCCATATCATAGTTTTAGCTGCAGTGTAAAATATCATTTAGCCTTCCTAATGCATCACGTTGGCAGCAACTCGCTAACGTAGTGCACGGTGTGGGTCAAAAATGTCCCTAATACACAAGGAGGGTTAACATGGGTAGCATGGGCAATGATAACCAAGCGTCTCCATTTGTTCTAAATCTCCTGAAATTACGTAAAATATACTTTAATACAACCAAAACCTGCGCTGCCTCAACTCTTATATAACGTGTGTGTTGCTTGGGCTATATCAATGCATTGGAAATATGGTAAACAGGATGTCCTGGGCGTTAGTAAATAGCGCCCACTGTCAAATGCGAAAACATCAACACTTTTTTGTTTAACGTTAATTTTAATTAGTTGATCAATTTTTCGATTATTTTTTTTCCACCTCTAATGATCATAAAACACTTCCAAACTCGCATTAATATTAATGTACGAGAAGAGGAGAATGCGATTAGTTGAATAAAGCAACCCAACAAACACGCAATGTGAAGATGAATTTCGTGTGTGGCTCACAACATTAAACAAAAGCAGCGTTTATTGATTACACGCTCGTTTCAATTTACACGAATGTGAGTATAAGGCAGTTAGATGTTTGCTACGATAAAATTCATTGATGCCAGGGGCCTGGTAAAATCACTGATTGTCTGCAGCATGGAGCTTGCTAACAAGTTTGCGTGCAAGAAATTGTTTCATAAAAAATCCAATAAAATGAAATGGAAATTTGAACGTTCTAATATTTACGACAAGTGTAGTCTTCGAAACTCATATACAACCAAATGGTGTCTTATTAGAAATGCAATAAATAACACTGGCTAAATTGTATAGGGGAATGGAACCCATTTTCATCCTATTCAAAACGAGACCAATGAGCAGTATTTGTTTCATTTTTAATTTTTTTAATTTTTTTTTAGAAATGAGCAAGTATGACAACGAAAAGAATGGATACAATATGTGTCTAAATCGTCTGCTTTTAAAGTAGGATGAACATGGAACAATTCAAATCAAAATAATATTCATGAAGTCATCTAGAAGGTTTCAAAATAGAAGGATGTCTTATGTAAACATATATGGACACCGTTCACCACCGGACCGGGCCTTAAAATCACCGATTCCAGTAGAATAGGGTATTTTTTCGTCGATAACAAATTCATGTTTTTTGCGACCCCATACATTTTTCAAGAACTTTGGGTCTCGAGGGGGACCACTGAGCCTTAAGATACGGACTTCAAAATTTGGCATGATGGTTTTTTAGGTAAAACGATCGTTTTGCAAAATTGAACTTTTAACATTTCCAACTTTTGCAAAATTAGGGACGGCCTAATGAGCAACAGCATAGATGTAATGGAGAAGTGCCTGATAAAATCTAGTAGGTATTCTTGAGTCTTTCAAGTTATTACACTAGGATTATTTCCAAGGTGTTAAGAGAATGAAAAGCCTAGTGGAAGAACTTGAAAGAGTCCTACAAAAATCGTTGTAAACTTCTCAAAAGCAATCAAATGTAGAAAATTAAAAAAATCAAAAAATCTATATATAAATGAGTTTGAAGTCCATTTGAGGCAACAAAACTCACGAACGGATGAACCTATCAGCATGACTCTTGCACGCTTCGATTCGTCTGCATGGTGGCTGTGTTTATAAGTAGAAAAAGTTAAGAAAATCAACTAAAAAAAGTAAAAAAAAAAATAATGAAGTAGTGATTTTTCATGAGCTGGGAAGAAAATCAACACAATCTAATTTTAACCAATCTAGAGTGCGGTGCATCAATGACCTCAGTTGTCAAAAACCACATTTTGGCAAGACAGGGTTTGCTGACAAAGCTAGTAATGTTATAATAATCGAACAAACTTATGCTGCAACCTTTGTTTGTCTGTGCATAATCATGTTTGATTGAATACGAGATAATAAGACGTTTTTTTTGCGTGATTTTGAAATACGTTGCATGAATTTTCGGAGATTTCTCTCTCTTGATTACAATTCCCACAGACAAGGGATCGTCCATACGTCACGCATTGGCAGGGTAGGGATGGTTCAGCAAAGTTTTAAGAGTCGACCCATACAAAAATTTCTGGTGATGTTACACAAAAAGTCTGACGTTTTTACGCACACATCTAACTCTGTTTAATCCCTATGGATAGTCTTCATTACAGTTAGTTCAAAAACTCTGCTATTCGAAAGTCGTTAACCCGCAGCGATCGCATCGTTGTTGCTCCTGTTTGGCATTTGCCCACTACCGCCACCAAGCCACTTTGCAAAACATAGCATGACTCGCATTATTCGAAAATTTTGTTTATGATGATGATTTCAACTGATACATCTGTTTGTCTGTGATACTTCTTTCCTCAGATATTACCCTTTGCCTCAGAGATCTTTTTTTCTGTCTCATTGATGCTATTCAAAATAATTGTGTACTTGATTTCCAATATATGTTTCAATTTATGAAAACTGTTATCATTTTATCATCATTTTCAGTAAATCAGTTGAAGATCTACTATTACATTCACACTTAAATTAAATCGCCGACCTCAGCAAACGGATTGCCGAGAATCCAACAGCCGAGAATCCGGTAATAATTTTGACTGAATCTCGGTAAAAGTTTTACCGAGATGTCGTTAAAACTTTGCCGAGATCTCGGTAATCCAACTTTTTACCGAGATCTCGGCAGAGTGCACCGAGACTCGGTAATGGTTTACCGAAATCTCGGTAAAAATTTTACCGAGAATCAGTAAATATTTTACCGAGATATCAGCTGTTGGTAAACCGTTTACCGAGATCAATTTCTGAATTTAAGTGTGTTAATGACAATACAATGCATTATGACATTAAATGAAAAGAAAAATAACATAAAAAACTACCGTGAATATGTGCTAGTATGTGGGGTCAAATTTATTTATCAGTGCCAGTGGGGTGAAATTGTTCACTCGGGTAACAAATGGTCATAAACGTCTTACCTCATCTAGCTCATAGATGTCTAAAGTTGAGTGTGGACTTCCAAAATTCTAGAAAATAGTTTGTCTAGCTTTATTTTGTAAGGATTTTCAAAGTGTTTCTTCCTTATACAAAATTATCGAGACAGGCAAAATTTTTACTTTTCAAAAAAAAAAAAAGATCAACTAGATTACGAAAACTGCATGGACCATTCTCAATAGTTCACTGTAAGTTGATCAACTAGTTGTCCAACAATGATATAATTTAGGAAGGATAGGACTATTCTACATGACGTTTGAAAGAATCTTATAAAAGGCATATGGGATAGTTAACTTTACTGCCACCGCAGACAAACAGGCGTCTCACTCTACTCATTTCCCATCGTTTCTCTTTTTAATGAATAATTCGAATATACGTTAGTTCGCCAATCACTCGCTCACAGCTGTGGTTAAACTGTTATATCTCTGGATTCAATGAACCAAATGCAATGAAATTTGATCGTTTTTGAGCAATATAATTAACTTTGAAAAACGTTTGATTTTACTCAAAATTGTTAACACGGAGAAAATATTGCGATTAGATTATTTTTTTTTATACATAACTTAATCAGCTAAAACTTCAAAATCGTTTCAAAATTCAAGATGATAATTATTATTATTATTATTATTATTTATCCATCGGGCGATCGTGCTGTTGTATTTTGTACATCAGGTTGGAAAAATCTCGCTTTTAGTACTCAGCATTAGCTTGGTGCTGGCGGTGGTGGTCAACCGAGTTATGGAAGGTTGAAGGGTTTGGTGGAAGGTTATGAGCCATGAATGCTCAGAATTTCATTGCATTCGGATCATTGAATCCGGAGATACATATAACCCAAGTAACCGAAAGTTCAGCTTCCCATGACAAAATGCACTTTCTAGTTCCGCGAAGTTCAGATAAAGTTCAAAATAGAACTTTCTGGCTGCTTAAGAGGCTAACGGTGGGCCTTGCTGGAACTTCTGTCACAAGTTCCGGTAAGGCTCAATGTTAGCCTCTTAAGCAGTCAGAAAGTTCCATTTTGAACTTTATCTGAACTTCGCGGAACTTTAAAGCTGCTTAAGATGCTACTCGGAACTTTTTCGGAACTTTCAAGTTCATAGAAGTTCAGTTCAGTAGCATTGTGTTTCAATTAAGAATTAATTTATTTCTTTTACAGAAAACAACTGTTTAAGCATACACCAATAAAAGACAAATATGAATTTATCAAATCAATTGATACTAGGGTTGTGCATAAAAAAAATTGCCGCCCATCGGATTCGAACCGGTAGTCGCTGCGTGAGAACCCTACGCTCTACCACAGTTGTAATTGAGTGAACAGCAGGTAGAGTCTGAGTTGAATCGATTTTCTGTCGGCAGCTAGTTTTGCACATTTGTACAGTAGCGAAATTAGCTTGACTTTGTCAAGTGTCTTCGGCAGCGCAGCGGTAAGTCGGCAAGCTATCACGCAGGAGGATCCAGTTCAAATCTACATAGCAGCGACATGTATGAAAATTTAATTATCAGAAGCAATTTCCAGACATGATTCACAAACCCACCAACAGGGTTGTGATTCTGAATAACACATTTTTGTTTCTGCAAGAATTTTGTCAAAGTTCTGTCAGAAGCTGCTTAGAAGGCTATCCAGCGTGCTTATGTGAACTTTCAAGTTCCAAAATTACTTAAAAATGAAGCTGCTTAGAAGGCTGATGAGCAATCTCGAACAAGTTGATTAGCTGTTAAAGTACCCTTTTATCTGAACTTTTGGTTACTTGGGAACAGTTCAAAGTTAGCTATCGGATAGTTATGCCTTTTACTAATACCTTTTTAACTTCATGCAGAATAGTTCGATATTCCCCAAATTTGTACTATTGATAGACAACTAGATAGGTAATAAACTTACAGTGAACATTTGAGATTTTTTTTTATTTCGATTCGATTTTTTGATTTTTTGAGAAGATACAGCTAGTTGGCCATTTGTGTGTTTTGTGTTGTTGATTGATTTGAAACTTATTATTACGAGGTCAAGTTTAAAGGGGCTTCAATATAACTCGTAGATACACTTGAAAATGGTCAGATGATAAACATTTATTTGTGTTACCTGTTTCTTTTTCTATGCGAAACATGTGCGATTCCCTTTACCCTTTGTAACTTATTCCTAGAATGGGTTGAGTTCCTAATGAATCTTATATTTCAAAAACTAAAAACTAAACATTACAAAAAATGGATGCTTGGGGATTTGATGGGATTAAAAGGAAGCGTATAATTTTCTAAAATGTCTCAGAAAATGTGTTTGTGTTGTTTAAGGTTCAATTGGCTATTCGTACAAGTAACTTTACTTCAGAAATAAATATTTCTGAATGTATGGGCGCAAGTCCAAAGAAGATCTAGTGGATTGAACCAAACAATTCATTATTAAAAATAATCCTAAAATGATCTTTGAAGGCAGTTAAGCCCAAAAATGTAAAAATTTAATACATACAACAAAATCTATCGACTAGGCAGAACACATTGATAAACGCGTAGATCAGACAACGCCCGGGCGGGTGCAATGAACCGTACCAAAGCGTACGAAGAAACCTGTTTGAACTTTCCATTTTCTTGTGTCTAATCATCATCTTGCTTGCTTCAGATTCATTCCAACTAACCTTACCTGCAGCGGGAGCAACCTCGTCAAAAGGCCTTGAAACTGGTCGCTCGGTGTAACACTTTCTATTTTATTTGTGCCTTGATAATCCAGCCGTTTCCATTATCTCATGAATATGCATGCGGCGTTGGGGATGGATGGGAGTTAATCGGTGTCTATCTCCAGATGCTTCATTTCCCATAATCGGTCTGTCTGTATAGTTTTTAAAACTAAATTAAATTGATAAACGAAAAAATGTGGTTTTTTTTGGGCCCCGACGCTCTGTCATAAAAAATGCAAAAACGCCCCGTGGGGAACAGGTTTGGCTGGTTTTCACGATAACGGAATTCCGTGTGCCGGTCAAAAAGAAAGTTCACTTTCCATCCAACACACAAATATGTTTTTTGCTGTTTGGCTAAGTAGGCGGCTTTCTCGCATATTTTTTTTTTGCTCTGTTTGTCTGAATGCACGTGTCTGTATGATGTGCATCAAAGCAAAACACGACGAATAATTATTGTTTTCCGTTCCAAAGCCCAATTAACTCTTCGGCTGATAGTTTAATTAGTGCACGGTGAGTGCGGGCTTTTTTTTTTGTTTCACTGTACACCGGAGAGACTTTCGAGATGTTACATTTCCAGCAGCTTGGAAAAGCGTTTTTCTTGTAGACAGTTTGTTAGAAAGATGGTATTGTTCGAAGTCCAACACCCAAGGGTGTACATTTGCCGTAATTGGTCGATATCGTTGCGGAGCTGATCTACAACTGTTTCCATAGTGAAAAATTGAATACTTGGTCAAAGTAGGCTGAAGATTTTATGACACCTTTCAGTTTACACACGGTTAAATATATGGTACAACTAACGGTCACTGCTAACTTTGTTCTCTCTAATTCGTTTTTGTAACCTTGTAAATTTTCAGGTGATCCTGCCCAAAAAGTATAAAAGTTCAATTTTTATTTAAATTTTTCCATGTTGTATTTTACCCTACAAACCTTTCATGAGTGAGAACTAACAGAACACTTTTCTGTTCTTTCAGTAGAAGGGCAATAATGGGTGGTACACTGGTACGTACCTGAAAATACTGTAGAAAATGATAGTCAAGTATAGTCTAGTTCACGACATACAATAGTCCTGTACAACGACGCAGGTTGAACTTGCTCGAAGTTGCTGCATCTTGCTCTTACCCATTTGTCATCGAACGGGTAAGAGCGGGATGCAGCAGCTTCGAGCAAGTTCAACCTACGTCGTTGATCAGGACTAATATCACAAAGCAAGCTAGTTACTAATGTTAACATCAATTTTGGATGTTAACATGTGACGTTGTTCTTGTCGTTCTTCTACGTTGGTCAAATTGCTGTGAAATACTAGATCATTTCGTTCACGCCTTTGAACGATTTGAATTACGTAATTAAAAAACTGTCAGATTTCCGTAATATAGGGTTTTGGTTCCTTTATTGAGCTTGTGGCTCCAATTTTCATCCTATTCAGAACAATGGATTGAAGCGTTGCTGGTTTTGTTTCTCATTTTTGTATTTTTTGTTGAAAGTGAGCACGCACGCACGAAAACAAATATTACCAAATCAATCGGTACCGTAATCGCTGGTTTTCGAATAGGATGAATTTGGGAGCGTGAGATTACTAATGGCACTCAAACCCTATTACCTTCTAAATGTTGTACATCGTGGTCTAGTCTAGTATACACTTGTCTACACATACAAAGTCATTCATTGAAAAAATCGACTTCTTCTATAATTTTTCTTGTAATTGTTGATGTTTGCAGTACGTCGGAAATGCATCACAAGCATTAAAGTGACCAGGGCTACTGTGCAGCGTTATTGATTCTACAATAAAACCATTGAGTAGAAACATCTCGTACCAACTTGTACCAACCACTCGCACAGCGGTTTCGCCATAGTTCATAAAACAAAAAAAAAAATGACCGCAATGAAATTGTAATATTATGAAACAATTTCTGCCTTCTGTTTGTTTTTTTTTCTGATTTTTTGTATGGGAAAATTAAAAAATCGTCAAATATTGGGGGGGCAAACCTATGCTGACCCCTAAGTTGGCGCCTATGCTGACATAGATGCTTTTTCAACAGGCCGGATAAAATATTTCCGCTTCCTAACCAATCGGACGTTCTTCTATAAAAGTTCCCTATAATCCTAAACAATGACAGCTGAGACCGTTTGTAATCAGTTTGGTGTCGTACTACATGAATATTGCAACAAAAGTTCAGTTGATTTGACGCCCAAATTGCCCAAATTGCCCGAATTACCCAAAGATATTTTGTTTATTTTTAGAAATTGTTTCATGATAGGCACCCTGATTACCCTGATAATTAATTTCAATAGTACTGGTGGAATAGGGCCCATATAGCCGAGGCGGTAAACGCACGGGTATTCAGCATGACCATGCTGAGGGTGACGGGTTCGATTCCCGGTCGGTCCAGGATCTTTTCGTAAAGGAAATTTCCTTGACTTCCTTGGGCATAGAGTATCTTCGTGCCTGCCACACGATGTACACATGCAAAATGGTCATTGGCAGAAGAAGCTCTCAGTTAATAACTGCGGAAGCGCTCATAGAACACTAAGCTGAGAAGCAGGCTTTGTCCCAGTGAGGACGTTACGCCAAGAAGAAGAAGAAGAAGTACTGGTGGAATATTTAGCAGGGATGAACATTGATCTATAGTTTCAACAATGGGTTGTTCCTCAAAGCAGTTACGCGGTGTTTCCGGCAAAGTTTTTTGTAATGATCAGGGACATCAATTGCCAATGTTTGAGTAGTTCGTAGTTTATCCGCATATGTGGCGCCAACATCTAACTTTTTAGTTTTACGTCCTAGAGACTTCGCGTCTTTATGAGAGTTGTTTATTTTAACAAAGTAAAAAACTTTTTCTTCTCCTTCGTCATAATTTCACAGGCTACTGGTCTGGACTTATTTTAAATATAAATTTCAATAGTCGAAGATCATTTTTTTGAGTTTTTTTTTGCGTTTTCACAAGAAACCATGTAAGTTTGGAATATTGACTGATGCAGATGTGCCAAATAATAACTTTCGGAGAGCAAGTTGGTGGAATATTACTATAAAAATTTAAGAAAAAAATTAAAAAATCGAAAAAATAGTGTATTTGTAATTGTTATATCTTACAAAGCGCAAAAAACGCAACCTGAAATTTTTAACTAATATAAATCAGTACTAGGCAATCATACTGTCAAAAATTAGGAGCGGTATGTTTTGATATTTTTGGGATATTTGACCATTTGTAATTTTATTAACGGTGGTGCCAGCGTCTAACTTTTGACCGTGACACTATAGAGAATTTGTTTTTCTGAGAAAGTTATTTGTTTTGACGAAATAAACAACTCTTTCATAGACGTCCACGTTATTGACCGATGTAGTTTATTCTGAACATATACTCTACATAAACATCAATAATACTTTTCTTATTTATAATAACCCGAAAACAGTAGGCCATGGAATTTCGACGTCTATGAAACAGTTGTTTATATTGTCAAAACAAACAACCGTAAAGCACTAGTTGCAGTTGGAACAGCAAGACTTTCATTCAAAATTGGTCTCAAATGTAAGGTTTTTTTTCCAAATCAATGGTTTGATTTGGAAAGAACCTTACATAAATATCTTAGCACGTTGGATTGATTATATTTCAAATGCTGACATATTTGAGGCGATATAGCATACATTGAATAATATCATAATTTTAAACATTGGCATTAAACCAGAAACACGGCATACCAACAACAAACTGCGGGCGCCAGGTCCATTTTCGAAATATTTGGTTGATCTAGGTAGCTATGTCTGGAAAAGTATGGATCGCGTGAAAAACCTTACAAATTCCGAAAAAAACCTTACAAATCCCGAAAACAAATGTTTGGATCATCCAGACTTTTGTAAAATAAGACCTCAAAAATCTGGATAAATCCAGATACATCTGGTTGCCAACGCTGCCCTCAGCGATCTGATCGCAACAAACGGATTTCATTTTCGACCAATCCAGCGACTGGCCTCCGTCTGACAGCAAATTGACCTCAAAATGGTTGAGCTATGTCGGGAATCAAAATATATATGTCACCTATGGTCACGAACTCTGACAAACATTACAATCGATGTCATCCTCTTATGTACACTCAGCCAAATAACCTTAAGATTTCCTTAAGACCCAACTTATGAAACTGCCTTTAAATAAATCATAATGATTCGGATGAATTTCATAAGGTCACTCTATGACGTAAAATCGTCTCACAGCTTGGTTTTTATTTATGTTTTGCAACATAGTATTCTCAAGCGTCGGTAGCCGTGTGGATAAAACACGGGCTCGATGATCCCGACGTTCATGAATCGAATCCAGTCCGCATCATTTTAAGATTTTTTTTTGTTCTTTTCATAAGTCTATCTTATGAAATTTGTCATAGCAAGCACGATCAATTTTCATACGGTATTCTTATGGCATCCATAAGTTTTAGTTATAGCAAAAATTCTAAGGTATTTTGATGAATTTTGCTAGTTTTTTTTCGCTGAGTGTATGACTCAATAATTTACCTCCTAAGTATTTCTGTGTCCGTGTCTTTTTTTATACTCCACAAGCTCTATCAACGAAGTTATTACGTAGAAATCCTCTACATCAAGATGATCGGAAGCTACATTTATGGATTCGGCAACGCTGTCCGTTTTGTTTACAACTGCTGCCAACACTTGCTGCAAAACTGGATGCTCCAACTTTGTACGTGCCTTTTATATGGTTCAATTTGTTTTGTTTACATTTGCTAATTATGGTCGAATTTTTTTCCTAAATTTTGAAAAAAATATTTGCTGTGTAATTTAAGAAATCTGAATTGAATCGCAAAGTGTTGTGTTAATCATATCGGCAGAAGTGGCAACAGCAACAAGCAACAGCAATTGAAGTTTTTTTCGAGAAGGGCAGTGACAGAATGTTCATTTGTCTCGCACTTTGACAGTTTCTCTGCACGATTGGCTTACAATGGCCACCTCCACATATCTCTATATGCAGGCTTACTAGTATCACGTTGACATTCTTCTGCAAAGTGACGAAAGCGTCATTCCAAATGGTTTAATAATAACACTGTGGTATGTCTGCAGACATGCAGCATGCTATATTAGGAAGCAATATCTAGTGGTAATCTAGCTTCTATAGGACACTGCATTGTTTTGATTTTGTATGGGATTTTGACGTTTCGTGGCCTTGTTGTTTACAAAATTTCTGTATGAGTGAAAGAGAAAAAAAGAATTCCATGCAGTGCCCTATGGAAGAAAACATAGCAAACGATCAAGGTTTAATGGATGTAGGGTGTCCCAAAAAGTATCGGTACAACTTTGCAGCTTTGCCATTTGCGAATGGATGCATAAACATGCTTTATTTTCACGCATATCCTTAATGCCAATTATTACGATTTGCTTTTTATACTTCGTTTGAATGCGGTAGAACATTCCCTATAATACATTTGCCCTTACAATGTTGATCCTTGGCACTCCGAGGACACTCTGTCAGCACCAACTTCATCGAAGACCACATTTAAATCGAACGCTTCATTGATCAGTTATTGATTTTTATCTAATTGGAGAAACTTTAACCACAGAGAAACAGACGTATCACTTGGAACAAATTGCGACAAAATTCATCGTTACAAAAGCATTCGCACAATGCTAAACACGTGTTACACAAACCACTCAGTAGGTGGTGATAATGAGCAATCGTCAAACAGGAGCAAAAACGATGTGAGCGCCGTGACCGAGTGATTTGCGAAGTACAAAATATTTGAACTAATCTTTGAAAAGGGTAACGATGAGAAGTGAGTAGAGTGAGACGTCTGTTTATCTGTGCTTTTACAGTGATCCTCCAGCTTCCCAGCAGACAACATCTTGGTTTTTACAAATGATATAATAATATGGCAACATTGCTACATATGACGCCAAATCGGAGGCTAATCAATAAAGCATGCGATTTCAATCTAAAATAAGTTATAGCTACTTCCGACGTTATGTTTAACGCATAGGAAAGGCAGCGGAACTCATGTTTTTTTCGACACCAATTTAGTGCAAAATCCACAATAGTAGCCAAGGAGTACCACGCGTCAACTTACTCGCCAGGACACTTGGGGAAATGCTGTGGACGATTTATGGTAAACAACGTTTTCCATAGCAATTCTCGTACTAGCTTTGAAGGGCTTGCGCAGTCTCAATTTGGCACCAAATGAGCTCAATTTTTGGGAAAAGGCATAGAATCTGACGATGAATCGAAAAAGCGGTGTGGAGCAAAATAGAGTTTTTGAAACACGCAGCTAATACTTCCAGCTAATTGAAATTTTATCGATTTCGCTTCTGGCAGTTCAGAACAGCAAATTCAGGGCTAAGACTTCACATCTTCTAGTTTTATGTTTTTCAAGTTTCACGCAAAAACTGTTGACATATATTGTTCACATCGTGCATGTTTATGATAAATAGATGTGCGTGGTTGCGTCAAATCGTTTCGGAGATTTGCTCACTTATTGTATAAGACACGAACCTCAATTTGACATACACGCGAACATGTATGAGCAATTGGCACATTTTGGCGTGAGATGACATATTCAACTTTTGGTTGACGCTTTGAAGCCTTTGAATCGGTTCACTAATATTAACTAATCTTAAAACTCTGTTTTACATGCGGACGAATTAGCTGCAGAGCGATTTTGCGAGCATAGTTATCGCTCAGCTTCTGAGACGGATAGACGTGTTTATCATTCTATCGCGGTTTCGTTCAAAGCCAAGCAATCCAATTCTGGGCAGTTTCAGACTGTCGCTGATCTCCGACCGCGTCGCGTACACCGTGTTTTCGCGATGAGGCGGGAAAATACGTTTAAAATAGACTATTCGAATTTCCCCTTAAAACCATCCTACGAAAAAATCCATGTTTTTTGCCGTACGGTTCTTGGTTTGAAGCGGGAGGAAGTGCAAAGACTGCAGTGCCACAGAGCTGGGTCATGTGCGTTCGTGAAGGTCAGTAACCTCGCGCTGGCTCAAAAAGTGGTCGAAGAACACGACGAAAAGCATGAAGTGGAGAGTGACGGGAAAAAATACAAACTCAAAATTACGCTGGAGGATGGAAGTGTAGAGGTTAAAGTGTATGACTTGCCCGAGGATGTGTCTGAAGCAAAAATTGTCGAGTTTCTGAGTGCGTTCGGCGAAGTAATCTCAATTCGTGAGCTGACCTGGGGTGAAGGGTATGAGTTCGGGGGTGTACCGCTCGGAATTTGGTCTGTCCGAATGGTGTTGAAGCACAACATAGACTCGTGGGTCACGATAGATGGTGAACAAGCGTTCATCCAATACAAGGGGCAGTTGCAGTCATGTCGCTACTGCCATGAACAAGCACACTCGGGTATCTCCTGCGTCCAAAATAAGAAACTGCTGGTCCAGAAAAGCTATGCCAACGTAGCAAAGCAGCTACCACCGCGACAGCAACAGCGGAAGCCGATCGGCACGAAGCCGTCAACGTTGAGACCGCCGGGCGCGAAACCGGCGAGCACGAAACCAGCCGAACGACAAACTGCTGTGCTGCCACTGGAATCTTCGGAAGCTTTCCCCGAGCTGCCGAAGCAATCGGGTCAGAACGACACTTCTGGACTGATAACGCCAAGCACTAGTACGCTACCGGTGCTACAACAAACATTCAATACAGACCAACATTCCATGTCAGCTTCGCATTCTCGAGCGTCCTCGCCAGCCTTCGTGCTATCCAACACCCACACGATAGATTTCTTTAAAAAACCCGGTAGCGTGTCTACAATGCGGACTACTACAAACGACAACGACACTGATGACTCTTCAACCTCTGCGAGCAGCCGTCGCAGTCGCCGCATCAAAAAACTCCGTATGGGCGAGGATGGCGAAAACGAGAAGAGTGAAGGCTATCTACGTTAAAATGGCTCTCACATCATATAATATAGCTTCCGTAAATATCAACACCATCACAAGTCCAACAAAAGTAAACGCACTTCGCAATTTCGTCACCAGCCTTTGGCTCGACATCGTGTGCTTGCAAGAGGTAGAGAACGAGCAACTCACTCTGCCCGGCTATACCGTGGTCGCAAATGTGGACCACACAAGAAGAGGGACAGCGATCGCACTCAAGCAACACATTGCCTTCTCTCATGTCGAAAAAAGCTTGGACGGCCGTCTGGTCGCACTGCGTGTGCAGAATACAACGATATGCAGCATCTATGCCCCCTCCGGTGCGTCTCAACGTTCAGCTCGGGAGACTTTCTTTAATAGTACATTGGCGTACTACCTTCGTCATCGCACCCAGCACACCGTCATAGCAGGCGATTTCAACTGTGTGCTTCGGCCGTGCGATTCATCCAGCCCGAACTCAAGTCCCTCGCTCCGAACGGCCGTCCAGCAACTCGGGCTACTCGACGCGTGGGAACAGCTGTGCCCACGAGATCCAGGGTATACTTTCATCAACCGGAACGCTCAATCCCGTCTGGATCGTATATATGTGAGTACCGGGTTGCGCAGCAATCTCCGCACGACAAGCACCCACGTGTGCTCCTTCACCGACCATAAAGCACTTACGCTTAGACTTTGTCTTCCCCATCTCGGTCGCGAGCATGGTCATGGTTTTTGGACACTGAAGCCACATCTACTGTCTGACGAACATGTGGAGGAATTCCAAGACCGTTGGCAGTACTGGACGCGACAACGGAGACACTACACTTCGTGGATGGAGTGGTGGCTGTCGTACGCAAAGCCAAAAATAAAATCATTTTTCAAATGGAAATCGAGGGCTGTGTATACCGAATTTCACAACGAACACCAGCGCCTATATACAGAGCTACGGCAAGCGTACGACGGCTACTATCAAAACCCAGCAATGCTCATCACCATAAATCGCGTGAAAGCTGAAATGTTGAGCCTCCAGCGCAACTTCTCCCATATGTTCATGCAAATCCACGAGACGTACGTGTCGGGCGAACCAATCTCGATGTTCCAACTGGGGGAACGGCGAAGGAAAAAAACCGTCATCACGCAGCTACGGACCGCACAAGGGGAGGCGATTGCAGAACCACACGAAATCGAAGACCACTTGGTGAACTATTTTTCGAATCTCTACTCGGAGCCGGCTGAACCAGCAGCAGAAGCGCAAGTCAACTTCGACTGTGAGAATGCTATTCCACCAAACGATGCAGCAAACGAGGATTGCTCGAGGGAAATAACTACAGCAGAGATATTGCAAGCGATCAGAATGAGTGCGCCGAAGAAATCACCCGGCGGTGATGGAATTCCACAAGAGTTCTACCGGCGCATGTTTGACATCATTCACCGAGAACTCAACCTTCTTATCAACGAAGCGCTCACCGGTAACTTTCCACCGGCCTTCGTCGATGGAATAATCGTACTGGTGAAGAAACGAGGAGGCGATGACACGGCCGGATCATATCGACCGATCTCGTTGCTGAACACGGACTACAAGATCTTTTCCCGTATACTCAAAAACAGGCTTGAGAGAGTGATGAACGTGCACCGCATATTGAGTGATGGGCAAAAATGCTCCAACTCGGAGAGAAACATCTACCAAGCCACGCTTGCACTCAAAGACCGAATTGCCAGCCTTCGTCACCACCGTCGAGCCGGCAAGCTTCTAAGCTTCGACCTCGATCATGCGTTCGATCGGGTCCGACACTCGTTTCTGTTCTCTACCATGCGGTCACTCGGTTTCAACCAGCAGTTCGTAACTTTGCTCTCGCAAATTGCTGGTCGTTCCACCTCTCGATTATTGATCAACGGGCATCTCTCCCCACCGATTGCCATCCAACGGTCCGTGCGGCAGGGCGACCCGTTGTCGATGCACCTATTCGTCTTGTACCTACACCCGCTGGTGTACAAACTGGAGCGCGCATGCGGCGATGATTTGCTCGTGGCGTATGCGGACGATATAAGCGTAATATCCACATCTGCTAGGCGAATCGAGGAGATGAGGGAACTATTTACGCAATTTGAGGTAGTCGCTGGCGCGAAACTCAATATGCGCAAAACTGTATCAATCGATGTCGGTTTCTTCGAGGGTAATCGAATCCACATCCCGTGGCTTCAAACAACAGACACTGTGAAGATATTGGGCATTCGTTTTGCAAACTCTGTTCGACTAATGATCACAAACAACTGGAATGCTTTGGTGGGGAAATTCTCCCAGCTGCTGTGGCTGCACTCCGCGCGCTGCCTGACATTACACCAAAAGATCATCATGTTGAACACGTTTGGCACATCAAGGATTTGGTACATGGCTTCTGTACTACCCCCGTTTGCTGTCCACATCGGAAAAATCACCGCATCCATGGGTTCTTTCCTATGGAGTGGCATGACTGCGCGAATACCTGTTATGCAGATGGCCCGGAACGTAGAGGAAGGCGGTGTGAAACTGCAATTGCCAGCTTTGAAATGTAAGTCATTAGCGATCAACAGATTTTTAAAAGAGATCGAATCCACTCCTTTCTACAGATCCTTCCTTCTCCAAGCAAATCCTCGACAACCAATTCCTATGGACCTCCCTGATGTAAAACAAATCCTTTCAAATATATCCCAAATTCCACCCCTTGTCCAACAAAACCCCTCCGCCGATCAAATACATCGATGCTTTATCGAGCAAACGGATCCGCCAAAAGTGGAACGAAACCACCCTAACAACAACTGGCCTCGTATCTGGCGAAACATTTCCGACAAGCAGATCACATCGGCGCAGCGCAGTCAATTGTACCTGGCAATAAATGGAAAAATTGAGCACCGACAACTGTGGTTCCTGATGAGAAGGGTCGAAGACGAATATTGTACATACTGCCAAGTACAATCGATAGAAACCATCGAGCACAAATTTCATTCCTGTCCTCGTGTTGCTCCAGCCTGGGCTATCGTTCAACGAAAGATAGGCAGTATCCTGAATGGATGGCGACGACTTTCATTCGAGGATCTAATAAGACCTGTCCTCACCGGCGTCAACAGAACAACACGTGTGAAAATTTTGAAAGTATTCTGCGAATACATCTGTCATGTTATCGAGAGTAACAATCGAATTGATGTAGGTGCATTAGAATTTAAACTGAACATTGTTTGTTAAATCAAATGTAAATATGTATTTAAACAATAACTGACAAATAAAACGATATTAAATATTTAAAAAAGCAGATATAGTCATCTGGTGTTTTTTCGAATTTTATAGTTTTCGGCCGTGTTATGAACTTTTGCAAGTTGTTTCATTCATACATCCTTCAAGTTTAGTTTTTTTTTTTTTCTTTGAACTTGTCTTGACGACTGGCTAAGACCTCGAAGTTTAGTTTTTATTGTCGCTGATATAATATTAAAATAAGTTCAAAATAGTTACATTATTCAGTTTATTGTTAATCATATCATCATTAATACCTCAAAATTGTTTCTAGAGTTTTTTATTTTGTTATTTTAAGTTATTCTACTAAAAGCATGCAAGCAAGTGTTACAAATATACGATTATACTTATCATTTCTCATATTAATAACTCTTTCCTTTCTCTTTCTTCACCAGAAAATTAAAAATGAAAGTCACATTTTTGCTGGAGCTTTTATTGATCCTCATTATAATCGCCTTCGCTGCCTCAGCCCCAGTAGAAGGTAGGTCCGCATACGATTAACCTGAAAACCAAAATTCCGATAATTTGTCTTATCTTCTCACTCGTGTCCCGCAGAGGGACGAAATGCCCGGAAGGGTGCCTTAGTTCACCGACAGGCCGCCGATGATGTGGCGGATGTTGCAACAGTAGAGGTGGCTCCAGTTCCAGTTGTCCCAGTTTCTGGCGGCGATGATGATGACGACGACGATGATGATTCGGACGAGTTCGATCTCGGCGACGATGATTCGGCGGAAGACGATGACGCCGATGATGACGACGATGACGATGAGGATGATCTGATTGGTAACGGCCAAACTGGTGGATGAAGAGAGGGAGATGGGAAACGTGTTATCAAAAAAAATTAACATGCTTTTAGGATCGGTTGAAGATGAAATCGACGATGATGATGATGACGATGACGATGATGAAGACGAAGTAGCCCCTGCCGCCGTTGCCCCAGTTGCCTCAGCCGGCCTTGATCAGCAGAAACAGTCGGCTGTTCAGCCCGCTCAACCGGTTGCTGCCGTGGATGAAGATGATGACGACGAAGAAGATGATGACGATGAGGATGACGATGATGATGCATTGTCTTTTTTCGGTGAAGATCTTCTAGGCGCCTTCGATGACGACGACGATGACGATGATGATGATGACGACGATGATGATGATGAAGTCGCTGTCGCCCCAGTTGCCCCATCGGACGCCCCTGGACCAGTTGCCCCATCCAAGAAGAAGAAGAAGAAGCCAGTCCCAGTCAAGGAACCAGTTACCGGAAACACCCAGGCTCTTTTGGACCTCGCTGATGCCGCCTCTGCCCAGAATGAAATCGACGCTCCACCAAAGCAGAAGCCAGAGGGAATCGATGTGAACAACGAAGTGAACAAAATCGTGGAGTCGCTTGCTGCTCAGAAGGCTGACCAGAACGCTCAACCAGCAACGGAAGCAGCTACTGAAGAGGAAGACGAAGCAGAATACGACGAGGGCTCCCCAGAAAAGGTACAATCATTATCCTCTGATAATAACAAAGTTGACGTTGTTGCCGCTCCTGCAGCTGTGACTGCGACGAAACCGACTAGTGACGATGACGACATCTTTGAAGGTATAACATCCCTAGTGGACGATGACGACGATGACGATGATAGCGATGAAGCGACAGCACAGAAAGTTGATCAATCTGCCGCGAACAGTGACACTGAGACGCAACCTGAGGACGCCGAAGACGATGACGACGATGATGACGATGAGGACAGCGATGAACTGATCGACGAAAGCGCGGTAGAAGAAATCGCCGAATCTGATGTGTGATCAGACACTGCGAAAGGACAAACAACTCAATATCATTTTCAGAATTCCCATCTCAAGCTACAGTCAAGAACTATCCAAGAAAAGAGTACCAAACTCATCTGTTTTCTGAATCTTTTTGACCGTTATCATTTCCAATCGTGCTAAGCGGTGATGATCATTGCTAATACTAGCAGAAGAGCTTATACCGAATCTGATGATCGATATTGAGTTGTTGAATTTTCCAGCAAGATGGTAGGCATCGAAACCCTAGGGATAAACAGAAAGCAAAAAACTAGCGAGAGCACATGAGAGAAACAAGACTCTTATATCGAGGGCTCGCGAACAGACAAACAAGAGCGCGCGAAGTCATATTCCCACCCACTAAACAGCTCCAAATCTTCGATTTACGAAGATTTTATAATTATTTGTAAAATCAGTATATTTCTCAATGAACGGTAAAGCAAAAGCCATCAACAAACGAGTAAGACCAGTGTAAAAGACAAGTACGTGACATCAGGACTAATGTCTCAGCGGACGTTTAGTGTTAGGGTAATTTATTTAAATGTATTTATTTATTTATTTATTTATTTAATTTATTGAAAATGTAAAAAGACGTTTGACTTACTACATTGAGAAATAAATACACCCAAAATGTCCCGACTTTAACGAAATTGCGAAAAGAAGCGATGAATAAAACAGATCGAAAGAGAATCTTATTTACGTTATATCACTTTCCCTGTAATTGGTGCCATTAACAGCTCTAAACGTGTTTGTCTCTGCTTTAAAAATAAACTAAAGTAAAGTTATTCACTTATATGGCGATTGACTTGGAATTAGAGGCTACTGATCGAGTCACACATCAATCGTGCACGAGCACATAAAATAAAGCTAGAGGTACTTATACATCATTATGCAGTTTTATAATACAACTACAGAATACAGAAAATTAGCTCCCATTACACCTTCATCACACCCAAAAAAAATCAGTTCGATCGGATCCAAAGCGACCGAGCAATAGCGGTGGGTGTAAAGTTGGTGGCAGGTTAGATCTTTGCGAGACTCAAATGTAGTGGGACACCACGCGTCTCCATTACATTGCGCCTATAGAAAAGCTCATGGAAAGCTCACCGCATCTAAAGCATCGCGTCGGGCGTCGCCGTCCCACCACCCACTTTTGGCATGGCTGCAGCGAGCGTGTGACTTTCGCGTTACGCTAAAAATATACTACAAGATCATGTTCGATTGTCAAACAGTAATTGTTTGCCCAAAATGTGAGCCGAAACGATGCGTATCTGAACTTTTGCATGACAGTTGAATGAATGATTCATTACTGGCATTCTTTTCACTTTTTCGTGTCTCTCACATACATGATAAAAAATTGATAACATTTAAATATTTTTTGCATTTAAGAGTAGAATTTTTCTAGCGTGAAAATTTTCTAACCAAAAGATGGTTGGTTGAGGGGTTAGCAATCCGGGAAAATGGCACTTTTAACACCGACAAAATCGACGTGTCACTCGATTCCAGGGCATGACCGAAAACATTGAACGATCAATTAATGCAAATGCTACACTGAAAGACGGCGTGCAGTAATGACAAACATAACAATGTTTTTAAATTTACCATGGCAAAACATGATCATCGACCCACCAACGCTTCTTGAGAGCGTTTTGTTTCTTCTCACATCAACCGGTTCGATAGCTGAGTGGTAGCGTGCGAGCTTGGTGATGTCAAGGTTCTTGGTTCGAATCCGGTTGCCAACAGAAACTTTTTTTAATTGAAAATCGAGTCCATGGTAAAATTGAAAACAAAGTTCTGTTGAATTGCAACGAAAATTAGTCTGCACAAATTTAGTGGCGTTGTGTATTTAAATTGACCCTCAGAATAGTAATTTTCACCGCATGCCGCCGTTCAGTGTAGGGATCACTAGTGTGAAATAAAAAGTGAAGTTGGACGAAATTATGACAACAATGCAAGCGGTCCCTTGACCCCACGCTTGTGCCGTTTTTCTTTTTTAACCTGGGTTGGATCTGGATTGGCGGAAGATGTGTAAACAAACAAACTTTAAGCAAATTGCAGCGCAAGCGAACCCATGTCGGGTTCGGGTTGAAACTGTGATCAGATCTAATATATAAAACGGCATTAGTAAACTAAAATACGTGATGGCCGGTGTAATCAATTGGCGGCATCACGTGACCTGATGGAAGGAAGGAAAAGACACACAAAATGTGTGTGTGATGGCACGCAGAGATTTCGCTGTCAACACGATCCCAAAATCAAAACAATGTTTTGCTACGGATGGAACTGAGAAAAGAGCGTTATATTAAAACTAACGATGTGTAAGCAGGCCATCTTGATGATTGGTGGCACACTGCAGTGTTTGCAAGTTCTGTGAAGCTTTGTTTTGTATTTTGTGTGAACACCCAACGTGTGATCATAGAATGAATCATTACGGTTTACAAGCAATTCAGTAAGCATTTGTGTTCTTCAAGGATATCCAGATTATGCATGGTCAGAATTTTCACGCAAATATTAATCGACATCCAAAGTTTCATAATTTTTGTGGGCGGGAACTATGCGTGAAATTATTTTAAATTTTCTATTAGGTTTTTTTTGTTCGAGACGAGTAGTCATTTTTCATCAATTGGGCTGTCATTTTACCCACGGAAGTTAAAACTGTTGTTTATTTGACCACCAGAAGGAAGGTTCATTTATTACGTCCATCATTTTTCGGGATTTCTAGACCCACTCCCCTCTGTCTCGTTATTTCCCTATATCTTATACACGTACTGTTACACTTTCCTATAGATCCCCCTACCCCAAATGATGGACGTAATTTTTGAACGTTCCCTAACAAAGGTATTGGAACGGAATAAAGCCATGTTATGCATACTCAGACAGATTCGATTAGGTTACATATAGAAAATGGCAACATTTTATTAGCAAACAACTCAATTGCGAATGCTTTAGTAAACTGCCCCTCTTCGAGTGTCACTGCCATGATGCTTCTCATGCAAATCATATTTTTGTCACTCACGAGGACATTCAAAGCAAATTTGATATCTCTCCCGCCTCATTTCACAGATCAATATGCCACGAACATGATATGCATGATTTGAAAATAATTGGTGTTCAAGTACTTGGTGTAAGTAAAGGTTTGTGTAAGTAAAGGTTTGTGCTTTGAAAAACAACATGGGACTGACACGCGAAGAGAGGCAGTAAATACCCCAGCCAAAAAAAAAGGAATTCAAACATTGCTGCAGGCATTGGTGTCTGTTAGCACCTGCAAACTACATTATATCTCCTGTGAGCGTTGGGACGATGTTGCTGCTCTTGCTGCCGCTTCAACGGTGATGGCTAAGCTGACCACCACTTCAAAACGTGTTTTTACAAAAAAAAAACCTCGCCAAATTCAGCACTTACACACTCAGATTTGATTACCGAAGTCGGTAAAATTTTACTGAGTTTTTGAACAGCAGAGTTAAGTCACTAATAATTTCCCCGTAACGTGGGTAGATCATCTTAGAATGGTGCGTTGCGGTGTAAGATCTACCAAATCAAATTTTGATATTAATATTTACCGTATTTTTAAATATTCCAAGATCAAAGTTTGATGCTCTTTTCCTTGTGTTTTGTAGTATTTGTGTGTCAATGTACTGCTAATTAACATTTTATTTCAGCAGGATTAAGGTAAATGTATCGTACGATATAAATAATATTTTAAAAATGTGTAACTGTGGCGAGCGTATCACTAATATGTATCTTATTTGACGTACGATGTTAATATTATTTTATATTTCAGATTATCAACCGAAGAATCTAGTAATTCAACCAAATGCCAACAAGAAGACGAGGAACCCAAGATGAATTGGGCAGACAACTGATTCCAAGCAGTCTAACAATGGTGTGCCTGAACGTTAACCAAGCGTATCCTTTGGAGTTTACCCTTCCACTAACAACACCCACATTCCCGTGACACCTAGGCCTGAGAGATCGTAGAGTTGTCTACATTTTTCATAGGTGTCCAAAACTAACCATCCTTTCCCATTCCTCAGCAGTCGCAAGGACGTGGCCAGGACAGTGCTCGACCATTGGAGGATTGCGTCAGTCTTGTCTAAGAGTCAGAGATTAGTCCCAAATCTTTGTGCTTTGGTTCGGACGGGAAGGAGGCAACCCTCATAACAGCGGTCTAGGACTGTACCACCTACGAATTTGTGCGACTCGCTTAATGCTAATGCTAATGCTAATGCTAGCAGAGTTAAGTCAGTAATAATTTGCAAGTACCGAAAACTCAGTAAACCAAGTAGGTTTCGAGCTGTCAAAAAAATACTGATTTAGTTAGTAATAGTTGATTCAATTTTTACTGACTTTTCGGTAGTCTTATTTTTTTTTGCTTTTTTTTCCAAAAAAAAGTTTCTTCCAGCTTTAATTCTAAATTTCTTCCATTTCGATAAATCTATAATTAAATTCCGATTCAATCGCCCTTGCTCTTGAAAGCTTGAAAGCTCTTCGCAACAGTTTCGGCAGAACTAGATCGACCTTTTGGCTCCTAAATAGAAAGACCCGTTGCTGGAAAACCTCGCCGGTACAGTGTTTTAGCTAAGTCCATCCGTTGCGCAATTCATCCTCCAGCAATGTTATCCGGTCCAGCTATACTGCTACATAAACAATTTGTCGAAGACCGTTCTAGTTTTTTTTCTTCCGAAGCGATTAGGATGTTCGAATACTTACGGCAAGAGTGATTGAATCAGAGTTGAAAAATTATTCTGCATTCTGAAAAAAATGGCGTCGGGTTTGGGATCTGATGATCCGAGTTTCATTTGCGCTTTTTTTTTCAATTTTTGACAGCTGGGCACATGATGTTTTTATTGATTTAACGAAACCTCAGTAAAACTAAACCATTACTGAAAAGTCGGTACTTGCTTTTTACTGACTTTTGATTCTGTTCAGTAAATCTATAATTTTGCGGTAACATCAGTACAAATAATTACTGTGTTCAGTAAACTGTCAAATAGTATTGCTGAACATCAGTGATGTTGAATGAAAATGCTGAAAAGTCAGTATTTTTCGCATTTTACGGTTCAAAAACCGTAAAATAAATTACCGAACAGAGAATACCAGATTGAGTGTGTAGCCAGCTTTTTACGCTGGCCGATACTACACAGAAAAAAATCTTGCGGTAGCTGTTACTATAAAGTTGTGTTCAAATTTACTATGACGTTTTATGCTGAGAACAACAAACAAAACAGTCAGCAGAACCGAATTGTGGTTGTAAATACTATGCTCTTCCTGAAATCGGCAATAGTAATTTTCACAACACCTCACAGTTAAAATGACTGCAAAGGAAATACTGTATTTGTGGTAGCAATAACCATGCGCGTTAGTCTCATTGAAACTATGGTTCCTGTTTTACCATGTTTATGGTTATCTCAAGCATTCTGCACCGACAAATTTCAGCTGATCATGCTTTGCGCTCAACTTTACTGCAAGCATGGTAATTTCGTTAGAGCTTGGTATACAAGGCGGTGCCTTGTTGTTTTGAGACAAATGAAACGTATTTTTCAGTCGCAAGTTTGTTTTTTGAGTTACGTTTAATGATTGAAGTTTATTGATAAAAAAAGGAGGTAAAACTCACAAAATATGTACAGGCAGAATTGTTGCAGGTAAGTCTATCGCGTTTATGTGCGCTATATTAGTTCTCAGTTATTTAGAACATTATTTGCAGGTCAAGACCCGCTAGAGCCGAGCCGCTTGGTCAGCAGTATCCGGGAGAGTTCCGGCAAGTGTATAGGCCCAAAACAGCAACAATCAGAATAAATGATGGTCCGTTCTGGCCGCTGAAATTAACTGCATTGCGCGAGAAGTTGGAATTTCTCCAGAACAGTTAAAAAAATATTTGCGATTGGTGAGTTACTACAATA
Source organism: Aedes albopictus (assembly GCF_035046485.1). Lineage (NCBI taxonomy): Eukaryota > Metazoa > Arthropoda > Insecta > Diptera > Culicidae > Aedes > Aedes albopictus. Next base: position 5,710,969 of record NC_085138.1, read on the forward strand.
AGGAGATCTGAACCGTAACATTAATTTGAGCGATTCTAGGCGTCGGTGGACTACTGGGGTGTGAGCTGCTGAAAGATTGGACTCGAGAGAGCAGATTTCGATGCTGCAGTGCGAAGTGAAAGCATCAAGACCATTTTGCCGGGAATGGCATCGGCACGGCACGGCTTGGGCAACGGCATCCAGAAGCCTAAGGAGAATCCCTTCGGAAGCGAATTCCTTCGGAATAGGAATATAGATTCTCTAATGGTAGATAAATAGTAAATACATTTATATTAGACTTCAATTTTTTGGAACAGTATTTGGATGCTCTACTTGTTAAAATAGAGGACAAAGTTTACTAAACAAGTATATTTCTATGTTAACGTTTTTAAGTTGTACCAACATGCTTGTTTAATTTACCTGTTTTCTATTTTAACATGTAGAATATTTACTATATTTTATTACGGCTTTCAATACATCGGAGTAAAAAGCGCATTGAACATAGTCAAAATTACTATGGTTATAAAATACCATGCAAACATAGTGTTTGTTAATTTTACCATGTTTGTAGTAGAAAGGAAATACTATGAACATGGTAAAAGTAACTGAAATGCATAAAAAATCATACATGGTAAAAATTACCGCTCATTTAGTTGGAATAATACTCTCATATAGTCAGCTGAAAAACGTAGGTACATTGCGGTTAACCTAACCCCCTGAAATGGTATTTTCGACCACAACATTTTTTTGCGTGTATAAAAAAATGACAGGAGCTGCTTCCACTCACTGAACTGAACTCGTGGAAATATCCTCAGCAAACCTTGAGTTTTATAAATTAATATTCTTTCTTTCATCTGTCAATTGTATTGAAATTCGCATAGAATATTTTTAATGGTTTATTAACTATATTACTTAATTTTAGGCTTGTTCTGGACCTCACATTATGTACTACGGATATTTGTTATATTGCCAAGCTGGAAATGTTGAGGACTGTCCATAATAAGAGAATTTACAAGCGCATTGCATTGTTTGTAATTATTGAAATTGTGTTCTGTCCAAAGGCCTCGGAACTTTATCGTTAAGTTCCTCCCTGAAGCCGTTCCAGGATCCTTTGTGCATTACGTATGCCGGCCAAAAATGATCTTCTTTCAAATGCACGGAGAATGAGCGATCGGTGGGTTTTCGTTGTGGTTCGTTGGTCTATGGCAATGGGTTTCGCCACGGCTTTGTACGATTTTTTTTGGTATCATCACATGTAACCCAGGCGCAAAACTCTGTGAAGATTGAAATTTTATACAGGTCGTTAAGAGAACTATCGCTATAACATTTTGGATTGAATTGAGATGTCCATCATAGATTTAATAGTTGTGTCCATCGTGCCAGCGATTACGAATGTCCCAGGTAACTAAAATGCTACTTTTCTAGGCTTCTGCGCTTGAGATGATTATCACAGATGGCGATCCCTATGTCGATCACAATGTTATAAACGACGGGAAATCGGCAAGGCATAAAGAAACACAAGTGGTTCAGTCCACAGTTAAAACAGTTCTGCATATATTTCTCATAATAATATAAATATCAAATCAAGAGGTATCTCACCTCTCTCTACTTGACCATTTCTTAATCTCATTTATCGTTACCGTAAAGGTAGCTTTACTCGACCACAACACCTTTTCCCTTAAGTAAAAAGACATATTTTGCTCTGAAAGCTACATATATGATATTTAGTCTTAACTAAAACTAAAATTTCTTCACTAGAACAAGAATTACTGATTTATGTACTCTGAACGCACAAATAACACATTTTAAGGCAATACTTCAGAATGTCTTAATAATGACTTCAGTTCGCACATTTTGAATCAATCAATCACGTCTTCAAAATGAGCTATTCATATAGTAAAGTTTACAAAATGTATATTCTTCCACGTCCCATGTTCGGTGCAACATCCCTAACAGCCACACCAACAGTCAATGGCCGTCCGTTTACGACACCACTTCATTCTACCGCAGGGGCGCAATGAACAGGTGTATGAGATCTCCGCGTTCCATAGTCGATACGGTAAAATTTTCTGGAACGTCGATTCACTTCAGCGACAGAAGCATCCTACGTCATAATTTGGTGCTATTTACCGCAACACATCTAACCATTCGCCACTGCTGTTCCTTAGCACCACTGCTCCTTTATCGCTGATAGTCATCTCGGTGTTCTTTCGAAACAAACCTCTTGGGTCTCGTGTACTGCACTCGATATTAGCTCGGTCTCAACGGAAAATGATTCTCAAAGAGAAACGCACTCAAAGCTCGCCGGTCGCCGATGAGATGTAGTTGATAAAATGCGAAGCTCACTTAAATATGGAGCTGATGCTGAGAGAATCCGCTGGTACTCATCCTCATCTTGAGCAAAAAGAACAACCAACAATAGAACAAAAAAAAAGCCAAATGAATGCCAACAGCAGACTTGCTGGACAAAACAGAATCATGCGATTCGAAATGGCCTAGTTATTAGAAAAAATGTTCTATATTACATTGAAATGTTCTAATACATAAAAAACAATAATTATTGTAGTCATATATAAAACGTGGTCAGGGAAAAAATATTAGGGGGATTCACTTAACAGCGTAAACTGATTAAACTGATTAAACGTCGCGATCACCAAGGCAATCTTTGATTATTTCATTCGCAAAATTATGAAACATTTCAAATAAGCAGAAAATCATGGCTTACGCAGCAATTTAATCTGTTTAGTGAGTCCCCCTATTGTTAATAGAAATTAACCTCCTGATCGTCAAAACAAAATGCACAAGGGAATTCCGCTGTGCAATGTATATCGTATACCGTATACTAAAATGTACTATATATAGAACTAAAAGTACGCGGAAAAATACGAACAAAATAATGTAAAAGGGTAAACCTTTTACACAAAATCACGCGCGTAATCAAACTTACTAAACAATTTATTAAGAAAATGTCGAGCACAATTCACGCAAACAAAACCCACAATCGCTTTCCAAATCCAACCGGTAGCATCATAAACACGATCTTCGGCATAATTGGATATTCTTTACGCACCCAACAAAAATGCACTTGCTCCATTGGCCACTCTGTTGCTGCATACGTTGCTTGTTGCATTTTAAATCGTCTCCTTGAACTGCTCACTGTTCTTTTCCAACAACATGGTTGGCTCCTAGGTTGGCTCTCATATGTTGTTCAAAGCTCGTTAGGCTGACATTGCGATGATCATTGTCGGGTCGGCGTTGCTGGTGATGAAAAGCTCTCAGGGACTCATGCTCTTCATGAGCAAAAAATAAAAACAAATGGAACAAAAAGGCAAAATCCAGGCAAAAGAAAAGTTTCTGGATAAAAAGAATCGTTTATGATTCAAAATTGCTTTATTATAAATGAAATGTTCTACAAATTGCATTATGTTGAACTTAATTAAATACAAAAATATACCACACAAAACGAAAAAAATGCTTAAAATGCAAAGACATGTCAAGGAAAAAATAAATAGTTGATTTCAATCAACCTCTTGACACCAAAAGTGGACAAAACCGACATATTACACAAAACGATGCGACTGCTAAAAAGGTATCCCGTATAATACACGATACAAAATATGTCACAAAAAATACGCGGAAAAAGTAAAATGTACACAAATTTCAATAAAAAACAACAAATCAACGCGCACATCTTTGGCCGAAACAATATCACACGCGAAACAATTACTCATCAAAAACCAATTCATCCTCGTTCGTCACTGTTATAAACGACGGGAAATCGGCAAGGCATAAAGAAACACAAGTGGTTCAGTCCACAGTTAAAACAGTTCTGCATATATTTCTCATAATAATATAAATATCAACTCAAGAGGTATCTCACCTCTCTCTACTTGACCATTTCTTAATCTCATTTATCGTTACCGTAAAGGTAGCTTTACTCGACCACAACACACAAATTTTCCAGTTTGTGGTGGAATATTTTGGCAAAAAACAACCTTCTCAGCCACAAAATGGATAGAGGCAGCATCACGAGCATCCACACAATATTTTTTGGCTATGACTGAACACAAAACGGAAACCAAAACAAACGCGTAGTTTCCAGATGTATAAAAAGTCACAAGTTAACTGACAGCATGACTGCCAGTACGGCGGCACACTTCGGCACATCGCCGGCACATTGGCACAAAATGAAGTGTGCCGAGTTTCCCACCCCCTGTGTTTTGTCGTTTTTTTGCTTTTTGTTGAAAAGGAAAACATCTAGAAGTGATGTCAGTTTTATGACAGCCAATCTAAAATAAGTGCCAGCTTGTGCCAGCAACTGTGCCGAAAGTGTGCCCGGCACATTGCGCCGAGTTTCTCACCCCCTGGGCTGACCACTACTTCAAAACGTGTTTTTACGACAAAAAACCTCGCCAAATTCAGCAGTTATATTGTTTATTATATTATATTTATTATAGCATCAAGCACCAATAAAAAAATATGCTCCCGAAGCATTTACTTAATAATATTGCGTTCTGATTTTAAGTCAACTCGCTGGGAAATGTGAATGCTCATTGCTCGTGAAATTATTTAAAATAATAGAAAAAAAAACAAGTGAATAATATTACAAAGTCTGATATTTTCCATACGTTGTCTGGGTTTAAATTTTTTTTGAATACTCTACAAAATGACTAATATTACAACCGCGATTACAACCATCACAACACGTGTAAAAGCAACTTACTCCATTTGAAGTTATTTTCATTCTAACTAGTTGGAGTGGCTCTGATATTAGATGTTTTGAAATGTTATAAAACAAACATTCAACAGCAATTGATATTTATTTATAATTTTTCATATCAAGAAATCGTCACACTTTTATATCACGTTTCACTTTTCTTCATCGAAGGCACAACATATACAGTGCCGATTCGTTCGTTGAGGGCTCGGTAAATGGGCTGTCTTGATGGTTGGATGTTCTCTAGTTGGAGCAAAACCCAACTAACCCCACGTCTTCACTAGACAGAAATGTCTTGCCATTTTGCTGCCAGGAAGATAAAACGCAACAGAAATGATCAACACCGCTGCTCTCCATGCAAACGGCGAGAAAACATTTTTGTCATAATACATCTGGCCAGAAAAAATGCAAGACATTTCTGTCTAGTGGAGACGTCGGGTAAAAAGCACTGTCTGTCAAAATCGATGTCAAAACAAGTTTGACGTCTGCCCTGATAAAAAATATCATAAAAATACAATAAATTTTATTGTTACAACACCATTTTTTCGAAAAATATTCACCATTAAACGTATTGTAATTTACACGGCACACTCACCATCATCCCTATTGTTCTATACCATTCGGCGAATGATAAATGACACTTTTACAATAAAAAATGGTGGTCGTTATGTATCTTAACCATAAAATTTTGTGAAAATTTTCATATACTTTTTCGCGAAAAACAATAGAATGTATTGTGTTTTTATGAGACATTTTTAGGGCAATTTTCAAAAGAAAACAATATATCTTTATGTTTTTTCATTGTTCTTACAATACAAATACAATTAATTGAATGGCGCCAAATGAATCGTTGTTACAATAAAAATACAATTATTTTTGTTATTTGTAAGCAGTTTTCGCTTTTGAAAGTCCATAGAATTTATATTTCCCGCTAACATTTATATGCAGCATTTACGAGCATTAACGGCCGCCAGAATGATATGCACATTTTATGATAAGAGTCAAACACTCTGATGTTTGTCTGGTATGTGTTGTTTGGCAGCTGTTGATAAGATCTATCATCAATCTTTTCAAATAACTGCCAAATATCACAAGTCAGACCTCAGGCCGTATGATCCATACCATAAATCGTTCACAATTCATGTGTCCATTAAACAAATTTTAACATCGGTTCAATTGACCCCATTAAACAAATTGTATTGTTATCAATGGTAGTTTACTATTTAATAGATTCCTTTAATTTATTGGAAAACATTAGAAAAATCATTGTTCATCTTTTTCTTGTCGTAACGTCCTCACTTGGCTAAAACCTGCTTTTAGCCAAGTGAGTCGAGTACAAGACACTGAAGACGACCTTACAGTTGAGGTCGAAATACGTATCTGTCAGAGGATGCAAATTCTTAGTGGAATTCAAAGGAACCGTACTTAACCCGATTTTCTTTTTATTTACAGATATTCCCCTAACAAGCCCAGGTTAATCATCATCAACTTAAATTAATTTTTACTGATAATAACTTCAAATTATTATAGAACTATTGAAAAACAATCGAACCAATTAGTCACTAATAAAGCTAATGTTCACTTATTGTACGAACTATACTGCCGTAATTCTGCAAAGTGACGTAAGCGCCATTCAAAATTTCGATATTTTCTGGTACATTATATATAATATCTGGGGTAAGAATAACACTGTGGTATTCCTGCTGTATTAGAATGCAAGATCTAGTCGTAATCTATCATCTATGGAAAGAAACTTAGAGGATGAGTAAGAGTTTTATGCATAATAACCAAAAAAAATGGACCAAAACTATCAATGTCGCTTACGTCACTTTGCAGAATTGCAGCAGTATATGGGCTTGATTTCTATTGTAAAAAGTAACAATATATCTACTATGTGTTTTATTGTGCACAATAAAACCAATCATATGTTAATAATATTTACCATGTAATGAATGGTAATTTTTTATCCGGGACACTATTGAATGATAATTCATTTGTAGAGTGGCGGATTTATCATTAATCAATCGAGTAATCAATGATTTTCAGTATATGAGGCACGGAGCAAAATGCTGTCCAAAGGTTTTGTAATGGTAACCGTTCCAAAGGTTTTGTGATGGTAATCGGCACCCGAGCCGGAACCGCTCAAACGTCAAATTTCCCGTGAGAGTAAGCAGGCCAGCATAAACTCGTGCAGTGGACCATTGTCAATCCACCACAACCTGGCAAGACAAAGTTTGCCGGGATAGGCCGGGATTACTACCATACACGATAATTTTCTTCAGAAGAAGGCAATACAACCATTCTGCTGTAAAATCGTTCAAATACAAATTCTGTGGATCTATTTAGCGCATTCTTCGTATTGTGGGGTTTTTCGTTTTAAGAAAGTAAAAATATTGACCGTCCAGTTCCAAACTGTTCACGACCGTTTGAAACAGTCGACGTTTCAAACGGTCGGTGAACGGTCGCTGACGGATTTGACAGCAAAAATAAGCGAGAAAGATTTCGCGCGCAATCGCGTATCTAAAAACATTCAATTGGTGAAACAAGGACAGCTGATCGGGCGCCAACTGATTCTTTGATCAGCTGTTGCCGGCAGCCAAGCCGCCAGCTTTTTGGCGCGGAAGTCAGGGGTGTTCAGATGCAATGTTTATCAATGAATAAATTTGTGAGGATATTTTTTCCGCGATAAATGTTTTGTATTTTCTAAAACAAGGTGTAGTAAAGGCAATTTACATAATAACCAAGATAATTACCTATGTTTGAAGTTCTTGAAGACCTGAATATTTGGAATAATGATGTGCTCGAAACCAATTTGCGGATTGATCGATTTCTATAGAATACATCGAGAACCCCCTCGATATTCGACGACTGTTCTGAACAGTTTCACAAACAGTCGGGATAATCCAACTTTGAACTGAATACACAATAATTACTTAAATTCCCGGTCGACACCACCAACTGCCAAAATAATCCCGGTAAATGAAATTTTCATTCGGACGCTATTTAAAATTGGCACCACTGTTTGCTTCGAACGGTGCGCGTCTCGACGCTTTTTCGAAGCAACTTCGTGCGCGACGCAGGTGGTGTTTGGCGCGAAAACCAAAACAATCTGTCACCGACACCGTGGAAAGCAAGCTGCAATTTTAGGAGAAAGTTCGTTTTCATTCTAAATTTTCTGTAATTTCAAAGGTTTCAAGTGCTTATTTTACGCGATTCATTGTTTAGAAGTGATCAGTTCGGATTACCGAAAATGAGCGACTCACCAAGTAAGTGGAGGGCGTGATTTCGGTGGTGTTCAAATTGGGTACTGAACTTGCATACCTATTCCGTTGTAGGTGCCGAGCAGCGCAGCAAACGACGGCGGATCGATAAACATGGTCGGTTCGCCGCGCTGGAAAAGCTGCGGAACGTGAAGGCGGCCGGCGGTAAAAATAAATACGAGGTGGACGAGGTTAAAAACGTATACGACGAGGTAGACGAAGCCGAGTATGCCAAGATAGTCAACGACCGGGCTCGAGAGGATTTTGTGGATGATGATGGTAAGGCTCAAATGAGAATCGCATATTATCCGAAACTGAAAAAGCACTTTTCTCCAGAATGACAAAAAACGAACAAAACCAGTGTGTCCGATTCTCATAATTGACTAAATACACAATCGGACATTCTTATTTTCTTTGATTTGTTGATCATTTTGGAAAAAAGTGCTTTTTTAGTTCTGGGATATTTGCCATTCTCAATGACGCCGTAAGAATGTGATGTAGCAGCGCATTGCGCTCACGTCCGTAAACCTGATTGTGTTGTTTCAGATGGAAGCGGCTACGGTTACGTGGAGAACGGTCGCGAAGTGTTTGACGAGGATGAGCTTGAAGACGAGGGTCCCAGCCGGAGTAAGAAGAAGGATAAGAGTCAAAAGGGCAAGAAACGATCCAGAGAAGAGACCACTCCTGCGACGGGGCGGAAGTCCTTGAAGAGCTTTTTCAACAAGGAACGCGAAACGAAAGTGAAAATTGCGGACGATGATGTGCTGGCGGATATTCTGGGAGAAATCAGTTCGGACAAGAACGGAGGGCAAACGGAAACCAGTTCTAACACGACGAAAGAGATTCGTCCTATGAAAATGCCGGTGAAGCCCAAACCGGTTGACAAGGATGAAGAAATGCGGAAGTATATGGAAAACTTCAGTAAGAACATCAAAAAGTCTGAGAAGGTTGAGGAAGCGGACAGCGATGAGGAAATGCTGGATCGTGTGTTGAAACAAAGCTCATCGGAAAACAAACTGCAAAAGCAAAGTAGGCCGAAGGCACCAGCTGCAGCGACGGTGCAGTCAAAGCAACCGGTGCAGATTGTGAAAGAGGCGCCTTCACAGCCTGCTAAGATGCCAGAGGTGAAACAGGAGCCAGCAGTAGTCACGGAAGACGCGGGATTCTCCGAGCTCTTGGATGATGATTTCGATCTGACTGGAGCCCCAGAGATGGAAGTAACCCAGAAATGCCCGATGAGTCAAGTCAAGCAGGAAGTGAAGCAGGATGTTAAAATCGATTCGGAAAAACTTCTCAGCGGATGGGAGAACATCTGCGCGTCGGAACTGGATGATGACATGGTGACCGAAACGGATGCATCCACTTCGGAGGGCACCGGTTTGTCCGCGGATGGAGATGAAACGGTGAAATTCTGGTTCTGGGATGCCTGGTCCGATCCAAGCAAATGCCAGGGCGAGCTCTACATTTTCGGAAAGATGGCCACGGGAAACGAACAGAATCAATACCAGTCGGTTTGTATCCACGTGCAGAATGTTGACCGTTGCATGTACATGCTGGCCCGCGAGAAAGAATACGATCCTCGCAGCCAGACAAGCTTAGATAAAGACGTCAGCATGCTGGACGTGTATAACGAATTTTGCAACGACATAAGCACTAAACTCAAAGTGACCAAGTACAGAACTCGGGTCGTTACGAAGAACTTTGCCTACACCAGCGGCATGGCCAATTTGCAGATTCCGGCCCAGAGTGAATATCTGGAAGTTCGGTACAGTGCCAAATCGCATCCACCGGATACGGACCGGACATACCGAACGATTTCGCACATTTTCGGAACCAACACCAACGTCGTGGAGCAGTTCCTGCTGGAACGCAAAGTCAAAGGTCCCTGCTGGATGGTTATGAAGAACTTCAAGAAAAACCCCAGTCCGGCCAGTTATAGTAAGGTAAGTGATTAAAATTTCAAAATTTAGAAAATAGCTCTCAACGAAATATCTTACAATATTACTCTCGGTGTGATTTTTTAGGTGGAATACGTAGTTCCGGAAATTAACTGCATAAGTGTGGCTCAGGATATTGCAACGAAGCCACCTCCGCCTCTGGTGATCTGCTCCATCAACGTTCGAAGTATTCTCAACAAGGGCACAAACGAAATTTCCATGATATCCGTGTTGACCCATGATAAGTTTCCGCTGAACAAGCCTCCTCCGAATCCGCCCTTCAATCGCCATTTCTGTGGAGCGGCTCGCCCGGCCGGAACTAGCTGGCCGCACGACTTCAACGCGCAAGACCCGAGTCTGCACACCAAAGTGATCAAATGCGACAACGAGCGAGCCCTGCTGAGTTGGTTCCTCTCACTGTACGGTACCATCGATCCGGACCTGATCGTCACCCACGACGTGTACAACTTCCAGCTGGATCTGCTGTGCCAGCGTATGATGACCCTGAAAATTCCACAATGGTCCCGTATCTGTCGGTTGAAGATGAAGCTTCCTTCGAGCAAACGGGTGGACGACTTCCTGGTCGGTCGGATGGTGTGCGACGTGAAGACCAGTGCCGAAGAGTTGATCAAATCCCGGAGCTACGATCTGAACACCCTCTGTGTGGAAGTGCTCAAGATTCAGGACGGCGAACGAAAGGATGTCCTCCTGGATGATATTCCAGGAATGTACGAAAACACGGCAGATCTGAAGCAACTGATTGGGCTCACCATGCAGGATAACTTCTACACGATGAGATTGATGTGCGAACTGAATGTGCTACCGTTGGCCCTGCAGATTACCCAGATCGCGGGCAACCTGATGAACCGAACGCTGCACGGTGGTCGAGCCGAGCGGAATGAATTTCTGCTGCTGCATGCTTTTACCGAAAAGGACTTCATCGTGCCGGATAAGGCTCCAAAAGCGGGACCAGGTAAGGTTTATTGCTCCTTAGACATGGCGTGTAATCTAAATTTAATGAACATCTCTCCAAACAGGTTTCACCCAAGAGGGCTCGGAAACAACTACCGAGCGTCGCAAACAGAAAAGCAAGGCAGCCTATTCCGGCGGTTTGGTGTTGGACCCAATCAAAGGTTTCTACGACAAGTTCGTCTTGTTGATGGATTTCAACTCTCTCTACCCGAGCATCATCCAGGAGTACAACATTTGCTTCACAACGGTTCTGCCGCCAGCGACGACATCCGAGGGTGGTGCTGAGGAGGAAGATACCACCGCCGTGATCCTGGAAACCGACGAAATGGGAATTTTACCGCGTCAGATTCGCAAACTGGTCGAAAGTCGAAAGGCGGTCAAGCAACTGATGAAGTCGCCCGGACTGGAACCGGAACAGAAGATGCAGTACAACATCCGCCAAATGGCCCTCAAGTTGACGGCCAATTCGTTGTACGGTTGCTTGGGTTATACCAGATCCAGGTTTTATGCGCAGCACATGGCTGCACTGATTACGCAGAAGGGTCGTGAGATTCTGATGAATACTAAGAGCATTGTGGAGAAAATGAACTACCAGGTAAGTGGGTACATCTGGAGCGGCTAACCGATCCAAATTATTTGGCATTAAGATAAGGGTCCAACCCGATTATGTAAAATGCCCATTATACCAAATGTCTTTATCGCCGACTTAACTTTCTTCTGGCATTCGTGTTACGTAACCGAACCATCACAGCTTGTCTTATTTTATTGATTTCACGATATCCATTCCTTGGTATAAATCGAGATTCATGCGACGCTTCCTCATGCCGTTGTATTCTTCAACGAGATTCAAAGAGATCAATGGTTTCCGATTGTATCTTTCAATGTCCAAGACTCGTAAGCGTGGCGAAATAGAGAAATTTGAAGGTTCAGCTTCTTATATTACGTCTAATGTATTCGTCGGCAGACTACGACTGATTATAAAGTCCATAAAAATTGTAATTAGCAGTACAAGACGCCTTGACACTTCGCGAAAAACCTCTCCCGAACATTCCTATCCGGGATTACTCCCAAATTTTCAAGATGTGCTAGCTTTTCTCAGGATTTTTTGTCGGCCTTTCTCTAGTAGTCCTTCCTTGATTTTCACGCCAGTTTTCACCAGGATTCCTTCTGATTTGTCGTCGGGAATTTCTTACAAGGAATTTCGTAAGTTATCCCAGGAGTTGTTCCGACAAAAGCTCATAGAAAAAGTCTGGCAAGGAAGAATCAACAAAATGTCGGGAGAAACCCCAAAGAAAATCTTTGGAGAAAATCCAGAATTATTCCTGAAAAACATCCTGGAAGCAACATCAGAAAAGAAGTCTCAGTAGCAACTCCGAACTACTATGGAATAATGATTCTCCGACATCAAGAGGTTATGAGATTCTTCTTCTTCCTGTTACTAGAAATTCTTATTCCAAAAGGTCCAAAAGTTCTATCAAAACACCTAGAAACACATTTTTTTTCGCATAACTCTGCCAAACCATAACGAAATCGTTCGAATTTTTATTGACGAGTAACTGACCTGATTATGTGTCAAACCCATACAGATTTGTTTAGGTTCTTAACTCGTGCTCAGATAAAGATCCACTGCGAACTTTTGCCCCGTGCGAACTTTTGCCCCGCATTACGTTGAGCACATATCCTTGACCTGAGCAAAAGTTGTAATAACTAACAGGCTGCCGTTTTCTAAATAAATAAATTACAATTAAAATTACATAGTGGGTAAGGTGCGATGCAAAGAGATAAGAGATCGGATAAGCGTCGAAGCACACTTTGTGGAAACTATATGCAGAACGCATGAACCGTACATATTTAGTAGATGAGTTGCGATGGGTGCGGAGATGCGATGGAGCTGCTTCGACGCATGTGAACGCAAGAGAACGCAAGAGAATGCTTGTCGGGTATGGATTTTATGATTGCGCTCGTTGTGTATGTAAAGCAATGCGGATTTAATGTGTTGGGAATGCTAGTAGGTAATATAAAATGCGTTAATATGTTGTTGTTTTTCAATATAACCCAATGCTTTTTCACATGACTTGTATTTTGATGAACCAGACGTAATAAAAATTTATCATACTGTCTATCGATCGCCATGTAAAATAACATATTTCATTGCATATAAAATAGTATTCCATCAAATCGTTTAAGTTTTTACAGCATATTTTTGTTATTATATGTGTATAAAAAAACATTTCATTTTCTATGTTCGGGATTTAAATGAAGTGATCAATGTTTGATATGGTCGTTTGTTCAGTGCATGCTATTCATGTGCAAGTTAGAAAGTTTAAGGGTTTTATGGTATTCAACTCAATTGCTAAAAGGATTCTGATTGAACGGTTCTGCTTTTTTCTTTGTCAGGCAAAACTAGAAAAGAGTGTGACATCGATTTCGATTGATACTCTTTTACCTAATATATGATGAATATTGTGTACTTGGGTGTCTACTCATAACTCAAAATAAAATTCCCTGAGTTTTCCAGGTTTTTCCAGATGAAATTTTGAAAGTTTATAATTAAAAAATAACCCAAATTTTCTAAAAATTATAAAGGGTGACTTAGGGTATCATCGCCAGGTTTGTTCTCTTCGTCATGGGGGATTTATGACGGTCAAATTGCCTGAAACTTGATCATATTCAATTTGGTTGGGAAGGATTTGATGCCAACTCTGAGTTCAACAGGTTTCAAAAAACCCCCCATGACGAAGAGAACAAAACTGCCAAAAATACGTAAGTTCCCCTACTCTTCAAAAATTCTTTCAATATTTCTGAGCATTATTCCTGGAATTTCTTTCAAAGTATCTTCCTGGCTTTCCGCAAGATTCTTTCACACGAGATATCTGTTTGAGTACGTCCCGATGCCGATATTTCTTGCAAAGGTTTTCCGATATACTAGAGATTCTCGCTGGATTCTTCCTGAAGATCCATCCAAAACTATTAAAAGTTTCTTCAAGAATGTCGTAACCATGCGGTTAGAGTCCGGGTGGATGAGGGTTCGATTCCCGCTCCGACCGATGAAAATTTTCACGAGAATAGCTTCTAATCCGTAGCCACTCCGTGTTAAGTTTCGTTCAATCGGTACAGCCGCCGGCTGAAACCAGTGTCCATGCCTTTTTTAACGGTTTTCCAGGACAGCTATACATAAACTATTGGATTTTTACCGATAGTTTTCCGATATTCCTCTTGTTTTCTTCGCGGAACTTCGTCCGCAGCTGCTTTCAAGATTCCATATGGTTTTCAGAATTCCTCCTTGGATGTCCTTAATATTTTTTCTCGGGATTACTATTATCTCGTACTTTTTTCGAGATGTCTAATTTTTTCTCAGGTTTTTCCTGAAGTTCCTGTCGAGATTTCTTCAATAACACTTTGCGGAGTTTCTCGCAAAATTTTATTTGAATTCCCTCGAATATTTCTCCATGAATTTCCTATAAGGTATTTCGTAAGTTATCTCAGGAGACATTCTGAGGAAAACCCGTAGAAGAATCCAATTACTTTGGGAGGAATTCCTGAAGGAATATCCAGAATCTCGGGACAATTTCTGGTAAAGATTCCGGGAAGAATTTTGGGAATAATGCACAGAATATCTGTAAAAACTCTCAGGTGGATCACTATAAGAAATCCGGTACAACTACAAGAAACAGCCTGGCTCCGAAAATATGCAAGAGAAGAATTCAATAAGAAATATCAGCGATAACTCCTGTAGAAATCCCAGAAGGCACTCTGGAAAAAAATCTTAGGGGAAAATCCAGGGTATTTTAATTAGGAAAAGCTCTGAGAGACATCTCATGACCAACATCGGAAGGAATCTTCTGAGAGAAGTTCCAGGAGATACTCCGAGAAAAATCTCAGGTAAAACTTCAAAATAAACATCGCAAAAACTTTTAACAAATTCCTGTAGGAGACCAGGAAAAACATCTCGAAGAAAGCCCAAAGCAATGGTTTGAAGATATCACAGGAAAAAAAAATAAAAGAAATCTCTTGAGGAACTCTTGCAGTAAATTCGTGAAAACTCCTTCAGAAATCCTTGGAGAAACTTTAGTAGGAACCCCAGGAATAACTTCTTTAGCAACTCTGAAAAACGTTCTGTGAAGATCTTCTGGGGAAGTCCCAAGAGGAACACCGGAAGGAATCGGGTAAAATTTTCGTGAGGAGTGCCGAAAGAAATTCCACGATTTATCCCGACAGACATTCTTATAGAGTATTCGGAATAAATTCTGGTAGAAATCCTACGAAGATTTCTTTGAGCAAAACACTGGAGGAACTCTGAGAAGAAATAGCATCCCCGTGAAAAACTCCAGGAGAAATCGGTTGGAATTCAGGAATCCTGGAAGGAATCCGGAAGTATACCTTTCCGGAAAAAAAATCAAAAAGGAATACCAAGAAAAATAGCGTCAAAAATGCGGAATGGAATTTTATAAGAAATCCTGGGAGACATTCCAGGAGATATTGTTAAAGAAGTTCCAGAAAGAAATTCTGACGGAATTTCTGGAAAAAAATCCTTGTAGCGAAATTTCTATATGGATTTTTACTACCAGGTTCATACGACCCATGATTTTTTTTTTCGGAGTAAAATTTCCCTGAGTACTCAAGAAATTCCCTGAGTATTCCAGGTTTTTCCCTGTTAAATAAAATTCCCTGAGGATTCCCGGTTTTCCAGGTTTTTTCAGGTAGTTCTCTTTTCTCGTAGATGTCGCCGAAAATTTTGTAATAAAAAAAATCTATACCCTTAAATAATACATACTTGCCGAATTTGTGTTTCTTTTTGCCGAGATCAGCACAATAAAGTAATGTTTTAATGCCGAAAATCAGTATAACAGTCTCATATTGATTTAAATTGAAATCAACACTCAGATAGCTCAGTCCGGAAAGTAATAATAAGTATATACATAAGGACATCCCTCATGCGGATATGATTACATTTTATAATTCTTTTATCAAATAATTAATTCAATAATCTCAATCTTGTACAGTTACACCAAATTTGTTTTTTGAACTGGTCGGTTTTTGCTATTGCAACAGGATCAAAACTGACTAAGTTATAGCAAAAAAAAAAAAAAACGGCCCGCGCAAAACAAAAAGCAGGTGCATTTTATCTTTCCGCTCTTACAGATGAAACGATCATTTCACTACCCACATCCAAAGAAGCGCTTCAACATACAAGCGACTTCATCGATCAAATCACGCGAGTCGTTGATGTGCACGAAATAGGCGAAAAAGGATGTGAAAACAACATGCGCACCCTCATTGAAAACCTCATGCACTATGGCCTATCAAACTTCCCTCTTCTCATCTCATAACTTATCGCATCCGATCGCATCTCACCTTACCCACTATGGTCACAGCCTTACTCTACGGCAGAAGTTTCACGCATTCGATGTATTTGTTCAATACATGGCCAACTTGCCTAATTTCGCCTTCTAAAAAATGTTCACCATTGTTCGCTACCTAGCGAATACTATCATGTATCATATCTATCATTTCATTATCCACTTTGATCTCTACTTCCTTATACTATGATTACACTGAGGATACTGTTCGTATGCTTTTCATAGTTTGCATCTTATCAATCAGTAATTTTTATTTTTTTCATCATTTCATAGTTCTCGTATGCTTTTCATACATTGAAAAGCGAAATCCATAAGACTTGTCGTATGAAAAATCTTATAAGAAGCATCGTATGAAAATCATACGATGTGTTATGAAACACCATTGCTAAAAAACAACAAAACCTTTTATTGGCTTCTAACCACTTCTACTTCCGAAGCGTCGATGGGCGTATGAGTAAAGCACGCACTCGCCAACCTTGACGTTCCTGGTTCGATTCCAGGTTGCGATTTTTTTTAATTTGTGCAAAATATTTCATAAAAGTATGTATGATAGTCATACGAAATAATTTCAGATTTTATACGTTATCGGTATGGTTTTCATACGTGAGTGTTACGAAATTTATACAGTAATAATAGTTGGCGCTTTGAATCCAAAATCATAGTTCGTAACTATGATTTTCGCAAGAAATTCTTGTGGCAAAAAATCATAGTTTTTTTTATTCTTAATCACTTAACCTAATTTACAGCTCTATTATCCACTAGGGCACTACGTGAGCGATTTCAATTGACGACTGCACTTACATTGTGTACAGCGTATAGATCTATATTCTATTCTTCTTTATCGAACTGGTTGCCTTTCTGCTGCTTTCACTTTTCTACTCAATACATGGTAGAATGATGAGCACAAAGATGATGGATGGCCGTTGTTCCTTTCCAATCCGATTGAGGGTCCATTATGAGTAGCAGTTCGCCGATGTCCAGGTATCCGGGTCTGTTTGAGCCACGGGGCTCAGAAGAGGGTCAGTGCCAGCCGCTCTCGGGGGAAGAGCAACTGACGAAAAATTGCAAGTGCTGGGGCTGGGAATCAAACCCATGACCATCCGCATATGAAGCGAACGTGTGACCAATTACGCCATGGACCCTAAAAAAACATAGTTGATTCGTATGATTTTCGGAGTTGCAGTATCCTCAGTGTAGAAAAAGACCGATATAGCCACAAAATCATTATGAGCGGACCTGGTGTGGTGGTTAGAACACAAGACTATCACGCCGAGGACCTGGGATCGAATCCCACTCCCGACATACTCACAAAATGTGGGTTCTTCCTTCGGAAGGGAAGTAAAGCGTGGGTCCCGAGATGAACTAGCCTAGGGTTAAAAATCTCGTTAATACAGACAAAAAAAACATTAAGTTATTAATAGAATATGGTCGATAAATCAGAATATGATATACATAATCATCAATAGTATGCCACAATACTCGGTTTGTGGCTGCAGCTCTCCATCCTCGGTCGCGCCCAATGCTCGCCAGGTCATGCTCCACCTGGTCCGCCCATCGTGCTCTCTGCGCTCCACGCCTACTTGTGCCAACCGGATCCGTTGCAAACACCAGTTTTGCAGGGTTGTTGTCCGGCATTCTTGCAACATGCCCTGCCCACCGTATCCTTCCGGCTTTGGCCACCTTCTGAATGCTGGGTTCGCCGTAAAGTGCAGCGAGCTCGTGGTTCATCCTTCTCCGCCACACACCGTTCTCCTGTACGCCGCCGAAGATTGTCCTTAGCACCCGTCGCTCGAAAACTCCGAGTGCTTGCAGGTCCTCCTCGAGCATCGTCCATGTCTCGTGTCCGTAGAGAACCACCGGTCTTATTAACGTCTTGTACATGGTACATTTGGTGCGGGGGTAAATCTTTTTTGACCGCAGTTTCTTCTGGAGCCCATAGTAGGCACGACTTCCACTGATGATGCGCCTTCGTATTTCACGGCTCACGTTATTGTCAGAATTCTTCTACCACCTCGAAGGTATCCCCGTCTATCGTAACATTGCTGCCAAGGCTTGTCCTGTCTCGCTCAGTCCCACCTACCAGCATGTACTTTGTTTTAGCCGCATTCACCACCAGTCCGACCTTTGCTGCTTCACGTTTCAGGCGGGTGTACTGTTCTGCCACCGTTCCAAATGTTCTGGCAATAATATCCATGTCATCCGCAAAACAGACAAATTGGCTGGATTTCGTGAAGATCGTACCCCGGCTGTTGAGCCCGGCTCGTCGCATAACACCTTCCAGGGCGATGTCGTAGTCCCCGTCGAGATTCAAATGAACTGGATAGCTCACCCGAAATCCTTACGCTGTTCTGCACACCGTCCATCGTTGCTCTTATCAGTCTAGTCAGCTTCCCGGGAAAGCTGTTCTCGTCCATAATTTTCCATAGCTCTGTGCGGTCGATACTGTCGTATGCCGCTTTGAAGTCGATGAACAGGTGATGCGTTGGGACCTGGTATTCACGGCATTTCTGGAGGATTTGCCGTACGGTGAAGATCTGGTCCGTTGTCGACCGGCCGTCGATGAAACCGGCTTGGTAACTTCCCACGAACTCATTTACTTTAGGTGAAAGACGACGGAAGATGATCTGGGATAGCACTTTGTAGGCGGCATTCAAAACGGTGATCGCTCGAAAGTTCTCACACATTAACTTGTCGCCTTTCTTGTGGATGGGACAGATTATCCCTTCCTTCCACTCCTCCGGTAGCTGTTCGGTTTCCCAGATCTTGACTACTAACTGGTGCAGACAGGTGGCCAACTTTTCCGGGCCTATCTTGATGAGTTCTGCTACGATACCGTCCTTACCAGCCGCTTTGTTGTTTTTGATCTGGTGGATGGCATCCTTAACTTCCCTCAGCGTGGGAGTTGGTTCGTTCCCGTCCTCTGCTGCACCAACATAGTCATTTCCTCCGCTGCCTTGGTCCTCCGTGCCTACATTCTCTTCGCCATTCAGGTGCTCGTCGAAGTGCTGCTTCCACCTTTCGATCACCTCACGTTTGTCCGTCAGGAGACTCCCTTCCTTATCCCTGCATATTTCGGCTTGCGGCACGTAGCCTTTGCGGGATGCGTTGAGCTTCTGGTAAAACTTGCGTGTTTCCTGTGAACGGCACAGCAGTTCCATTTACTCGCACTCCGCTTCTTCCAGGCGGCGCTTTTTCTCCCGGAAGAGACGGATTTGCTGCTTCCGCTTCTGTCTGTATCGCTCCACATTCTGTCGGGTTCCATGCTGCAGCATTACCGCCCGCGCTGCATCCTTCTCCTCCAGCATCGCTCTGCACTCCTCGTCGAACCAATCGTTTCGTCGACTCCGTTCTACGTACCCGATAGTGCTCTCGGCTGCGTTGTTGATGGCTGCTTTGACTGTACTCCAGCAGTCCTCTAGAGGGGCCACATCGAGCACACCCTCGTCCGGCAACGCTGCCTCGAGATTCTGCGCGTATGCGGTGGCGACATCCGGTTGCTTCAGTCGCTCTAGATCGTACCGGGGCGGCCGCCGGTAATGTACGTTAATAACGGAGAGTTTTGGGCGCAGTTTAACCATCACCAGGTAGTGATCAGAGTCGATATTAGCGCCACGATAGGTCCTGACGTCGATAATGTCGGAGAAGTGCCGTCCATCAATCAGAACGTGGTCGATTTGCGATTCCGTTTGTTGTGGTGATCTCCAGGTGTAACGATACGGGAGGCTGTGCTGGAAGAAGGTGCTACGAATGGCCATGTTCTTGGAGGCGGCGAAATCGATGAGGCGTAGGCCATTTTCGTTCGTCAGCTGGTGGGCGCTGAACTTTCCAATCGTCGGTCTGAATTCCTTCTCCGTGTTTAGATCCCCTATGATGATCTTGACGTCTTGGTTTGGGCAGCGGTCGTACTCGCGTTCGAGCTGCGCGTAAAATGCGTCTTTGTCATCATCAGTGCTTCCGGAGTTTGCATTGCAGCCTTTCTTGTGAATAGGGCAGATTACCCCTTCTTTCCACTTTTCCGGTAGCTGTTCGGTTTCCCAGATCCTGACTATCAACCGGTGCAAACTTTTCTGAGCCCATCTTGATGAGTTCGCTGCGATACCATCCTAACCAGTTGCTTTGTTGATTTTAGGCTGGTAAATGGTATCCTTAATTTCCCTTAGCGTGGGAGTTGGGTTATTTCCGTCCTATGGTGCTTTAACGTAGTCGTTTCCTCCATTATCGTGGTCTACGTTCTCCACGCCATTCAGGTGCTCGACGAAGCAGTGTCTCCACCTTTCGAAAACCTCACGGCCGTCAAAAGACCCCCGTCCTTATCCCTACATATTTCGGCTCGCAGCACGAAGCCGTTAGGGGATGTGTTGAGCTTCTGATAGAACTTCCGTGTTTCATGGGAACGGCATAGCAGTTCCATTTTTTCGCACTCCGTTTCTGCTGTTTCCGCATCTGTTTGTAATGTTCCAAGTTTTGCCGAATTCTTTACTGCGTTATTCTCCTTCTAAATCGCCCTGTACTTTTAGTCGAACTATTCGGTTTGTCGACTTCATTCCACGTACCAGATGGTGCTTTCGGCTGCGTTGTTGATGGCTGCTTTTACTTTTCTCCAGTAGTCTGCTTAGAGGGTTTGAGAGTTCGATACAAGATCTAGGTCGAAGTTTGTTATCGCTTGTCGAACTCTCAAACCCTCTAAGAGGAGATGAATTCATCAAACGCTGTTCGCCTTGTAAAGGTGCCTGGCCATTCTTCCATTGCTGGAAATGAGTTAGCTGATGAGCTAGCTCGCAATGGATCATCACATAACTTTATTGGAGCTGGGCAAACTTTTTCAATATCGAAGTGTTGGGTAAAGTATTGACACCTGCTGCCATTATTCTGAGCCATCTCTAGGGGTGAAGTATATCTAATATCTAACAAATTTGACCAGCAGAATTACAGCATGCAGGGATGCAAAATGTCGCAGAATTTCATGAAAAAAAATGTCATGACATTTTTCTATTTACCTACACCACTTTCGGTGTAAATTTCTGCTCGTACGCATCACCAGTCGATAACGCTGATTAGTTATGGATAATCAATGATGTCGCCGATTAACATTACCGACTAAGTGTAGTGAAATAGAAAATAATGAAATTACTTTTTTATGACGTTCCCATCCCTGCCAGCATGCAATCTTTTGAAATAATTATCAATTTTCATACAGCATTTCCTGAATAAAACTGTTCAGAGTTTTATGTAGCCCAAGGGGAGAAGCGGGAAATTTGCAGCTCTGAATTGAAATTTTATAGACAAACTCATAGTGTCATTATTCAAAAAAATATTTTACTTCAACAGGTTATCTATGGTGATACGGACAGTATCATGATCAACACCAACAGCATCGACTACGACGAGGTGTACAAGATCGGATCTAACATCAAGCAAATCGTGAACAAAACGTACAAATGTCTGGAGCTGGACGTGGACGGAATCTACAAGTATCTGCTGCTGTTGAAGAAAAAGAAGTATGCCGCCGTTTCGATTGCCAAGGTGGGCGACGAGTTCAAGTGCACCCAGGAGTTGAAGGGTTTGGACATCGTTCGACGAGATTGGTCCAAACTGGCGGTAATTGCCGGAAACTTTATCCTGAGCGAAATTCTGTCCGATAAACCGATGGATGAGCGAATCGAGAACATTCACGCAAAGCTGGAGAAGGTCAAAGATGATCTGATGAATGGGGTCACTTATCCGTCGCTGCTTGAAATCACCAAACAATTGACACGTGCGCTGAACGAGTACTCAGACGCGTCTCAACTGCCGCACGTAACCGTGGCAATGCGAATGAACAAGCAACGGAACCGTAACTTCAAACGGGGAGATGTCGTCGGTTACATCATTTGCGACGATGGAACATCCGCCGCGGCCATGAAACGTGCCTACCACATAGATGAACTGAAAGATCCGGCCAACAAGGACAAGCTGAAACCGGACGTGGAATACTATCTGTCCCAGCAGGTTTTCCCGGTGGTGTTCCGAATCTGTGAACCGCTGGAAGGAACGGATGCCTGCCGGTTGGCCATGTGCCTTGGATTGGATCCGAAAAAGTTCCAGAGTATGGCTCTGAAGGATACCGAGAGAGACTACGTCGACGGTGAAGCAGTACAGAAGACCATCGCCCAGAAGTATCGCCACTGCCACTGGTTTGAGTATACATGTGTCATATGTAAAACGAAGAACCCCGTGGCCAGTGGGTTCAAGCAGGACGGTGGACGGTACAAGTCGGTATTTGAGCGCTGTCGGAATGAGAGTTGCAAGGTGTTGCCTCACCAATATCTGCCGGCAATCGTAAACGAGTTGAATGCAGCGATTCGTGGGGACATAAAACGGTTCTATCAGCGGTGGATGGTATGTGACAACCCGATTTGTAATCAGAACACAAGACTTTTCTCTCAGGTTTGTTTGTTGATAGCAGTTTGTTTCCAGGATTTCGAACTACAGTGAACTTTCTTTCAGGTGGCCAGCAAAAACAATCCCCACTGTTTGCACTGCCAGAATGGACTTCTGGTGCAGCAGTACTCCGAATCGGACTTGTACAAGCAGCTGAATTACTATAAATATATGTTCGATCTGAGTCACCACGACGGCAGGGGTAAGTTGGTTTTGATCGAAATTTAAACCATTATTTATTTATGTTATTCCCTTTCTCAGTCGTAAAGCTGCTATCGGCTGAACTTCGCAACATCTACACGGCACTGAGCGCAACCGTTGAACGGTTCCTGTCGAAATCGAAGTACGCCAACATCAAGCTGTCCACGCTGTATCTGAACTACGTGATGAATCCCAGTTCGCGGCAAGCCAAGATCTACCCCATCAAAGAGCTGACCAACACGATCGCCCACGAGAAGAAAGCCCCTTCGGCCAAAGGTGCCGAACTGGTTCGGTGGCAGCAGTACCTAAACTACGAGTAAAGTATACATTTTCTTATTAATTGCTGATTTATTTCATATTGTGAGTTTTGATAGGGACCAATAAGATGATATTTATAGAAACTAGCAACAAATACTAAGCTGGATGACATCCCTTAGGCAAAAAAAAAAAATCGGATTCATCTGTCTCTACGTTAAAACTACAATTTTTTTTCCTAAGCATCCATGGTGGTGCATAAAGCCGAAGGAAAGATCTGTATTCCTTTGCTGTTATGTCCTCCATGGTTCCAATCTAACACTTGCTTGCAGATTTCGTTCCCACCTTTGCAGTATGATCGATCCATCTCCACTTTCGCTTCCGAATTTCTGTCCCTATCGATTTCTGATAACATGGACGATCCGCGTTTATGAATGAACCAGATTTTTTGTCACCTTTAGAGGGAGAGTTTACAGAAAAACCTTTGGGCTCAGTATGGGTAGCAAGCTGTCCCCTCTACTAGCGGACCTCTTCATGAGCGATTTTGAGAACGAAGTTCAAAAGAAGAAGTTGATTCCCAGGATCTGGTGGCGCTACGTTGACGATATTTTCTTTCGTCCCAGATAAAGAACGATATTTGGAAATGAAGACAGCACGTTGAAATTTGGAATCTACCGCAAGCCTACCTCATCGACAGATATACATCACATCAGATTCCAATCACTTCGGTGCCCAGAAGCAAGCCGCCTTCCACTCTATGGCACACTGGCTGTTTAACGTATAAGTACGAAGGAAGAGTTCGAAGAAGAGAAATGCCGCATTTATTCAGCAGCCAAATTGAATGGGGTACGACAAATGTAAGACACATTGCCGCAGTATGTATAACTACACTACAACCGGACACAAAAGACGTGAAAAGAATCAGCCTGCCATTCTACCCCAGAATAACAAACCCCATAAAACCACACTCCACCGACAAGGGTTACAACGTTGTTCACAATGGTGAGAACACCGCGTGATTTGCTTTGTAACAAGTTTCCACTAATAGAAACACACTAGAACTCCAATGGCGCTGTAGTCACTTTTCCAAATTAATCCAAATTAAGTCACTAATTTAATTGTTATAATTCACTATTTTTAAGTGTCCATTTTATAGAGGATCTTTTGTTTTAATAAACAAAATTGATTTGACACTTCTAGTACCGCTAGTGACGCTGTAAGGGCGAGGATTAGAATAACTAGCCACCCAGACAACCAATTTGCACGTGTAATGAAGTTTATCTTCATGTTATACGTACTTTTATACGGTAAAGTTACATCACATACGATGCAGTAAAAGTGCCTTATGCGTACAAAAGTGGAGATGCTATACGTGCATTGACGGAAAAATAATAACGCTTTATGACTTGAAGCGATATCTTATGCGATGCACGGTATGCACTATTAAGACGTAATATGGCATCTTATGCGACTTTATGATATTAAAAAAAAAAACAATTCTTGTCACCTTAGTATCGAACTAATAACCTTTGGATTATCGAGTCACACTTCACACTTAACACCAAACACTACTTATGAAACACACTTGCTAATTGCCATGACATTCTAACTCACCTCAGTATTTGTTGAAATGCACTTCATTTCCATGCGTTGTACGTGTTCGGCAGGCTATCTGGAGCTCAATATGACGAAGCGTGATTTCCCGTACAGTTATCACTACCCCTCTATTGCTAGCAAAACCCATTGTTAATTATCAGGTCAACAAAACAAAAATGATGACTTTGTAACTTGATTTGTCACCGCAATGATGACTGCTCACTTTCTTGTAGCTTTTTGGCACTCCAAGAGCACCTCTATCATTATTGTTATCACGAATCACATCGCAATATGCCAACGTTAACGATTCTAGCTTATGCAAGTTTGTTCGTACATTTTAACGAGTTTATTTTTACTTTAATGCCATTCAGTTTATACACCAATGCGACATAAGCTGACATAATAAGAAAAGTACCAAGCGAAGTCATATAACCATCGCAGCACGTAATTATGCGAATTCAATTGACACTTTGCGAGTTTGCTTGGACACTTTTGCGAATGAGCAAAGTTCGTCGCAATAAAACATCAGAATATCGTCTACTACGATTTAGTCATACATAATAAAAGTTAATTTGCACTCTTATATGATTTCATCAGATACATCGCAATAAGTTCAAAAAATAACATCATATGCGATGAAAATTGCTCCTCAGCCGTACAGATATGCGATAGTGACTTGAAATAATCCTTTATACGATGTGCAGCGTGCTTCCTTATGCGATTCCTGGTTGTCTGGGCACAGAAGTCCAATGTCGCGACTGTTCGTGTGACTAACATCAAGTTTGCCACGCCCTTACAACATCAGTGGCGGTACTAGAAGTGTCAAATAAATTTTGTTTACCAAATCAAGTGATACTCTTCAAGCTGGACACTTAAAAACAATCAATTATTACAATAAAAGTTATTAATTATATTAAATAGGAAAATTGACTATAGCGCCATTGGAGTTCTAGTGTTTTTCTATCGGGCGAGGCAAACTAGGTGTTAGTCACACGAACAGTCGCGACATTGAACTTCTGTGGCTAGTTATTCTAATTTTCCACTTGACGAGCAGTCTGGCATTTGCATGGAATGCACGGCGAGGAAGTAAAACACGTGTGGCTAGTGTAACGATCAGTATTATAGGAATGAGTTTATTAGCAATGATTCTTCTTCTTCTTCTTCTTCTTCTTCTTGGCGTAACGTCCTCACTGGGACAAAGCCTGCTTCTCAGCTTAGTGTTCTATGAGCACTTCCACAGTTATTAACTGAGAGCTTCCTCTGCCAATGATTATTTTGCTTGTGTATATCGTGTGGCAGGCACGAAGATACTCTATGCCCAAGGAAGTCAAGGAAATTTCCTTTACGAAAAGATCCTGGACCGACCGGGAATCGAACCCGTCACCTTAGCATGGTCATGCTGAATAAAATGCAGCAATGATTGTAATGACTATAAATTATCAAGGCCACTGTATAAACCTTGAATTAATTGTCCGAACCTGTGTATAATAAACCTTGTTCTTTTTTATGCTCAACTATGTTGTAGCGCACCTTCTGTGTGACATTTCCTTGAATTAATAAAACAAAATGTGTATCGACGTTAAAGCGAAAGCACGCGTTTTATTTCGTCGCGAAAACGAGTTTCTTTATACAGTCCGCTGAATCTGATGACCATCTTTTTGGTCCTTTAGGAGCCGGATAGTTCCGCGGAACGGCCGGAATCGAACATCGACGGGGTTTTCCACCGGGAAAATCTCGATTCTAATCCGAGAATTGTGAACATTCGGTCGGGGCGTTGCGTCGGTCGAGTGTGCGTGTGTACTGCCGACGAGCTCGCAGTGAACGCGCTCCCAGTGACGAACATGATTGGACGTGTTCGAAACGCTTGCTGAATGGAAGATAACGGAGCTGCTGCCGTGCAGTCTATCAGTGATCAACTTTCTGTGCAACGAAGAAAAGAAGAATCGCGAGTGATGGAAGAAGCGCTCAAAGCTCTCGTTCATCAGAGAGGGGCGGTGAAAGGAAAATTAACGCGAGTGAAGAATGCGATCGTACATAGTGCCGCGGTTCCGAATGCGAACATTAGAAACGTGCACTTTCTGAAGCTGCACGTAAAGACTGTCGAGAACTGCTACAGTGAATACAACGCATTCCAAAATCAAATATACGCCCTTCCCCTCTCTGATGAACGACGACGAGAGCAAGAAGACCGCTATGTGGAGTTCGAAGCTCTTTATAATGAGCTCACGATCCAGCTGAGCACCCTGCTGGAAGAAGCGATGCCGAAACCGGAGCTACTTCCTCCGGTACCCCTAGTAGCTGGAAATGCGATTGCTCCTGTTGCTCCAGCCATTGCCCCCCAACACTTCATCCCTCCATTGACCGTTCCGTTGCCTACGTTCGATGGAACGTACGAAGCATGGTACTCATTCAAGTCCATGTTTCAGAACGTGATGGCACGGTACGCAACGGAATCACCCGCAATCAAACTTTATCATCTCCGGAACGCCCTCGTCGGAAAAGCAGCGGGAGTGATCGACCAGGATATTATCAACAACGGCGATTACGAGGCTGCTTGGGCGATTCTAACCGACCGATTCGAAGACAAGCGCTTGATAATCGACAAGCATATCGAGGCGATCTTCTCACTGCCGAAAATCTCCAAGGATAGCTCCACTGAACTACGGAAACTGGTTGACACCTGCGTCAAGAATGTTCAGGCACTCGAAAACCTGGAACTCGAAGTGGATGGCTTGGGGGAGCAAATGCTGATTAACCAGTTGGCATCGAAGATGGATCGGGACACACGTAAGGTGTGGGAAACGAAGCAGGACCCGGGGGAGCTGTCATCGTATGCGGATACCATCGAGTTCCTGAAGCAGCGGTGCCGAATAATGGAAAAAGTGGAAACAAACAGTGCTAAAGTGGAGAATCCGAAACCGGTACGCCCGGTAACAAAATCGAAGACTCTAGTGTCAACGAATGAACTACAGTGTACAGTGTGCAACAACTCCCACGAACTATATAAGTGCGAAGAATTCAAGAGGAAGAGTGTCAGCGACAAGTACAGTTTGCTTCGGAAGTCTGGTGCTTGTTTCAACTGCCTTGGAAAGGGGCATCGTACCACCGAGTGCTCCTCCTCTAGTACGTGCCGGAAGTGCAGCAGGAAGCACCACACACTCCTGCATCCGGAAGAGAACAAGAAGGAAGATATTGCGCATCCGTCAGCAACGAAGCAGGCAGCAAGTGAAGGCTGTTCCCAAGCTGAGTCCTCAGCTGCCAGTGCCGCTCCGGTTGAGGCAGCAACGAAGAATCAGAACGTCGTTCTGTGTGTGTCATCGGACCGTCCGACAAGACAGACGCTTTTGACAACCGCTGTAGTGATGGTCAACGGCTATGGCAACGTCTTGCACCCGTGCCGAACCCTCATCGATTCATGCTCCCAGAATCACTTTGTGACGGAACGATTCGCCACGCAGCTGGCGCTCAAGAAGCACCGTGCCGACTATCAAGTTAGCGGTTTGAATGGAGGTACAACACGAATCCATAACGTCGTCCGCACGACGGTCAAGTCTCGCGTCACCAGCTACTCGACCGAGCTCGAACTGCTGGTAGCGCCGAAGATCACAAGTGATATGCCGGAGAAATCGATCGATGTGACGAACTGGAATCTCCCAGTCCATGTGGAGCTCGCCGACCCCAACTTCAACAAGCGAGGTCGGATTGATATGTTGCTGGGAGCAGAAATCTTCTGGGACCTCATCAACGCGGAAAAAATCACCCTTGCGGAGAACCTTCCTTCGCTCAGAAACACCGAACTAGGATGGGTGATTGGTGGCGTGATTTCGGATCAAATACCCGTCATCGCACGCACATTCTGCAACGTTGTCCAGCGAGACGACCTGGGCGATTTGCTGAAACGATTCTGGGAGATCGAAGGTGCTGAAGATCTACGCCGAAACTCTACTGCGAGTACCGATGAGTGCATCCAGCACTTCCGGAGCACCTTTCAACGAATGCCCGATGGAAGGTTCCAAGTCCGACTTCCATTCAACGAAAGAAAGACAGAACTGGGCGAATCGCTGCAAATGGCTACCCGGCGGTTCCTGATGCTCGAACGTCGCTTGGATCAGAGACCCGAGCTGAAGGCAGAATATTCCAAGTTCATCCACGAGTACGAGCGGCTCGGGCACATGTGCGAAATACAGGCCAACCCGAACGAGAAGGTCGGATCATCGTACTATTTGCCGCACCACTGCGTATTGCGGCCGAGCAGTGCAACGACAAAACTGCGGGTCGTTTTTGACGGTTCTGCAAAAACGTCCACTGAAACCTCCATCAACGACACGCTGAAGATTGGCCCAATCATGCAAAACGATTTGGTGTCGATCCTGCTGAACTTCCGGTGCTATCGGTTCGTCTTTACAGCCGATATACCGAAGATGTTTCGCCAAGTGATGATGCACGCTGAAGATGCACCTTTCCAGCGTATACTATGGCGGGATGATCGATCGAAACCCCTGAAGACTTTTGAATTACGCACGGTAACCTACGGCTTGGCTTCGTCGCCGTTTCACGCCACGATGGCACTCTCCCAGTTGGCCGATGACTCGATGGAGGATTACCCGATAGCTGCACCCGTACTCAAAAAGTCTTTCTACATTGATGACGCCCTCTGCGGGGCACGCACAATCGAGGAGGCGCAGTTGTTGTGTCGACAGCTGCTGCAATTACTGCATAGCGGTGGATTCGACGCACATAAGTGGTGCTCAAACGAACCAGCCATTCTAGAGGAAATCCCGAAGCACCTCTAGGGTACTACTTTCGACGTTGGAGATGCTGCTGATAAGACGGTTGTAAAAACTCTCGGAGTGGTGTGGAATGCTTCGCAAGACTGGTTTTCGTTCCGCGTCCAACCACCTGAAGAAGCTTGCCGGTCGGTGACTCGCAAGGGAGTGCTGAGTGAAATTGCAAAGTTTTTCGATCCACTGGGACTTGCTGGACCAGTGGTCACTACAGCGAAACTGATCTTCAGAGAAGTCGGCCTTCTCAACCTTGGGTGGGACGATCCCATTCCTGACGCCATTGCCGAGAAGTGGCGTGCCTTCCGGACTCAACTGCCAGCATTGAACGACTTGGAAATTCCAAGGTGGATACTCAGCGATGGAATGAATCTCGTGGAACTCCACGGGTTTGCTGACGCATCTGATCAAGCCTATGGGACGTGCCTGTATACGCGTCTCGTACTCCCCGATGGTGCCGTCAAGATGAACCTTATCTGCAGTAAGTCGAGGATTCTGCCGAAAAAGACAGGTAAGATGAAACCAATCACAACGCCAAGAGCCGAGCTTCTGGCCGCCTTGCTTTTGTCTCGAGAAGTAACGAAGGTACTCAACTCGGTCGACACAAGATTCGATCGTGTGACGCTGTGGAGTGATTCGCAAATTGTGCTTTGCTGGATCCGAAAATCGCCTGCCGATCTACAGCTATTCGTAGCGAACAGAGTCATCGAAATTCAGAAACTCACCAACGAATTCCAGTGGCGGTACATTCCAACGTATGATAACCCGGCCGATTTGATATCGAGGGGCGAGATGCCTCAGCACCTGATCCACCGGTCTATTTGGTGGAATGGACCCGATGTGCTGAACCAACAAGTAGTGCAACTGGAACAGCCGTCTCCTCTGAACGATAGTGACCTCCCTGAAATACGAACGTGCCTTGTTCTCGCCAAACCGTCAGCAAGATTAGCAGTATTTGATCGAATCGGTACGTTCACTCGGCTACAGCGTTGTATGAGCCTGGTGGTTCGATTCGCCCACTATGTGCTTTCGGGACGAGAGATGTTGAAAAAGGGTCCGCCAACAGCCTACGAACGAGACGAAGCATTGAAGCTGATAGTGCGATGCGTGCAAGAGGAGGCATTCCAACCGGAACTGCGCGCATTGAAGGAAGGCGGTACACATCGCCTACGGAGTCTCCACCCGTTCATCGATCCTGTTGACGGGATTCTGCGAGTTGGTGGTCGTGTCAAGAAGGCTTTCATTCCGTATGATAGTCGCCACCAAATGTTGCTGCCACCAAACCATCCCTTCACCGAACTGCTGATCCGCCATGAGCATCAGAGTAACCTTCACGCAGGACAAAAGGCGTTGCTTGCAATCGTACGACAGCGGTTCTGGCCATTGCAGGCTAAGAACACTATTCGGAAGGTGATTAGGCACTGTATCCCGTGCTTCCGAGCAAACCCGATGAAGACGACGCAGTTGATGGGCGATCTCCCATCCTATCGTGTCCAGCCGTCACCAGCTTTCTTCCACACCGGCATCGATTATGCGGGACCTTTTTTGATCAAGTCGCTCACCCAGGCACGCAAACCGATGATCACGAAAGGGTACGTATGTCTCTTTGTTTGTCTCAGTACGCGCGCCATCCACCTTGAACTGGTGTCAAGCCTCACGACCGAAGCCTTCCTTGCAACCTTGAGGCGGTTCACTGGACGACGAGGACCTGTCAGCAAGATCTATTCCGACAATGCGACGAATTTTGTCGGGGCTGAAGCCGAGTTGGAACAGCTGGGCAAACTTTTCGCTGACGAACATCACATCAAGGAGCTGACTGAGTTCTGCGGAAGCCGATCGATTTCGTGGAGTTTCATCCCACCGAGGAGCCCCCACTTTGGAGGGATTTGGGAGTCCGGGGTTAAATCCGTAAAACACCACCTGAAAAGAGTAGTCGGAAACCAGAAGTTAACGTTCGAGGAAATGAGCACAGTACTTGTTCAGATTGAATCGGTGCTCAACTCACGACCACTCACGCCATGCTCCGATGACCCCAACGATTTGACCGCCGTAACCCCAGCACATTTCTTGGTTGGACGGCAAATGCAGTCAATCCCCGAGCCATCGTATACCAATATGAAGCTCTCGACGTTGACACGGTGGCAACTAGTGCAGGCCACTCAACAACATTTCTGGAAAAGGTGGCTTGCCGAATATCTGCCGGAGTTGCAGAACCGCCAGAAATGGTTCAAGACAACCCAAATCAAACCTGGTGCTTTAGTGCTCATCAATGATCCTAATGCTCCGCCGATGCAATGGCAACTCGGCAGAATCATCGAGACTCATCCGGGTAGCGACAACATCACCAGGGTCGTAACTCTGCGTACCGCCAGGGGTGAATGCAAACGAGGCGTCACCGAGATTTCCCTTCTTCCACTGGATCAGGAGGAGCAGAAGCTGGACCATTGAAATAGTCATTTCAATGCGGGGGAGGATGTATAAACCTTGAATTAATTGTCCGAACCTGTGTATAATAAACCTTGTTCTTTTTTATGCTCAACTATGTTGTAGCGCACCTTCTGTGTGACATTTCCTTGAATTAATAAAACAAAATGTGTATCGACGTTAAAGCGAAAGCACGCGTTTTATTTCGTCGCGAAAACGAGTTTCTTTATACAGTCCGCTGAATCTGATGACCAGCCACCATGATGTGTACGTCTAACACTGCTCCTCACAGATGGTATTTCTTGATTATTTGAGTCCGGCAGCCGTCCGGAAATGTTGAAGCTTTATTCTGGAAAGGAGCATTGTCATCATGTCCGCTAAAAGTTCAGCGGTTGAACAGTAGGGGGAGGCGGGGCAATATGGACACCCTAAGGTTTTTGCCAACTTTACCTGGCAAGATGTCAAAAAAGTTTAGTTTTTTGATACATGTATCCTTTTAAAGTCTATTTAGCATCTATTGCATAAGAATGCTCACAAAGAAAAATTATTTATCCACTTCAAAAAATGATTTGAAAAATGTTAGTTTTTCATGACCATCTTCAAGCATACGGGGCAGAATGGACACCCCCATGGGGCAATATGGACACCATGAGACTTTTACAAATTTCGTACATTATTTACACCTATAAAGTAATTTCATTACAAAACAACTATTATGGATAAATAATAAGCCGAAGTAGTTCATTTTTGTTCAGTTAATTAAAATTCAGGCTGTTTTGGATAAAGCTTCGTTTTTGTCGGCATGTACAGCTGTGCCTAGAAAAACTATTTTCCACTGCTGTCGTTTTTTGACCAATTTGTTTCACCCTATGTCTACTATAGTGAACATTTAACCGAAAATATACTGAAATCAAAGAATTTGGTTGGTTTGTGATTTAGGTTATATTTTTCCCTTGCCGCTTCTTTCAAAAAGGTGAGTGTCCATTTTGCCACGGCAGCAGAAGATATTTCCAAACTTGATTTTTGATATAATAAAGAAGAAAATATAAACATGTTAAGCTTGTAGATACAGCAAAACTACTTGCATGTGTTCTAGAAATATCAGGTTTTAATCGACCTGCAATAAATTAATCTTATTTAAGATGGTGCAAAAATTATAATTTCCATGCACAAAAAACGGAGGACGCAACTTTTTCGTGTAAAATCAAGTATAATTTTAATTTCGAATGTTTCTCCCTCCCCCTGGATATTCAATCTTGACGCGATGGGAGGGCTTAACCCATTAGCATTTTAGCGCCAGTTTATTCTCCACTGCTTGGACTTTGAGCTAGATATATCTGGTTTACGAGTTGAGCGCAAGTGAAGGAATCGGCCGTAAGTGCTAATGGGAACCAAAGGAGTATCCGTAGTGCATTTATCACAAGTTATAATTCAGCTTGCATAGACCTAATCTTTGCATTCTTTAAATTTTCTCAAATTTAACAACAATTGTTGAATTTAACGTAACGCAAGAGTGGGTAGGGGAGGTCTCTGCGTTACACTCGAAAGTACACAGGACAGGGGACGCTAGGATAAGTTGACTTACAGCCTTACAGATTAGGTAACGTTAACAATTAAATTTATTACCTTTAGAAAATTCTGGACCCTAATCAGTCAAAACTGCTGATTTTAGAAATGAGTTTATATTTGTATTTCTTCTTTTTATAGGTTTTGTAGGGATGAATATATAGAAGTTGACAAATAATCTTAATCATTTTAATTTTTGACACAACAATCAGCTGACTGAACTTTTTTTGTTTTATATTCTAGACGGTATTATAACACTGACCAAAAAAGCAGGAATTTTGTTACATGTTTCTTTAGGACTTAGGACAGTTGACAATCTAAAGGGTTACGGTAGATGTAATAATACTTCGGACGATATGCAGAAGACGACTAGACGAAATTAAGAACACAATTTGACACATTATAGACTATATTTCGACGTATAGGGTTTGACTGTTTTCATTACAACATCGAATGGAAACTCAAAAAGTGTTACCTAACACTAATATGAGAGTTATTTGGGGATGATGCTGGTGCTGTCAATGACCAACATCGGTTATTGACACTATTGGTAATCAGCTTGAAATAATTTTCAGAATCTATTGTAAAAAACTTAGGTTATTATTTGATTTATTGTTTAGAGATGCTATCAGAAAACTAGTTGCCCATATCGGCTAAAAACGCTAGCTCTGGCAGCTGTCTCCGAATAATTTTCAAAAATATCAAACCTGTAAACATTAGCTATGACACATTTTTTGCTCTTCTTTGTAATATTTTTCAGGAATAGTGCCTTGAAGGCGTTAACATGTACAGCTTTTTTTCTCTCTGTATGTTGTCCAGTGATCTCGGAGATTTTCGATTATTGAAATATTGTTCAATTATTGTCAGATTTCTTGAAACGTAAACACCGCGCGGTCGTTGAAATGTTTCAAAAAGGGGCTTTGCACAAAAGTTCACGCGGTCTATCGCTTTCGAAAGGAACAGCCGCACCGTAGGAAACGCCGCAATGTTATTTCCCATAAGGATGAAGTAAACAG
Organism: Aedes albopictus; assembly: GCF_035046485.1. Taxonomy (NCBI): domain Eukaryota; kingdom Metazoa; phylum Arthropoda; class Insecta; order Diptera; family Culicidae; genus Aedes; species Aedes albopictus. Next base: position 5,745,453 of record NC_085138.1, read on the forward strand.
GGAGTGAAAACCGCGGTTGTACCTTTCGGAACCGATAGACCGCGTGTACTTTTGTGCAAATCCCTCAATATCATATCATCTTTGGAGCTTCCATTCGGTCAAAACACTAGTGCGATGGGAATAGTTAAAACACAGTAATTTTAAAAACTACTACGACCCAATACTAATTACTACAAACTTTGCTCAAGTTGACGACATCGTCTAGTCCATCGTGAGTATTGGTACTAGTAGGGGGAAAGTTGGGAAAGGGTCCAGGCTTTGCTATCAGCTGCCATGCAGCTCCACCTGGTCACTCTACAAAAAAAAATTCGAATGTTTCTTTCCTGAAACTACGTTTTAGACAAATGGACTATATTCTCTATTCATTAAAAGTTCAAAAAAGTTCGCATATTTCAAAATATTGAGGGTGTCCATTCTGCCCCGGGTGTCCATATTGCCCCGCCTACCCCTACTGCACAGAAATTACATTTTTCCTCTTCAAATCTTTGGCAAATGCATACTTGGTGTCAATATGCTTTGACCTTCTCTCGATCTTTTCTGGTTGTGTTCCAGTATTTTGATAGGTTCGCAAGGTTCGCCGAAATCGGTTAAGAGCTTCCTCAACCATAGCAACTCTTGACAGGATTCCACCAACGCAACGAATTCCGCTGCAGTCGATGACAAGGCGACACAATTTTGCTTGCGACCTCCGCAAAGGAATACCAAGTATCCGGAGTTGGATTTTCGATCGTTGCAATCTCCTGCCCAAGGGTTCGTTCAAATATTACGTAACGCTAAGTGGAGAAGGGAGGGAGTCCAGCTCTGTCTTCATACAAATTTTGAAAATTCCCCATACAAAACTTGTTACGCGGGGGAGGGAGGGGGTCTAAAATTGCCAAACTTTGCTTTACGTAATATTTGAATGAACCCCTATCAGCATTCACATAGCATTTCAGAGCCTAGCTTGTTCCGCCAAGATGCAGCTTCAGATCTTTCGTAACATTCAGGTATCGCACGACTCGTTTCGCTTCGTTCCAATCAGAACTGGTCGGGCTACTGACTTTCCTTCCCAGAATCGAGGCTGCAATCGCGATATTCGGTGTTATCATCACGGAAATGTAAAGGAATCCTCCGATCAGACTCTGATAGGTAGTTATCGACACGTGGTAGTTTGTTGGCCTTCTCCGTTTTCTGAACATTAGGATAGACGATAGCTTTGCTTCACACAGTCCAAATCTTCCAACTACTTTTGTAATGTATGCTGATTGACTCACGACAAAAGCTACGTCAATTTCCTCCGCCTTCATTCCCAAAAAAAAATGTAAAGGTCTCCCAGCAACGACAGTTTGAATTTCTCCTTCAGCACGGACATAATCTTTTGGAATTCTGCTTCATTCTTACAGGCTATCACCATGTCATCTACATACACAGCAATAAAATCAGTTTCTCCGTTGCACTCCCTTTTGTATAAACACGGATCCGATTGACTGGGCAGGAAGTACATCTTTCGCATCACATTGTCCAATGTCTTGTTCCAGACTCTTCCAGCTTGCTTAAGTCCGTAAATACTTTTGTTCAGTCGGTTACCGTGATTTGGATCTGCCTTCAATCCAGCGGGTGGCTTCATGTATATGACTTCCTCCAGTTCACCGTATAGATAAGCAGATTTGACACGACGTGCTTCACAAAAATCTTCCTTTGGCTGGCTATGGTCAGCAGTACCCGGAATGTTGGTTGTTTGGAGCAAAGACCTCTTCATAGTGTAGTGACTCCACGCTCGGTAAAATAGCGATACCCACGAACGGGTACTCAGATATGATAGATCTCATGTAACTAGAACAATAAATATATCTATATATATAAAAATGCAGTGGCATACGTGGGACCGCGCATAACTTGCGAACGGCTGGTCCGATTTGGGTCGTCTAAGTTTTGTTCTGTTAGTTTTCACCCAAGGAAGGTTTATGAGGCCAAAAACCTGGGAAAATTGAGAGTTTTTGAAAATCGGGTTTTCATACAGTTTGAACGGTGAATTGGGCGCTTGGCTAGGGACTTGAAACGTCAAAAAACGCAGTAGGCAAGACAAAGTTTGCCGGGTACAGCTAGTTGAGTATGTTATAGACCATGAACCCGAACGGGCTGATTATTTCCATCCTCAAAGAACGTCTCTTAAAACTCCCGTTTTCATGGTTTCAACTTTGGTTATAACACATAGTCAGTGCCGTACCGTTGCGAAAAAAAAACCCTGCGCAACCAATCTTGCTTTGTAACGGACCAAGGTGCCATTCTGGTCAGTCTTCTTTTTAAAGATCCATCTGCTTCCCATAGCAGTTTTTACAGGTGGTAACGTCGTCATTTCCCACGTTTTGTTATCCGCAAGCGAGTTCAGCTCCTCCAGCATGGATCTCGTTCCACTCCACTAACGGCTTCATTTGTAGTTACGAGGTTCATCCACCAAATGCACAGCTGCTCCACTTATTTCTAACGAAGAGGGGGCACACCTTTGTTGATACGCTTTGATCTCCGACTTGATCCATACTCGTTCAGATCCTGATCTTCGTCCAACAAGGTAGTATCGAAAAATTCTCCGCTGCTGATGCGAATTCCTCCAGCTGTTCGCTGTCATTGTCCGATTCGATTTGGATTTCTCGTTGATGTTCGTCCAAAACTTGGTCAACGGGTTTTCGCTCCACTCTGCGACTTAGTTTTCATCGGGCCACACACGTCAGTATGTATCAGGTCCAGTATTTCCGAAGTCTTCTTCTCTGTCGATTTTGGGAAAGGTTTCCCGATTTGTTTTAAAACGAAACAATGTTCACAGTCTTCACGTACACTGCAGTATTGAACTTCGACACCGTTGGCCAGCTTCCGATTGATTATTTGATCAATAACTGCTCCGTCACGATGCCCGAAACGTCTGTACCAGGTGTGCGAACAATGTTTGGTGTGATTATGTCCAACAACCATCTCTTGCTCACCGTGTTCCTTCAATCGGTAGAGACCTCTGCGTTTGACAGCTACAGCAGCAACTTCCTTTCCAGCCATAACCCGGCAGCCTTGATGCCGAAACGTACATCCGCTCCCTTTTGGATCAGCTTGCTTACAAACAGCAGGTTCATCTCTAGTCCGGGAACAAACAGAACTTCTGATAGCGTTACAGCTATTCGATCTCCACGTGTGAATTGTTCCCGATCCGAAACCAGTGTTGCGAAACTCATGCTCACGAGTAAAAAATACTCACTCACCTTACTCATTTGTGAGTAATGCTCACGCTGTGAGTTACTCGCGTATGAGTATACTCACGCGTGAGTAATGACGTCATACTCTCGCGTGAGTATTACTCACAAGTGAGTAATACTCACGCGAGAGTATGACGTCATTACTCACGCGTGAGTCATTCATTTTACTCACGGTGAGTTTAGTGAGTAAGTTATTTTTGTTGGTTTGAAATGATGTTTTCGATTGTTCTGTACTGCAATGGTGATTATTTATATACTAGGCACAGTTTTCGAGGAAAGGTGGATCTGCTCGAGAGCTTTGGCACCATAGGCTAAAACCAGGGGGATGACGAAGGGCCCGAATCATCTACCCAGCATTCAATTCAACATGGCGTCCAATGTTTTTGTTTTGATTGCTTAATTCATGGAAAACATGCGCTGGAAACATCGACACTGCTTCGCTGCTACATATAATATCGTGCAAAGTGATAAGGAAAGAGAAACAATCATCAAAAACAACGATTTCGTTTGAAATGTGTAATTTCTGAAATAAGCACTAGCAACACACGAGCCACACACCCGAAAATCAGGAGCAAGTTAGGGTAAACCGACCAGAAAGTGGGTACCAAAACGCGCCGTACCAAAAATGATGTTGGGTGGAGCGGCGATGTACCGAGTTTGACAGCCGTGTCACCCCACTGGCTAAAACCTCTTATTGTTTACCTACGCATGCAAAGTAATATCATCAACTAGGATATTTCTATATTTCGCCACACTTTGTTAAGGGTATAACTTTTTTCGCATACGTCGGGTCACTTTACGGTATTCAATAAAGATGTTTGGCATATATTTTCCTACCTTCAAATAAAAAATGGTAGGGTCAATTACAGCATCTCCTAGGTCCAAACATTTAAAACTTTTATTTTGTACATACATTTGATTGTTTTTTCCATATGGCTAGTTTGTATTACTGTGCAAAAAGATAGGGCATGTAATGGCCAACTATAGGTTTCGCTTCAAAATTACTTGAGCAGGCAAGTAAGGAAAAAAGTTTTACACTGGTAACGCCTCCCTTGCAAATCTAAAAGAGCTGTAGTTTTTCTGCGCGGAAAAATAGTCCGTTCTATTATTCCGTAAGGAAAAGTAACGTTTTTCCTCATACTAAATACTTGATCAGTTTGTAATTTAAAATTTACAAAAAATTGTAAATTTACTTTCGAACATGAAACTCACACACTAAACGCACCCAGCAAAGCAAAAACCAACAAAACGAATTGTTGATTTTTAAGCAATTTTTTGCTAGAATCAGGTACAACTTTGTGCCCTATTGCTGGATGTTTCATAAAAAAGTGCTTAGACTTGATAGAATCGGAACAAAACTTTATTGGAACTTATGGGTGACAAAAGGAACATATTCTGAAAGAATCTCGTGAACTTTTTCAAGTCTTAGTTTTTTTTTTTTCATATAAAGTTGGACCACCCTAATTATATGAGCCTCGGACCTATAAAGAAAAAAAAAACTGCCGAGCAAATTACTACCAGTAACATGGCCAGTAATCACACCCAGGTAACCAATAAGCAGCTAAAATGGCATTAATTCAGCACTATATGCGCCTTTAGAGCAGGTCATTAAGGTGAATATATAACAAAGCCACCCCTAGAATTTTCAAGAGCACAAATCTAAAGAACCCAATGTCTGACCACGCTGAAAAGTTGATCGATTGATCACCCGCTGATGGTGACCAATCGATCAACTTTTCATCACAATCCATCATTTGGTTCTTCAGATTTGTGCTCTTGAAAATTTGAGGGATGGCTTCGTTATATATTCACCTTAAATGCTAGTCTGCTGCTATCGAGCTGTCAAATCGGCTACCAATCGAGCACACACACGATTCCGTAAAATTACTTTTTCTTAATTGCTATCTTTGCCAACCCCCTGAAGAAAGCGTTGATTCTTGAAGCCGCCGCCTTTGGTGGGGTGTCACGGAGCCCGTAAACGAGCCGTTTACGAAATTTCAACCTGCCTTTCAATCTGCTACGTGCGGAAGCGAACTTCGTCATACAAATTATCGCGCATTTGAGAAACGATCGTTTACACATTTCGACAATGACTTTTCATAAGGGCCTAGCTGACTTGATCGATTTCTCTTCGTCGACACTCTCTTTCGCTAATAACTTGATCAAAGCGAACAAAATCATTATTCTTTTTGTTTCTACAGCAAGATGAAGTCATCTCCTTCGCATTTCAATATTTTTTTTTTTTGGAAAACTCAATACACATTCTGTAATAACACAAAAAGAGGATCGATGAAGAGAAATTGAAAATGTCAGTTGGGCCCTAATGAAGAATCAGTGTCGATTTGTTCAATGCGTTTAGTGTTCTTTGTTAAATTTACAAGACGCACAAGCATGAAAATACATTTCGTCCATTTAAAGCAACGCTGAACTCAATTATATGTGAATGTAACGCCTGCACTAACAGAAAAACATCACTGTTTTCAGCTTAATGCAACCGCCCATTCAAATCAGCACCACGTCTTGCGCAAACTTTTTGGCTTCACGCCAGTTATATGTAGATGATAGCCATTTCAGGGGATTGATCTCTGTCTACAAGAGGTTTAAGTTCAAACAAAAGCCCTCACGTTGAGCTGTTGGGCTCAAAGGGGACCTCTTCAGGACCGCCCTTAACGGAGCGCTTAGAACTAGCAGTAAGTTACAATTCACTAGAATAAAAAATAACAAAAGAATTATTGACAAGCAACCTTGTCTTCTGATTCAATACATTCGCCCCAATAAAACATACAATTTTAGTGTTTGATAGGATTCCAAGCCTTTAGATAAATTTTAGATTACCTATGAATATGAGTAAAGTATACTCGTAAGTGAGTAAATCCACGTCAATACTCACGAGTGAGTGTGAGTTGTACAGCGCTTACTCAAATGTGAGTAATACTCACGGTGAGTTTAAGGTGTACTGCTCATACTCACTCGTGAGTTTGACAAGTTGTGTGAGTACTCGCTCATTTCGCAACACTGTCCGAAACCTTGAACTTTCGCTTCTTTTCCATGTGCAAGGAATACATTTTGACCCATACTTGGCTTGAATCCCCGGCCACAACAAACATGCGAAGAAGCTCCAGAATCGACAATACACTCTTTCTTCTGATCTTGGACGTCATCCAGTACGAAAGCATACGGTTTCTCCTCCTTCTATTTTTCGACAGGTTTCTGATTCTTCCTTCCAAATCTCGTGTCTTGATTGGCATAGCCCTGATCAACAGATGTTGTCGCTTCTCGACCAGCAGCAAAATCGTTGCTTGAGCTTTCCGGTCTCCAGATGTCCAAGCAGTCGTGACTTCAGCCGGTGGATTCTCTGCAACGTATTTCCAACAGCATCTCGGCTTCAAAACTCCAATGCGTGTAGTTTCCATTGGTTAGCTTCTCGATTCCCAGCTTGGTATCCATTTTCGAGCGAATTTTTTTTTCTTGTAAAATGTCAAGCCTTTTGAAAAGACACGGACAACGTCTTCAGCTTTCGGCTGTACAGACTGTTTTGAACTTAACATTAGACAACGGACAACGGAGCATTCACCAGTGGAAACGGGGAAGAAACTATTCTCACGAAAAGTTTCAACGCCCGCAGCGGGAATCGAACCCTCACCCCATAGCATGGTGCGATTATAAGCTTGGTGACCCTAACCGCACGGCTACGAGGCTCCACACTTTTCGTACCTAGCCTACTGGGCTCATAACCTCTTGAAGAGCGAGGAAGTGAAACACGTGTATAGGAATGAGTTTATTAGCAACGATTGTAATGACTATAAATTATCGAGGCTACCATGATGTGTACGTCTAACGGAAGGTCAAAGTCCGCATTGAAGAATACAGGAATACCGTGGTTACGAATAGGAGCAACGATTCGAGCCTGGCTGTTCATACGGTGGAAACGAACCACAAAATAGATTGTGAAGGTGCGAAGCTCATTGAAAGTGTGAGAAACGCTTCTCCCTTAAACACATGGGAGTCAATGTCCAAGAATTGCTGATGAATGAAGACGATTCTCCCTTCATGTCGAGTCTATTCTATCTGATCGACAAGAATTACCTGCAGTAACACTCTCTCTCTCCCTCCGGACCAGGACCAGTACGCACAACATCGCATTCATCGCACAACATCGGCATTCTCCAGCAGATGGGCTGCGTCGAGCATGAAACCAGTTGTCATTAAGGTAATTTTTTAATTATTTTGACGATTGTAAGAACCTTAAGTTTCGTGTTTTGTCTAAGATTTACTAATCTTGTCAAGTCTGTGAAGAAAGATCTGCAGAAATTCCAGAATAAACTCCTGGAGGAATACCGAAAGGTATCAATGGCGAAACATAGTTCCTAAGTATTCCAGGAAGGATATATAGGCTTTCCGGAAGATGTTTTTTTTTTCTCAAGAATTTCTTAAGAAGTTGCGGAATTTACAAAGTAATGCTCGGAAAGAATTTCTGGAGGAATTCAGGAAGAAATCAAGGTGAAATTCCTAGTGGGATCCTACAAGGAACTTCTGGTGTAATGTCCGGAGAAAATCCTGAAGCAATCCCACAAAAGGAAGTAGGGAAGGAATGCATGAAGGATCCCTGGAGGAATCTTAAGGGCAGTTCATAAACCACGTAGCCTTTTTGGGGGGAAGGGGGGGTTTTCTAACCAAAGTCTACGCTCCATACAAATTTCAAAATTTTTGTATGGACAAAAGTCTAGGAGGGGGGGGGGGTGGTCTGAGATGGCCAAATTTTGGTCTACGTGGTTTATGAACAGCCCCTTAGGACTCCCTGGATGAATCCTGAAAGTAGTAGAGAAATCTCAGAAATAGCCTCTAGAGAAATCCCCGAAAACACTTCCTAAGGAATCACACAAGGAACTTCTAGACCTAGAGGAATCAAGGAAGGAATACCTGGAGGAATCTCGGGATTTTTAAAAGTCTACTTTGAAATACTATTGGATAGCTTTAGTTCTATTGAGGCACTCCTGTCAATGAAACTTGTAATACATGCATCTTACATTCTTACAAAAGAAAGAGGGCAGATGTGTGCATTGGTATATGGATCTCCTCACATTGTTTAATTTATGATGGCAATGAGTAGGTGGACCTATGATTGTCCCTTATGGCTTCTCAGCTTGAGGTTGGATAACTCTGAACACTCGTCATCTCCATCGTATGGCGACCGTGACAAAAAGTTGAAACAACAAGAAATGAAACAAGCTGATTTTTTCACATTTTTGCGTAATGAAGTTTGTCATACAAATAACCACACTACATTCTTTATTGATTGACGTAACTATTTGATCGGAACAGAAAATTATGAAATTTAACGAAATAATCATGCATTATCTGTATGAAATGTTTTCTTGTTATTAGATCCTGTTCAAGTGGTTTTATTACACATGTATAACTGTAAGTGGCGGCTCTAGTTTTGTGTAGATTTTGGTGAATATAAACTCAGATATGTGAAAATAAAAATTCTCTGCTTTATATCGATATCGGTATCGAAATAGTTGCTTCAGTTTTCAGTGAATCAGGTTGTCTATTTCAGTTTTGGCCTTCTCTAGACGTGACTAATTCTAGTTTTATTTTATTTCTTCATGATGGTCTTGTAAAGTATAGGTTTTTTGTCGTAGATTCCTTTGCATATGAACTAATTTCGTAACTTATCTGAACAGAATCATCCTGATTGTAAGGGTGTGTTCATGCTTTACTGACACCAGCGATGTGAACAGAAAACTTCATTATTTGTTTTGGGGTTTGTTAAATTTTCTTACGCTTAGTACATTATGAATATATGTTTTATTTTTTACTTTATTACATCAAGTTTAATGCATATCTTGCTTAGGTAGATTTAAAATAGTGGTTTCCAATATGCTTTATGTATTGTTTTTATATACTTTTGTCATAATTCTTGTTCAAGATACAGAATACATTGATATACTTGATCAAAATATGCTCAATGCTTATTAACTTTGTCGTCCATCAGTAAGTCGATTCGTTCAACGTGCGCGTTCCCAATCAAATCAAATCTACGTCGAACCATATATGTGGACCATTCCATCGATCGGATCAATATGTGTTATATTTATTAATTTCATTTCAATCATCTTAGCGTCCATTATGGATAAGTGTAGTGTAGTGTAATTCGCTTTTGTATTACTTTCAAACTGTTTCGCATCGTCTTTGTGTGCATTTCTAATAATTTTCTTCTCATGTTTTGTAGTATTTTTCTTTATAGTTAATAAGGCAATGTCAAATTAAAAAATAATTCTTCTCTTTAAATTTTTACTTAATTTTGTGACTTCTGTTCTTTCTATTTCTGTTCAAGGTTCAACTCTCATTTATAGCGTTAAATATAACTTTTTATCCCTTATACACCCTAAATAACAATTTACAAATGCTCTGTAGCTGAAAAAGTCTGAATATACTTGTTCTGAAAAACGAAAGCATCTATAGATAAAAATGAAAAGTTCTTGGATGAGGAATGAAAAGTGTTATATCCGCGAAATCGATTCTTCCATTGGTATCCAGACAGGGTTAGAATATTTGGTTTCTGTTGGGTATGTTACCTATTCTATTCTTACGGCGCTATTAGTCGACTCTTGACTTACTTGAGGCAAAATGTCATACGTAGGCTTTAAATTTAGTCTGATTTTAAGATACATGTTAGAATTTACACCATACAATGGATTTTAACATTCTATTTTGTTTCGAAAATCCAATTAAATAAACTTTAATAAAATACCTACAAAGCGGGAACCTAAACGAGAACCTAGAGTTAGTCCTGAATTACTCGCTAATTATTCAAAGTCCTTATCACCAACAACCGATTCTGGGTAAATATTAAAACCACTATTCTTATCCTGTAAGTCACTTGTGTATACAATAGTTGCCTTGCATGTTCAACAAGATGTGTCACCGGCGCTCGCGAATAACGACGAAGACATGTGGATCGCAATCCTCCCCACCTCTATTTGTCTATTTTAGTTTTCAGCAGGCCAAAAGTGTGTAAATATACGCGTCTTCCTTAACGAATATGGGTATCAATAGTCCTCGGGGAAAAATCTAGAAAAATGATCCTCAACCTAAACCGTTTTACCGCTAGCCAGTGGGCTGCCCTAATGCCGTAAAAATGTACTCTTATTGAATTACTTCTCTCTGTCTCCCGTCCCTTTACTTAGCTCAAAGTTGTGTTGATAGTAGTAACCAGTCTTTCGATTTCACTATTTTTTTTTCTTATTAAATTGCATACTAAAGTGTTTGCATCCTTATCCGTTTTGCTTCGCTTGTCTTCTATTACTTATTAAGTTTAGCTCCTAATTATTTTGGCTGCCTGTTTTCTTTAATGTATAGTATGCGGAAATGCAACATAGAAAAAAACAACTGTTTCCCACTTTTGTTCTTACTTATTCATATTTTGGTGATAACAATTTTGCAGTTTTTATTGTGACAACACTCTGTCTCTGCCTCTGTCGACTAGTTTACGATACTACATTCAGATTTCGAGAAAAATCGGACTTCGTTTACGTGGAAATAAAGATTACATATTTCCATCCTAAGTTTGGTTTTTAAGGTTTCTTACGTACAAGTTGGATCCTTTACATGCGAATTGATATCGAGCTTATTAGTTTTACTTAGCAAAAAACTTAATCTCTTTTAGATGATCTGGAAGAATCGAATTCGCTTCATCGGATGTAATAACTGACAAAATATAGAGGCAAAAAAAACTTCCAAAACTAAAATTTTACTTTTTTGTTCAAAGTAATTATTTTATTATTATGATTTTTTTTTAGAGATTTTCAGCCCTTCTCAATTCAGCGTACACAATTTTGTCCGAAATTTTGTTTTGCATGCAGAGGCCGATTGAGGATTCAGTCCATCGTCGGCGAATACCAGGCGGGTTTTCGTTAGGGCCGATCAACGTCGGATCAGATGTTCACCCTGCGACAGATTCTCGATAAATTTCGGGAGTACAACTTACAGACCCATCATCTGTTTATAAAGTCAAAAGAAAATCGGGTTAAGTACTGTTCCATCAATTCCTCTAAGAATTTGCATCCTTTGATATTGTCAAAGCTAGGAGGAGCTAGAATTGAAGCGGAAGCAGATACAGATCCGCAAGGAGTACCGGAAGAAATACCAAGCCATTATCCGTCATGCAGCGTCGATGAGTAGCAGAATCGGTTTGATTGCGGATTCGAAAGAAAAGGTGAATAAGTCGCTGAGTTTGCAGAAGAATGTTGGAGAACTGAGAGCACCACCGGAGGGCGAAGACAACGACGATATGCAGTCTGTCGATCAGGACCCACTGGACGTACCCGTCAACCCAATACTTCAATTCCGCGATCTCGGTGCGCTATCAATCCAGCCGAATCCTCCGCGATACCCAAATCCACCAGCTCCAGTGATACGGAGTGGTCACGATCCACTGACTATGCGTACTCCACATATACTCTGGCAAATTCAAATTGCCGCAGGTTCTGGGTAAGATATTCCTACTTTCGTAGGAAATTCTGAGGGCTTGCCGATTTTCATCACCAACTTCGAACGGTCCACTGTTACCTGCGGCTACTCGGATGCAGAGAACCTGGTTCGCTTACAGAGGTGTTGATGCGTAACGCTTTGGAGTATGGACACAGCCGGCTGCTGCTACATACCAGCAAGTGTACCGCACGTCATCAAGACCCTGCGCACACTTTATGGCAGACCAGACTTCTTATTCGGTCGCTATTGAACAAGATCCAGCAAGTTTCTGCTCCCAGACATGATCGACTAGAGGCACTGATCCAGTTTAAACTCTGGTGGACTATCTGAAAGCCGCCGAGCAGTTGAATCACCTTTCGAACCCGGCATTGATGTAGGAGCTCGTAGAAAGGCTGCCTGCCTGGATCTCTGCGATTAGATTGGATCAAAAACAAGAACCAACCGGCAACTCTGGAAAAAATTGCGGACGTCATGTTGTCCATCCGTCGTTGAGAGCGTACAACAGGAGGCCATCTTGGAGGACGGACAGAAAGTGTCGGCCAAGGGAAACGATCCTGTCATTCTTCGTTACTCCCAAGGATGGACGCTCAGAAATGGGCCTCACTGATGTGCTGTATCGGATTGAATACTTAGTAGGGGGTTGTGGGGCAAGATGGCCACCCTAAGCTTAGGCGCCTTGGGAGCATATACTTTCATTAGAATATGGCTATTTAACACTCATTCCCTTTGTTTCAAGTCTTTTCTATCCTATTAACACAAAAAAGCATTTTATTTTGCACTACCATTGCAAAATAAATTCATTTGAAAAATGTTACTTTCGACATAGAATTTTTGCCATATGAGGCAAGATGGCCACCCCATCGGGGCAAGACGGCCACAGAGCTAAATTTTTACAATTAGTATGTTTTAATCCCTAAGCAACGTTCAATAAACCAAGGTCGAATCATCCGCAACGCTTTGCCTACAGATGGTGTAGTATTTGACACCATTTTCTTTATGATAATGTTTGAAATAACATTGATAGTAATTTATTTGGAAATGTTCTATGATTTGGTCTATTTTTTCAGCAAACTTGTTTTTCTCGAAACGATTTAGATACATTGCTACTCTTTTCATGCACTATACTGTAATTCAACGTCTTGTAACGAATCCTTATAGCGGTTTTAGCTACGATTTTCCATCCCTGTGCCAAAATATTCAATGAAACCAATCACCGTTCAACAGCAAATAACTTCAAAGTATTTCTGAGGTATCATCTCCATCGTAATTAATTTTAACAGCTTCAACTAACATGAAAAGCAATTTTCTGTGGTTTTGCAATATTTCTAAACATCAATAACAGTTTTAAGGCTGCTTTAGATTGATTTTTGGATGGTGACATAGGCCTTACCACAGGTGGCCATGTTGCCCCGAATGATTACGATATGTTTATCATTTTTTATATGACATAATTAATTTAAAACATTAAAATTTTATTGTCGAGGCTGAACAACAGTCACATATAGACACCATTAAAAATTAAAAATAATGTTTAAAACGATGTTATTTCATTACTAATCCTTAAAATCAGATGACCTGATACTATAAGAAAACACTGTTTTTGAACACTCAAACTTCAAACACTATTTTATAGCAGATTTTTCAAACTAATAGTAACTTTTTCGCATATTATAAACATAAAGCATTGTTTATAATCACAACCCATGCAGAAAATATGTTTGTGTTGCGAATTAATGCTTAAAAGACAGGGTGGCCATCTTGCCCCATATGGCCATCTTGCCCCACAACCCCCTAATTGCGTTAGAAGCATCAAGGGAGAGCGAGCATCCATATGTCAAGTTACCAATACACGTGCCATCAGGGCACTGGGTCCACGGCGCCGCTAGATACGAAGCGATTGGTAACCGATTGGTGGTGAAATCGTACCGAGAAAATGCCATTTTGTAGATTGTTTCTCTACCGGCGCACAAGAGACCGTTCCTCAAGAGATCAACCAGAAATACGGGATAGGCTAAGGGGGGAATAGGGATTTGCACCAGTAGAGATAAAAAACTAGGGCGCAAGATGAACCAGCTCACGATACACGATTGGGCAGAAGCCAACGAACGCTGGGGTATCTGTACACAACCGCAAACTTGCAGCTGAAGCTAGGAGATACAGGACCACTGTGAAGCCTACGGAGAGCGATAGGGTAAAAAATATAATTTGGACATGTATATAATTTGGACATGCACGGCGATGTATGTCTTGTTCCGGGGAGCTAATGAAAGTAGATACTTCTCAATATCGATTATTGGATCAAACAGACCCTATTCTGATGACTTACGTTGAAAATACGCTTAACAATTAAGAATTTACTTCAAAATTATCGAAAATGTAAATTATTTCACTAAAACCCCTCAAATGCACTGGTATGCAAGACGACATACACTTCACAGTCACATACAATATTCACCTTAAAATCGCTGAATTAATAATTGTAAGACATTTAAAAGCCTTAGTGCAATGAAAAATGCTCAATAAAGAAGCATTAGGCAGCCAAGCTCTTAACATTCATCTAGAACACTTAAAATAGATGATGTCCAAAATACATTACAAGTTTTTCACTGTAAATATATTTTGGTCATCAGACGAACTACATGGGGATGCTGTGCGATTGCATACTTGGAGGCGTATTCTGTGGGTCTGGCGATATTTCCTCGATTTAAACAAACACTGTAATAGTTATCAAAATAGATGCCTGTTAAGCGATGAAATTTGATTATTTGCAAGAAAATATTGTTAATTTAAGCTACTTCCATGATCTAGCAGTGTTCATGGCTAAACATTGAGATAATTGCCCTGTCCAAATTATATATACCTGAAGGTGTCCAAAACATATATTCGGTGTCCAATATGCAATTCTAACAGGCGATTGGAATTTTCTCAGCTTAAAATGCTTTCGTTAAGGTTTTTGTCACCAGGAACGCAAAGTACAATCGTATTGCAAGTGTATTAGTAACTTTGCACAATAATCAATGGCTTTCTAAGGAAGCTAGGGGACGATTTTTCCAACGTTGTCCTCAGCCTGTCCAAAATACATGAATTACCCTATGCACACCAAAAATCGATTGAGGGTTTCAGCAAAATTTTGCTAAATTTTGTCGTGCTGAAAGTTTCAGCAAAAGAATTGCTGAAATTCAGCAAAATTTGCTGATTCGTTCAGTAAACTAAACTGATCATCAGTAAAGTTTTGCTGAAAGTCAGCAAATTTGCCGAAAGTTCAGCTCGCCAAAATTCAACAAAATATTGCTGAAAGCGTTTGGTGTGTGGGATTCGTTATCCGGCTTGGCGGGTTAACTGGACAACAAGGAA
The DNA here is from genome assembly GCF_035046485.1 of Aedes albopictus. Taxonomy (NCBI): domain Eukaryota; kingdom Metazoa; phylum Arthropoda; class Insecta; order Diptera; family Culicidae; genus Aedes; species Aedes albopictus. The sequence goes on from NC_085138.1 coordinate 5,760,521, forward strand.
ACAAGCGTTTCACAAACACCAACCAAGGCGTAGTTTGTTACTTTATCCGAAACAAGTCGTGAACTATTTTGGTTGATGTAGGAGACATTTTCGACTAACACATTCGGACACACGGATTCGGAAGGACAATAAAGTTGTATTGTGATACTGCGATCTGAAGCTGAAAGTAGAGGAACAAATCACATCGCTAAGGCAGTATAATTTTGTGAAAGAGTTGAAAAGTACCGGTGTTCTGAACGTTATGTACTGTCTCACGAAAGCAATGATGGCTGTTATACTCACGAAGCAAGTTAACAAGAGTCAAAGAAGAATATTGGCCTTCAGCGCTTCTAGCTTGGGTGCACGGCAAACCAGCAGCTTAAAACCAACAAAGCAGATGGTAAGATTGGTTTCGCAACTGATCACGTTGGGCCTGCCTATCATAGTTGACCATCTATCTACCCCGGTTGATATCCAGGAGTTGAGTAACCTTACAGCTACAAGAGTTAGGAAGGAAGGGATTGACAGCCATATTCACAAGAAAGGCGACTGTTCGAGTGTTGAACTGCATCGATGAACCTTCGGTAAAACGTCGTACATGAGAGTACTGAAGGAACCGAATGAAGGACACGAGTGCACGCGACTGAAGGAAGAAGAGTCGTATAGTTCATGAATGTGTAATGGACATTGTTAAATATCCCGGATCAAAACGTTACCAAAAATGAATGAGTTCGTGGGAAGCTATCAAGCCGGCTTCATCAACGGCCGTTCATGAACTGATCAGATCTTCACCGTACGGCAAATCCTCCAGAAATGCCCTGAATACCTGATCTCATCGCATCACCTGTTCATCGATTACGACATATGTGAGCATCGACCGCTCGGAGCTAAGAGTGCTTATTCTACGATTGGAATAATGTGACTCAGCTCGACTCGCTTATCAAGGTGAAAAATCTCGACTCAAGTTAGGTGACTCCCCAACTAACATTTATTGTGAACTAGCTGTCCCGGTGTAGTATGAAGTACTTAGTGTTTGTGCATATACTTAAGTCGGATACTAAGCTACTCCCAATCAGTAGGCCTTGACTTAGACTGATCATTCCCAAATAAACGTTAATACTGAAAGCACGTATTTTACTAAAGAAATCAGAAGTGGGATCAACCTGAAAAAATGTTCCTGCGAAGCCATTTGTGTTCGGAAGAAGTCAAAGAGAATCTCGGAAGTGGCCTTCCTTCTCAAGACGTCAGAAAACAGTCCGAAACGCTGCGCTCAGGATCGAAAAAATCAAGTTCATCCAATACCAATTCTGGTGGAAGTGGAGATGCCCTAATCGTTGATCAGAGATGTTCTACTGGAGTCGAAACTGGTTAAGTTACAAGTCGTACTATCAAGCTGGACGAACTTTCCGCCTTTCTGCCGTTCTTTTCGGGATTACCAGAGGAAAATGCGCAATTCTTCATCAACACTGTAGAGCAGACTAGAAAAACGTTCAATGTAGAAGAGGAAGTAATGAAACTGGTGGTGTTCAAGCATCTTCGGAATAACGCAAAAGTTTGGCTGTCGTCTCAACCCGAGCTACTGACAAGAAGCTACGCAGAATTTATCAACCTAAAGAAGGCGATTTTGTCGTTCTTAAAATTAATGCTGATAAGAAACTCTCAAAAAGATTTAAAGGCCCTTACATTATAAAGAAACTACTGCCAAATGATCGATACCTTGTCACAGACATTGAAGGTTTTTAAGTTTCAAACTTACCTTTCAGCTCGGTTTGCTCACCGAATAATATAAGGAAATGGCTCTCTGATACAGGTTCGCTCTCAGATACAAATTATGACGTCGATGAGGACATCGACGAGTCAGGATGACCGAATGTAGTATGAAGTACTTAGTGTTTGTGCATATACTTAAGTCGGATACTAAGCTACTCCCAATCAGTAGGCCTTGACTTAGATAGACTGACATCTGACACTTACACTGATCATTCCCAAATAAACGTTAATACTGAAAGCACGTATTTTACTAAACCCGGCAAACTTTGTCTTGCCAGGTTGTGGTGGTTTGACAATTGTTAAGGTCATTGTAGCATGGCACTCTAGATTGCTTTTATTTCGATCGTGTCAGTTTCCTGCCCGGTCATCAAAATTCAGTATTTCATCAATTTTCTTACTTTTTAAGTAAATTTTCGCAACTTTTTTTACTTATAAACACAGCCAGTATGAATACGTATCAAACCATGCAAGAGTTTTCCTAATCGGTTCAGCCGTTCTTGAGTTTTGTTGCCTCAAAGGAACTTCAAACTCATTTTTATTTATATAGATATATGTAAACGTCAACAAAGCGTCCTCAATACGGCTTGACGCTGAGTTACTGTGTTGTACATATGGACGGAAGCTTCTATGCAAGCCCTATGAATCTGGCGAACTTAATCCACAAGTATATGTTGTACGAGCAGCTTCTATGCCACGAAGTCATAGCTCTTTTCTCGGCTCCTATGTAACCACTAACTGAATAACATACTTGAGAAGGCGCTTTTTCAGCCTTTTCGCAGTTGTTAAATAATAGTTATGCGACATCCCCGATTTAAATATTGTCAGATTTCTTGAAACGTAAACACCGCGCGGTCGTTGAAATGTTTCAAAAAGGGGCTTTGCACAAAAGTTCACGCGGTCTATCGTTTTCGAAAGGAACAGCCGCACCGTAGGAAACGCCGCAATGTTATTTCCCATAAGGATGAAGTAAACAGGGAGTGAAAACCACGGCTGTACCTTTCAGAAGCGATAGGCCGCGTGCACTTTTGTGCAAATCCCTCAATATAATTAGGTTATGGATACCGTGACGCAATACATGTGGAACTGGAATTATCGCTTTCAAAATTGAATAATTAAAGTACTTGCCGCTACTTGGAATTGAACTTCCGATCTCCGTATCCACTGGTCCTGATGATGTCCTCGTTGCCACACTGCTATATATAAATAGCATAGAAAATAGCCCGTTTTGTTTTATTTCAGACAAGGCTTTATAATTGTACCACAAGGAACCTTACCCAACTTCATCTTGCTTCAAAAGCTTGTGAAACATCAAAGCAATAATGTTTACATTGAACAAGCTGTATGGTTACGCCAACAGGTTCTTCGTCACAGCTTCTAGCTGAAAGAGTGTTCTTTGAACAGCTATGAAGCGCTGCTGTTTTGTGTATTTGGCAACATTACAAAACGTACTGTATAGAAGCAGCTGTTGTATTGGCTGGGCCTCTTACTCGATTTGCACATCTTCCGGCATTGAATTAAAGTGCAGTAAAAGCAATCCAAATAATTTTACAGCACAGAGATGGATAGCTGTGAAGATTTTGTGTAGTATAGCTATATATCCCGCTTAAAGTTTGTTTTGACAATAATGTTTATATCCGGTATACCAACAGTTTCTTCATTACAGCATCTAGTTGTAATGAAATCGCATAATGGCCTGCAAAGCGCTGCTGGTTTGGGGATTTGTCAGTATAACGAATTGTATTGTATAGTAGCAGCTGTTTTGTTAGTGAGGATTCCTATTCGATTTGTTCAAGTTTTCACATCTTCCGGGAAATCTCCTGGAGTTGGAATAGAGTGGAGTAAACTACCCATGATCGCATATCATTCCCATCTTTGCTGGGTTTCCTATTCCTATGGGACAATTATGCGATCATAGGCAGTAAAGGCAACCTCAGTTATAAGTGATGGATCTTTGAAAACCGAGATTGGTAGCTGTATGGTGCTTATTTTACAGTCGTGTATTAGCTTATGATTTATATTTGACTAGCTCCCCTTTTATACAGCGTTGACTGCTTTTATTCAATGGTTACACAACAGAAAGCAAATAACTGAAGCTTACAGCGCTAAAAATGTTAGTTGGGGAGTGATGAAACTATCGTAGTAGGCAATATGCGCCAGCACCGTCAAGCGTAACCATGGTAACTTCCGTCGTGGTGACCACCCACGCGTGCCTTTTAGTTTTTAGTTCGAATCCAACTATTGTCAGTAGAAGACGCATCAATAAATTAGCTTAACTTGTAAACACGTTGTTCTATTCTTACGGCTCGCAGCGAATGCTAGTGTGAAATTGTGACACCGCGCCTTATCCAAGATCTTATCATAAATTTGATGTTGAACGAAATAAATGCTGCAAAGTTTTAAACTCTGAATTTTAGACCTTTTGAACCTGTCTAATCAGCTTGCACTGAGATAAATTTTCATGTCAAAATCATATCAATAGTAATTTGATCATGAGCGATGTGGGAATTAGAACAGATAGAAACGATAGAACCTTACGTGAAGAAAACAATCAACGAATGGGAAACAAACTAAACGAAAAAGAAATGCAATTTCTCAACATAAAAACATAAAAAAAAACCAAAACAAACCCGAACCCGGCCGTCAGTTTATCATTTTTCATCGTTTTTATTAGACCTTCTTTTAATTCGAATTGAACAGGAATAGTCCTCACTTCACAAAAAAAATAATAATCAGATTATCTTTGCGGCTGCTGCTTCTCTTTTCAATAGTAGCAAACAAAAAAAAAAGAATATTTCATCATTCCATTGTTATTAGTTGAAGACGACAAATAAAAATATAAACGAAAAAGTGATACTTTCATGATTAATATATATGTATATGATTTTTTTTTGGGGTTTTTATAATTATTATTTGTGGTTTGTTCTTGTAAAAAACAGGAATAAAATAATAGCGCAAAAATATAGGGAACTAAAAAACTTTTCACACCCTCATCCGAAACAATAAAAATTTAAGAAAACAAAGAACGACTTGTGGTATATTATTTTCCTCTTTTCATCATATATAAAATAGTGTTAGATTTAATCTGGGTTTGCTTAATTTGAAGAGGGGGGTTTTCCTTTCTCTCTGTGAGTGTGTACGTGTCTAAGTGTCTAAGGAAAACTAAAACATGATTATTCAGGAGGGAAAATATCTTATTTTCCCTTTCGCACTACTGCGCTGCATAATAAGGAAAAAACGAAACATTAGAACTGGGGAGGAGAGGGGGATGTTGGGGTGAGGGAACAACAGAAAACAGGAAGGAGGTTAGGGGAAGATTTGCTTCTCTTTAGTAGATTTTACTTGATTACTTTAGTTCACTTAAAGTTCTGCTTTGTACAAGTCCTTGAAGAAGAATAATAATTGTTTTTCAGTTTTTTTTTTCACTTGTTTCACATAATCAAATGTCAAACACACAAATGGGGGCGAGAGGCTGCTGTTTGTTTTCTTTTCTCTTGTTTTATTTTGGGGGATTGTGGGTCAATCTTTGTTTGCTTAAGTTCTCTCTCACTGATGCTTGGTTTTCTTGTTTTTGTTAATGTTACTTTTATTTTTAAGTTTGTTCAATGAATGCTATGCGTTTTTTTTTGTATTATTTGTTTCGCATTTTGGTTGCTTCTTAAATGGAAATTTTATAGATTAGAATTAGAAGTACAACTTATTTCTTTTTCTAAGAGTTTCCTTAACCTTCTTGGTTTGCTTCTTTTTGTGGGGGAAAACAAAAACGCAAGAAATAATCCGCTAGTTTTATCTTTCACTATCTCTCTTAATCAGGTGATTTTCAACTATGTGTACGATTTATAAGATAAATTTGCATTTCTTTTCACTTACAGACAACGCGATTATTTGATCTCTAATTTTTATTGATGGTTGCTGTCGTTTTACTTTACTTTACTTTTAGTTTGTGTATGTGTGTGATCTTATCAAACTTACCCATAATAATTTATCGCTAGACTCTTTCTCTCGTTCCGCACCGCAGTTTTGTCCCAGTGTATGCGTTACTTCTGCTATGTTATGGTCTTTCTATCTCAAATATATCGATTTAAAGGTTTCAGTTTTTAAATTATAAAAAAACAACAAATCAAAGAGTTAACCTCTCTCTCTCGCGCTTTCGTCAATCTCTTGTTCTCTAAAGTTAAGCTTAACACGACCTTTGTTTGATTAAAAGGATTTTGCGGGGGTCCGTACATAGATTAACTGTATCGTAACGTTACATTATATCCGAAAAATACGCGCAACTTTCGGTCACTTACCAACGAAAAACAAAAAAAAACACTAGAGTCTCACGCCGGCCCGACCTCCGGCCGAGATCACCTAGCAGGGCGGGCCGAACTTTTAAAAATATCTCTCACTTATTACCTCTTTTTCTTACTAGTTTGTTTGATCCTAGGTGTAGCAGTATTTGTGTGTTGACGTCTTCGCACAGAGAGGGAAGTGCGTGTCCTATATGTATTTACCAAAAAAAAAACGAACTTTCTCGCACATAAAGATTAGGGTCCTTAACCGACGAACGACGAAAAACTTAAGAATTAGTTACGCGAAAGTTTCTTCCGGCAGACTCGAGATAAAAAGGGTCCTCTGGTCTGCCGGAAATTCAAGTCTCATCATCATCATTGTTATCAACTAGCAGTTTGCTTCGATTTTTTTAGGTTAAATGTTATGTTAATGCTTGTTTGTGTCTCTTCTAGACCTCCTTAAGGGAGGGCGCAGTACTTTGTAGGTGTGTGTTCCATAACCTTAATCGCGAAAACGAAAATTAAACGAAAAATTATCACTTGCTCTCCTGATCTCTAGTCTCAACTTTCTTTACACATTTACTCTTATAAACAATAGACAAAGATAAAAACAGTAGGCGGGGGTCTTAAAAACTCTTCTGCTGCACTGCATCCACTCAGCTTCAACTATTATTATGGGTACCTGATTAAGTATTCGCATCATTTCATTTTTCCCTTACAGAAATTTAATAACGTTTATATAGAAAATGTCCTTATCGTTCCGTTTCTAAAGCAAACAAACAAAAACCTTATTACAGAGGTGGGGGCGGGCAAACGCGAACTAAACCAAAAAAAAAGTCAACTAAAAGATAGAAGTAACGTACGTACGAGCGTGCGTTCGGTACACACTTATGAGGCGACGGGGGTTTTGCTGTTTTTTTTGTTTGTTTTGTTTTCTCCAAACACCGCCCCACGGTTCCACAAACGGCTGCGAACAAACCAAGAAAAAGTCAACAACGTTTGGTTGTGGAACGTGGGCGGCACAGGTCGGGCTGTCCCAATCGGTTTAGAAAAAGAAATAAAGTTTTTTTTTGTTCATCGAAGTAACATGTTTTTCCATTTTTTTTGCAGTCACTTTTTTCTTCAGTGTGTTTTTAATTATACCGTTAAGTCTAGTCTTCTGGTGAATTCTTAAAAACGAGAGAGTGAGCTGTGAGACCCGGGTCGAAGTAAGCGGGGGGATTTGAACCAATCAATCTTGTCTGTGTGTGTGTGGGAGTGCGTCACGGTGCTCTCTTGATCGAAGTTATTGGAAAAAGTAATCTCCATCACATCTTAGCCTATCAATCGTATTTTCAAGGATTACGATGGATTAAGGACACCGTTTTCTGATAACCTAAATCGAGGTGCACCGCGAAATGTGTATGTGTGCGCGTGTGTTTGAGAGGTGTGAATTTTCTTGATAGTAATAAATTTGCTTGCAACAAGTCGGTGTTAGTTCGGTTTTCACTTCCATGTTTATTCATATCATTTGTTGTATAATCATGTGAGTGCGTGTGTTTTTATGAACAATTTTGTATTGTTGTTTTGCTTCACTCCTAACACTAATCAATAAAGGGTTTTTTCTTCAGTGTTTGTTTCATTTATATTAAGAATATAGACGTATTTTACTTCAGTTTCTGTGAGTGAGTGTGTGTTTGTGTGTTTATGCTTATACTTTCTTGTTTATATTAATCTTTTGCCTTTCTTCCAATTGTGTGTTTTGTTTTGTTGTATTCTTCTCTGCGTTCATTTTATTCTTTTTGCTTCATTAATAATATATTTATAATTTTTGCCTTCTTCTTAGATAGTGCTTTTTCATCTTCTACCTCTTCCGTTATAATATATAATATGTATAATTAGTTTTGTTTTCAAGTTTAAAAAATAATAAGAAAAAATCCACTTCTTCCTCATCCACTTATGAGCTTAACTTCATCTTTTACGACTTCGTTCCAATCAGGCTGCGATCGAAAGCGGCGGATGCAACTGTCGGATTGGCCCCACTGGAGATCTGCTGCAGCTGAGGCGGCGGCGGCGGTTGCATCCTGCTCGTCGTCGTCGGCGTCATCATCTCTCAAAATGCTGGATAGGGTGGCTGCGAGGAGGCATCGTTGCCTCCACCGTAGGCGGACCGTGGCCTATTGTAGGCAGCGGCGGCCGTGTTCTGTTCATTCTGATAGTAGCCACCGTAGCCGCCAGCAGCACCGGAACCGTACGCCGATCCACCGCCGTATTCGGATCCCGGTTTCGATGGTCCACCTGCAGTTGGGCCGCCAGCCGAACCAGCCGGGCCAGCCGCTGGACCGGACTGTGGCCTCGAGTACATATCGGCCGATCCAGTCGATCCGGTGTTCGGTGGCATGTTCCACGAATTCCAGTTACCTGAACCGTATCCGCCGGCACTTCCGGCACCGGAACTGTTATACATATCATACCCACCATAGCCTTGAGTTTGCTGGGGCGTTGCGTTGTAATTGCCCCACTGTTGTGGCGGAGGAGCTCCCCATCCTTGGTAGGCATTGGCCGCTCCTGCCGAGGCTCCGTAACCACCGTAGCCCTGTTGGGGTTGCGATGCACCCCATCCCTGGTAGCCCTGCATCATGTTCGACTGCATGTTGATTGGGGGGCCTCCCATCTGGCCATTTCCCATCGGGGGAGCCTGTGGCGATCCCCATTGGTAGGAATCGGCGTTCATGCTGTTGTTGTTGCCGCTGCCGTCCCGGGGTTCCGCCTTCTTAATCTCTACCTGCTTGCCACTGATGTTGACAAAATGTTCCGCCGTGGCGCGTTCCACTGCTGGTTCGTTCTCAAACGAAAGGAACCCAAATCCGCGGCTCTTCTTCTTCTCCTGATCGTACATGATGACCACTTCCATCACGGTGCCGTACCGACTGAAGAAGCTTCTCAGATCCGTCTCGGTTATGTTCGGCGGAAGACCACCCAGAAATACCTTTGGGTAACCTCCGGTGCGCTTCGGCTTGTGCAGTGACCTTGGGTTGCACGGCTTCGGGTCAATTGTTCGCCCGTCCAGCGTATGCGGACCGTTTTCCAGCGCGCGGTCAACGTTGTCCGGATCCGCGAATGTCACGAACCCGAATCCACGGGAACGACCCGTCTCGTTGTTCTTCATGACCACACAGTCAATGACTTCGCCATACCTGTTGAAAAGGGGGTAGAATATGCCAATGTTTTAATTGTATTAAATAGTAGGCTTTGCAGAGTAAGATATGTAGGTAGTAGGCTTTGTGTTACAATAAATTTGTTCGAATCATACGATTTTAAGGGTACGAGCACTGGTTTAGGCGAGTCTTTATGCCAAATGGCCTGCTCCCCACCAAATGGGTCTATCCCGTTAGGCATAAAATTGAGCATAATGGCATTTTGCATAACCCGTTCGGCATTATGGCCATTTGGTGTATTATTTGTTTGTTACAACAATAAACTTAATCATTTTATGGCTTCATCTGTCAGTTTTTACTCAGAATGTAAGGGAGTAGAGATCAAAGTGGATAATGCAATGATAGATATGATAGTATTCGCAAGGTTTCTGATTGGTTGATGATTCATACCACCATACCAAGACTGGCTAGTAGGGTGGCCCACACTTGGCGCTCAAATCGCTTGAAGTTTGTATGGGAAAACTTGGTCAAATGTATGCAGAAATTTTAAGTTTTCGAATTTTGCCGCAAGGTGGCGCTGTAAGCGTTTAATAAATTAACCCTTTTGTATTATTGTTGGTGACTATATGCCAAAGAACTTTGTCGAAGACCGCGAAGTGATCCGACGGCTGTGAAAAATGTTATACCCTAGGAAGGCAAAGTATTGAGATTTCATTATTGATATTATTGCTTTATATGTATTGGAAAAACAACAATAAAGTTTATCCTCACTTTACCTAGGGTATAACTTTTTTAACAGCCGTCGGATCACTTTGCGGTCTTCGACAAAGTTGTTTGGTAAATAGTAACCTACAATAATATCAAAGGGTTTGATTATTGAACGCTAATAGCGTCAACTAGCGACAAAATTCGAAAACTTAAAATTTTTATATACATTTGGCCAAATTTTCCCATACAAACTTCAAGCGTTTTGAGCGCCCCCTTAGGTTTAATTGATTTTGCTCAAATTTTGAACGTAGCTTCTGGGAGTCCAATGCAACTGATTTAGGAGGTAAGATTTGACATTTTTTGAAATTTTTCATAAGTGTGGGCCACCTTCCTGGCAAGTCTTTGTTGTCACAATGTTAAAGCCATTATTATAAGTACGGTATTTTAGCCAACAGTGGACCCCTTAGTAGCTAATATTTGTTCTGATCGTAAAAATATTATGATATCCTAATTAAATTGTCTTTACCAATGGTTGCACAATAAGTTCTATATGTTTCCTACACATTTCACACAAAAGCAAAACGAAAACAAAAACACTCTTTTTTCGTGAAGTAGGTACTATCGGAGTATCGGGAAGTACATTTTAGTGCGGTTATAACAGCAAATCCTATCATATACTAATGCTATGCTTCATTGTTCCTCAAAAGCAGCATTGTCAGTCGTAAAAACGCATTTTTCGTTAAAATGCAACAAACTCAGCGAAGCTTTGCGAATCACATGCGAGTGCTTGCCAGCTTCGTTTACTCACGAATAAAGAAGTGCGAGTATTTTCGGGCCCCTGTTGTTCATGAGTAGGTTTGTTTTAGTTTGTGTCTGCTCAGCTGCAATCTTCATCATTTTCCATCTTTGTCACAGAGTCATAACTCAAAACGTCTTTCGTTTAGAGTTATACCAGACAACTGCCATAAATTTGCTTTATACCAAACGGGGCAGCCCCAGCATTCCAAAAATTCTATTAAATGATTCATTGGTCATGTATTTCAAGTATGTATCTTTGTCAAAATGTTGCATCGAGTGTGTCAGTTTTGAATACTTATTTAAATGAGATAAATAACACAACAAAAGAAAAAATCACTTCACTTATTGTTATACTAAACGAGGAAGGCAGTAGTCTCATCCATATCAGCAACTAGTGCTGTAATTGATCATGACCATTTCTTGACGATGAACAAGTAGGCCTTTTCATCGTCATAAAATGAAACGAGCACTCACGCACTTCGCCATGCCATTTCGCAATAATCAAGCGTCATGACGGAAACTTTCATATTGTTCGAAATTATAATTTTCACCTGGTCCAAACAAATTTAGGCTAGTCGTTATATTTAATAGATAGAGAGGACATATATTCATGGTTTAAAGAATTTAAACAATAACAAATTCGATCTATGAGCTAGTAATTGCCTTGTTTACAACCATGTCACGCTTCGTCATGACCGAAAAATGAGCGAATATTATAGAGTCTAACTTAGGCAGACTTAGGCACTTCTGTAAAAATCACGTGACGACTCGTGTTGACATTGACGCTTTCCAAGCCTGTCAGCAACACTTGTACAAAAGATTTCTTCTGTGCGACCTTCTAGTTTTGGAAACTGTCACATCCAGGGACGGCAAAAACACTTTTTTTCTTTTCCGCCCATCGATATTGGCAGTAAAATAAAAACAAAACAATGGCAGCACCAATACCATCAGACGCCGCGCAGACGGCAGTCAAGCAGACGCTTGATAGTTTTCGCTTCCCCACGAAAATATTTATGAGCAGTCATGCTGAGGCGGGTGATTACGAAAAATGTCAAAAATTTTCAACTGCTAATAACTCACTTGTTTTAATAAATATTTAAGCTTGAGCTTGAGCTTGATTGACCGCCCGTGGATGCTACTCCAGTATCGCCAGACCACCTACACTCACACAAGGACCAATGAGATAACTGCCGGGGACTAGCAGGCATCTTCAGTGTGTGAGCGTTGGTGATCTTCTATTTTTAGGCGACAATGGCGCCTGCCACGTCAGGTTGCAGGTCAATGTGGGGAAGGGGTAAGGAAGTGATGATTGCAATCGTTTGTATCCACATCTGGCCGAATATACCTCTGCGCCAGCACAAATTCATGCGGATGTTGGAGTGTTGGTGGGAATTGGTTGGCAGAAGGTTCATACATTGGTTTGTGGATACCAGAAGAAGGTGATAGAATTGTGTGTTTTTATTGTTTTGAAGATGTGCGGCACAGTTCGCTTGATTGCATAACTTGTAGGCGTTTTCTAATAGGATTGTGACACTGTGCTGTGAAAGTTTGGAAGGAAGGGAAACGGCTTTTTCAACCCGTTTCTGTTCTAGCGACGGCTATGAACATGTTTATATACATGAGTTGTATATGTAGAGAGCAGAGAGAAAGTATATAGAATGATACAAAGTAGGAGGAAAGGGACGGGCCGGGGATTGAACCCAGGACCTTCTGCATATAAATCAGAAGCGGTAGCCACTAGACCACCAAGCCCGTTTCACTTGTTTTAATAAATATTTAAATCAATTTACACAAATAGCTAGAGCACACTCCAAGCTTTGTGATGCATGTAAAGAAGTTTGTCTAGAAGCGGTTTGAAACGTTTGAAACGCAGAAAAATGCGAAAACGGGAGACAGAAATTATTGTCGTCGTTGTGCTCGATAGCTGGCGCTGTCCCGCTTGGAAACCGTTTCGAGGAAGAAGGCTGCAGGAAAAAAAAAATGATATGACATTTATTTCTCGAACAGTTTGAGTTTGGCTGGGCCTATGATGTTCGTGTGGAAAAATGTCAAATGTACAGCCGGTAACCGTTTTTTCCAGTACATTTCTCATCCCTGGTCACATCAGATAAAAGTAAATATTTTATCAATCATCAATTAAACTTCAGAAACATTAAAAATCTTGTGTTTGTGGTCACCTTTCGTCCGAAGCAAAAAAAAACTCCTAGAGAAACTTCTGAAAACAAACACCTGAAGAACCTTTGGAATAATCTCTGATAAAGTGCATTTTTCTTCTTCTTCGTGGCTCTACGGCCCCACTGGGACTTGGCCTGCCTCGCTTCAACTTAGCGTTCATTGACCATTTCGTAGTTATTAATTTAAGGGCTTCCTTTGTCTGCCATTGCATGAAATTGTAGATTGTGAGGCAAGTACAATGATACACTATGTCCAGGGAGTCGAGAAAATTTTCCCGACCGGAATGGGAATCGAACCCACCGTCTCCTAGGCTACCTGAAGACCCGCTGCATATAGCATGCATAGATACTAAAGAAATTTGTGTGATATTGAAGAAGAATAACCAAAAGAATTCTTGAATTCGAAGTATTTCTGATGAGATTCCCGCAGGATTTTTTGGAGAAATACCCAGTGGAATTTCTAATGGAGTTTTCATAAGTTAAAAAAATAATTTCTAAGAAATATTAGCTATTACGGCATTAAGCGAAAAAAAAATCCCGAAAGATTCTTTGAAACTTAGCTTCCAAAACTTCTACGTTCAATGATTCCCCTACCGTGCCATGCCCTAATACCGTGTGCCTCCTAATACCGTGTATTTGACAAAAAAACTCAAATATACACTTAGTATTATTTTTTTAACTGAGTAACTAGTTCAATCAATAGAATATTAAACCTTCTTAAGTTAGGCGTAATAAATTTATCACATATTTACAAAAACAAACAATTGAAAATATTTACAAAATGTGAGTGCGAAGTACCAATACACGGTATTAGGGGCTGTCCATAAACCACGTGGTCATTTTTTTGGGACTTCTCAAACCCCCCCCCCCCCCTCATGACCACGTGGTTTATGGACAGCCCCTTAGGTTGGTATTAGGGCATGGTTCCTTTTGTGTTCCAAATACCGTGTTTCGGCTAAAACTGCAAACTGAAAATATTATTGATACTTTCTTACTTTATGAATCACTTGTACAAACCTCTAGGCCAGGGGTTCCCAACCTTTTTGAGGTGGTGACCCCCTTTAAGAATTATCGAAACATCTGCGGCCCAATGAAATTTTTTAGAAAAAAAAATGAATTAAATTAACGAAGGGAGGGATTTTCGACGATCAATGATAAGTTTTTTTATTCGACACTCACATTTCGTGAACAATGATGTCATGTACATTCAATTTGAGTCGTAGCTGAAAAATAGCGGCGCAGCCGAAATTTTTTTCTTCTGAAGGCGTTTTATACTGAAAATTTCTTCCTCAAATTGTGGCTCATGGGGGTGGCGGTATACAAAATTAAAAATTGGTATAATTTGCACAAAATAGAATAAAAATTTACCCATTTTTTGGTAACATTGCGGCCCCCTGGACTGGCTTCACGGCCCCCAGGGGGCCGCGGACCACCGGTTGGGAGCCCGTGCTCTAGGCAACGTTTAACGCACAGGTTCTTTTAAGTATGAACTTAGTATGATTGATATAGTGATGATTCAAAGGACCACCAATGTACGCGGGTCACATACACGGTATTAGGCACAATGCTATGTTCTACCATTTTGTTTTTAACCCTCGAGCGATCGCGCTGGTGTATTCTGTACAACACGTTGAAAAAATCTCGCTTTTTGTACTCAACATTAGCGTGCTGCTGACACAGGTAGCCAACCGCGCGAGTTACGAAAGGTTAACAATGGTTTAAACATTTGGAATATCATTAATTATATTTATTATGCATAATACACAGAATAAGCAATAATATAGCGTTTATATAGAAAAACAGATAATTGATTTTTATAGGGCTCTTTGAAGTGAAGAGCATCCTTAAGGTCACGGTATTAGGGCATGGCACGGTACCGTTTGCAGATGCGCCTCGCTTGTTCTACGAAAAGCGAGGCTACAACGGAACAAGGATGTTGCGAGAGCCAAGTTAGAAACCATAATTCGGAAAAAGAGGAACATGAAACATGCACACTAAGATCAGCTCGGTATTTTTCCCATCTTTTTACTGAGTTCTCGTTCTCAACAGCAGATTTAACTCGGTACGCTCGGTTGTTTATTTTGCGGATATTCTGTAAATGAGTTACCGAGCTCAGCTGTCAAACTGTCGAAAGTTACTGGTACACGGTAAATATCGTTACTGGTGAACGGTAAATACGATTACCGAGTGTACCGAATTAAATCTGCTATTGAAAACTCAGTAAAAAGATGGAAAAAATACTGAACTCTGTAAAAAAATTACTGAGCTGGAACATCTGAATCTTAGTGTGTGGAAATCAACATATCCCCCAATCATGTGTTATGCATCCTTCTTTATTTTAGAGGCGATTCTTTTTTATTTATATTATTCCCAAGATCTTTAAGGGCGGTCATAAATATGATTTTCATGATTGGTATCATCCGCTAAATTTGATGCATATTTGCATTCCAAAGGCGTTTTAGTATTGTTTTTTTTTAATGGGCTCAATCGAGTTTTTGGCTTTACGGAGCCGAATTACATTATTTTGCAGTTTGGGGCTGTTCATAAACCATGTAGACCAAATTTTGGCCATCTCAGACCAGCCCCACCTCCTCCCTCGTAGACTTTCGTCCATACAAAAAAAATGAAATTTGTATGGAGCGTAGACTTTGGCTAGAGCCCCCTCCTCCCCAAAAAGTCTACGTGGTTTATGAATGGCCCCTTTCTGTTACCAACTGATTTGAATAAATGATATTAGTTTAGGCGGTCCACGGTAGTCAAAACTGCTCAAGAATAGTGAAACACACATAATGTGATGAATAGAGAGGGTAAAAGTGTTCTCTGCAATGCAATGCGGGGGATATTTGATAGTGTTTGAGTATATTGAAGGTACGACACTTAAGTGACTACCACCAATCTGGTCGTAAACGATCGCAGCTGAATTCGCCAGTAAATCATTGTTTGAGATTATAGGGAAGTTTTATAGGAGAACTTCTGAAGGGGAAACATTTTTTCCGGCTTGTTGAAAATTTTCAGTTTTTTATACCTTGTGGAAAAAGCATATAATTCAGTCACAGCTATTTAAATAAAATGATAAAGAATGGCATCTAAATTTATGATAAACATCGATTTCAACCAGGGCGCAAAATTTTCGAGCAGACGAGCTGAAGTTCACCGTGCGGCAATTTGCATTCACTTGCCTGCATATTCATATTCAGCTGCTTGATACTCGTTTGTCAACTGAATGAAAGTCAATGAATATTTGTAAACATCTTACAAAGTGTTGAATTTCTGATAAAATATTACCGTTTCGATTACATTTAACGATGCTTTACACAGATCTTTAACCATTTGATTGTTGTGGAGTGCTTTTGGAAGGAATCGTAGCCATAAACGTAGGTAATTATGAAGATGTTTCTCGATCGGTTTCATATTCAATGACTACGAATTGACTGACTGTGTGAAGATGTAGAGCGAAAATGAATTCGTTTGTTTTGAATATTCAGTGCAGAATCATTCAAATTCGTGCTATTTTCAGTCAATGACTGTGAACATTTTACACCCTGATTTCAACTATGTAGGAATCAAACACAATTAACTAAATATATGTCTAATGGATGAGACTTTTTGAGCGATGAATGCATAGGACTGAAATTAGAAAAAGTTCAAATAAAATGTCTACTCAAAAACATCAACTTTCACGAGGTCTGCGGAATAGTTTCGGCATACATTTGATAAAAGATGACTGACCCTACTGCCGGTGGAAGCATAATTGTCCCATGTGCATTTTTGGCAATATTGAGATTTTGCAGCCCATGACTATGTATCGTGGGGTACTATCATATGAGGAAATAAAAATAGGTAGTTTGTTCCGAAAATTGTTGAAAAAATGCATGGCCGATTTGTAACATTCTTAAAAGTGGACGCATAAGCGTCACGTTTCATTGGAAATCCTATGAAACTATAAAATCGCTCTAAAACAAAAAAATAGTGCTCAAATTAAAAATTGGTTTATGTTAGAACACGATTCAGCACTTATTCTTCATAGTTGAGATAATTTACTTTTTTCGAACTATGGACACGATTTTCTCGATTGCCTGTTTTTGCACATGGGACATTTATGCGTCCACCGGCAGCCTAGTGATTGAAGCATTAAAAATTATGTTAACACAATGATATCACTGTTTCATTGAGGTCAAATTTTTGGATTAATGACCTATGCCGGAACCACTGTGCATCGGTACAAAACTTTTTTTTTCATCTGTTCATATTAACAAGATTTTTAGTCCTAGGCTAGTTCATCTCGGGTCCCACGCTTTACTTCCCTTCCGAAGCAAGGGCTCATTATTTTATGAGTTTGTCGGGTGTGGGATTTGATCCCAGGTCCTCGGCGTGATAGTCAAGTGTTCTAACCATCACACCAGGTCCGCTCCACCGGTACAAAATTGCCTGAGTTATAGCGGAAAAGTAATCAAAATAGAAGCCGCCCTACCGAGATGGTCCACTTCCCTAGTAATAAAAGAACGGATAATTTCCAAACGGTATCCTCAAATTTGAGTGGCCGTCGCTTGACCAAATTGAGCTTTGCGCCAAAATACCAATTATGTATCTCCAACCATGTTGATAAGCACGTCAAAAGGACTTTAGCTTTATTTTAAGGGAAAATTGTAAAACGGAATTTCCATGACTCCATATAACGTTTACTAGCAGGTTATTGTTTTCAATAAAATTGCAAAAAAAAAACTGACGGAACTAGGATGTTTTGATTCTAATCTGACACAACTTGCGTTTCCATTTCATAAACATTGGACTAATTTTGAGCTTTTGTCCACAGTGTTGTCCAATCGGCTGCGGTCAAATCGGTTCGATGGAAGTAGTCTCAATCAAAATTTGACCCAAAAGTGGATCTTTTAATCATTCATAAATTTCCAGCTGGAACGCGAGAACACTTTTCAATTCAAAACTGATTCTACCTGTGTAAACTTCCATCGGGAGATAAAGACTCATGTCCTTGGCTTTTAGACAGCAGTTCCGAGTGACGAAATTTACGCTGGAAAGCGATCAAATCGATTAATTCGGGGGAAAGAATTAATGAATTGAATTGTTTAATGGTCCACTATTGTATTTTATTAACGTACCGTGAATAGATGTTGCATTAACTCATTTTCTACACTTGAATCACTTTTGGGAGAACATACATTAATAGACCCCAGAAAGGCAGCACCATCAACTAGGTGGATTAATCCAGATTTTACCTTCAGGATAGCTTCCCTCTTAAATAGACAGAAACGACAGGTCCCGGTCCCGTGCTTTAGCCTAGATTTTGCCCCACTGAATTCCCCCAATGAAAACGGAACAAGTTTCCCCCCTCATGACCACGCAGGCAGTCAATGACCTCGCCAACCACACCACTTACCGTCCAAAGTAGCGCTGAAGGTTCTCCTGCGTCGTTTCCCACGACAGGCCGCCGACGAACAGTTTGCCCTTCTCGTGGTCGTCCAATTCCGCCGCGTTCATCTTCTTCGACGGATGCATCCTCCGGCCGAATGCACTAATTTTGCTGCTGCTGGTCTGGCCACAAACAAACCACGACGCACTTCCCGAAAATCTTCTTCTTCTTCTTTCACACACGCGCGGCGGCAGAGCACTGACTATTCTTCTTCTTCTTCCGCCAAAATCGCACTTCACTTCTTATGGAGCAGCGAAAATTTTCTCCTCGATTCGAAAAAATGCTCCGCGGATATTTTTATCTCTGTTGCGATAAAACTAACTTACTTACTGTCTATATTTTATCGGTATCGGCTTCTTTACGTTTCAGTTAATAAAATTATTATACTTAAATCTCTGCTTTAACCTTAATAATGCCTTAAATACTAATTAGAAAACTAAAAAAGTTAAACTTCTTAGAAATCTAAATAACATGTAGGTAGGCTAAGATGAGTGAGTGGATGAGGACTCGGGTATTTTTAGGTTAGAACGAAAAACTGCACGAAAGCCTGGCGAGCAAGATGGCTACCTCGCACACGTACCAGCCGAAAGGGGAAATTTTTTCTCTACCTCCGCCGTCAGCAAAACGGGCGCGCGCGTTCGAATACGCACACACATACCAGCACGCACCACGTGTGTGACAGTCGGCGCACACCGAGAGAGACGACGAAGTACAGAAGAGAGATAACGGTTTTGTGGGTACATTTTTTATTTTCATCCCCTGATAAAAAACATCATAAAAATACGATAAATTGTATTGTTACAACACCATTATTTCGAAAAATATTCACCATTAAACGCATTGTAATTTACACAGCACACTCACCATCACCCCTATTGTTCTATACCATTTGGCGAATGGTAAATGGCACTTTTACAATAAAAAATTGTGGTCGTTATGTATCTTAACCATAAAATTTTGGGCAAATTTTCATACACTTTTTCACAAAAACGATAGAATGTATTGTGTTTTTATGAGACATTTTTAGGGCAATTTTCAAAAGAAAACAATATATCTTAATGTTTTTTCATTGTTCTTACAATACAAATACAATTAATTGAATGGCGTCAAATGAATCGTTGTTGCAATAAAAAATACAATAATATTTGTTCCAGTATTTGTTGTTATTTGTAAGCAGTTTTCGCTTTTGAAAATCCATAGAATTTATATTACTCGCTAACATTTATATCCAGCATTTACGAGCACTAACGGCCGCCAGAATGATATGCACATTTTATGATAAGAATCAAAGACTCTGATCACAAACTTTGTGCTCTGATGTCTGCCTGGTAAGTATTGCTTGGCAGCTGTTGATAAGATCTATCTTCAATCTTTTCAAATAACTGTTAAATATCACAAGTCAGACCTCAGGTTGTATGATCCATACCATAAATCGTTCACAATTCATGTGGCCATTAGTATCTGTAAATGCTGGAGAAAATTGTTACCGAGAAATATGAATTCTTTGGTTTTTCAAAGGCGAAATCTGTTTACATAACAACAAATATTATTGCATGTTTATTTTAACATCGGTTCAATTGACCCTATTAAACTAATTGTATTTGTATTGTTATCAATGGTAGTTTACTATTTACTAGATTCCTTTAATTTATTGGAAAACATTAGAAAAATCTATGTTCATCTTTTTCTTGTCGTAACATCCTCACTTGGCTAAACCTGCTTTAGCTAGTTTTCTATAAGTACTTCCTCAGTTATTCATTGAGAGGTTCCTCTGCCAACACGGCTTGACGTCTGTTAGTCGTTGAAGTTTTAGCGAATAACATTCGATAACCGAAACACCTACTGTACTCAAATTTAAAAAGAAAACTATAAAAAATATGTCAAGTGATTTTGTATTTGATTATACAAACATGATCCAAGCAACAATAATATTTATTGTTATTTATTTGTTACGAATTGTTTTTAAGTGTAATTGAGAAATATTGACGATCTTACGCCAAATACGACGCACAGGCAAATAAAATTGTCCCACCACAAAATATGCACACCGGTTTCAGCATACATTGGTTGATGTCGCCGCTACAGTTTTCCAGTAACGGAGCGTTATTTTGGGGTGGTGTTTCGACTAATAGGTTTGTTTATGCACTGTTTCCTTTGTTGTTGGATGTGTGAACATTGTGCTGTCAAAGATTGAACATTTGCACGATCGTCGCGAAATCCTTGCAAAGCTCAATAAACTCTTTTTTATTAAAAAGTCCATGAGAACTTTGCAGGCACTTTTGCAACTATATAAATAAAAACAACTTAAATTAATTTTTACTGATAGTATTGCGCGCAAACCCCAAAATTTTATTGTGCCTTGCAAGATAAATCCGCGAAACGCGTTTGTCTTCTTCTTTTCCATCATGTTGCAAAAATATGACCGCACCACTATGAGCGATCTGATGGTCAGAAAATCTGCATGCGGCGCTTATATCAAATCCACATGAGGCTGCGGCGATATAGCCGCGAGGAGATGCACGCGATACAGACGCAATGTGGAAATGGAAAAGATGAAGCCGCATCCCCCTGCAGCATCACTAAATAACATCCCGATTATTAAACACAAAGCCGACGAGGTGATGCGTATGCGAATTTGAATCAATGTCGCGATAAATATTATTACGATTTCTGGCCAGTGGCCACCTGAGTTGCCATTGTGTAAACTTTTATTTTGATATGAACGGCCTGAAGGCTGCTGCGATGCTGCTGGGTGGGTGACAGTATCTGTTCGATTTTGACATTGCGTCTGTATCGCGGGAATCTCCTCGCGGGCATATCGCCGCCGCCCAATGTGGATTTATTATGAGCGCCGCAATATTCCCACCTTTGGGTTTCCGCGCCGAAGACCCAGCACCAGATTCGGCGACAAAGAGATTTGACAGCAGTCGCCGGACAGTTGGCAATCCTGATATTTGACGGCGGTCATCCGTTAGCTGTTGGAGTGGATTGTTGTCATGCAAATAGAGCATTTCGCTGAAAATGCATGTGTATTTTGTTATTGTTGACAGATTTTTTTCTGTGTTAGTGTGAGATATAGCGATTTGCTGTATCGCGTAAGCTTTCGCTGGGAGAAAACGTCATATAACTCAGCGAGGCAAAGAAAATTTTCAATGAAAAATGCAATAACTTTAAATTATTATAGAACTATTGAAAAACAATCGAATCAATTAGTCACTAAAAAGCTAATGTTCACTTATTGTACAAACTATATGGGCTTGATTTCTATTGTAAAAAGTAACAATATATCTACTATGTGTTTTATTGTGAACAATAAAACCAGTCATATGTTAATAATATTCACCATGTAATGAATGGTATTTTTTTATCCGGGTCTTCATTGTTCGTAAAAGTGTTTGCCTCGGATAAATTTATTGAATGATTAAAAATGATGAATGATTTTGAAATAAGTTGGCAAAATTCAAACCAAGCCGTGCATTGGTGTTGGTAACTTGGCAATTTGAGTCAGTTTTTTGATACATAGATGTCACTGTATTTTCATTGTTGCGCTTTTGATTATCGTTTTCCGCAAAAAGAGGGCAGAATGTCTTTTTTCGTATCATAAAAATTTAATCACAAACAAAATTAAATTCTTTAAAAAAATTGTAATGATGAAAATTTTTAATCTTAACTCTCTAATACCATTTTTTTTTATTTTGATACAAATATCATTTTACGTCATCTAAAATCGAATTGAACATGTTTTGGAAGGTTATTCTTTTTAAATCGTGATTTGATGAATAAATTATGGTTTTTGATTTTTCTAATTTTGTTTTTGAATATTCCTGCATTGCTATATTTTTCCAGAAAGACTTTTTAGGATACCGATTGTTTAGATGAAAACTTCGACGAAACATTTTATTTTTAAGGATAATCTTAGTTTTTGTGCAATTTTGAGGAATATAATGTAGGCGTATACTCAACTCCTCTTAAATTATGATAGATAGATAGATGGTAGCATTAATCTGAAAAGCATTGAATAAAACGTTTTCTTTATTGAAAATAAGGAATAGAACATATCGGTGAAGTACTAGATTTGTAGTAATGAGCTGAATTTTAGTATGGTGAGAAGGTCAATTCTCCGTTTATGCAATGAAATGGTGCAAAAAACGTGGGCATTATGATTCATTGCCTAATTTGATGCTGTTTGAGCAAAACGTTGGGCAACAGTGTTATTGTTTTCTCCATTTCTTGCAACATAAACAACATAGTTATCCAAAGTTTTGCTCATAAACATCAAATTAGACAAGGAATCATAATACCCACGCTTTTTGCATCATTTCATTGCAGAAACGGAGAATTGACCTTCTCACCATACTAAAATTCAGCTCATTACTACAAATCTAGTACTACACCGAACATGCCCCATTGAAAAATCACTGCGAAGAGGAAGCACATTTTTGGTGGAATCATACAGCGTACAGCTCACGCATTGTATCACATGTAATAAGTGAATACGTCAAATGAACGCCTGGTTTATCGTATATAGAATCGATCAACCGAATAATATCTAGATTGAGTTTAAATAAGGGCGAAAGTAACATGAGAGAGTTCTCTTCATCAACTCTCTCTTCTTCAAATTAAAGTGATAAGACGCAAGTATGGTTGCACTTTTTGGTCATAAATCGCTAGGTTGCAATGCAATCTAGCGTCTAAGTGTAAATAAGTTTGATTGAATATGCATCTTGTCACTTTAATCACAGAGAACAGACATCCAGGCTAGAACAAATTTCATTCGGAGAGTTGTGTAAGGATTTGAATCTTTACTTGAGTAAGGTTGCAAACCAATACACGATGACAACACTAACGCCACCGAACACCATATTGCCACAGTCAGTGGTGAATTGAAACATTTCAAGTGGTGAATTTAATTAGTATGGGAAATTACCCGATTGCAGCGCCACGCTATTGCCACTTGTGTTGCCGATTTCAAATGGCCGTTAAATTCATTACACAGTTTCGGAACTGGACTTGGATGTCTGTTCTCTGTGCTTTAATTTGCAGAAGAGAGAGTCGATGAAGAGAACTCTCTCATGTTACTTTCGCCCTTATTTAAACTCAATCCAAAATATTATTTGGCATTATTTGTGATGACACCTATCAAATTTACGTAATTTGTTGTTACCTTGAATTGAATCATGTTTTATCTTAATTTGAATTAGTAATTGGGGCCGAGCTTCCAATGTGATTCAATATTGACTGGTTTGCTGAATATGATACACCGCGCGGCCTTTGTAATGTTCCAAACGCGCATTTGCACGAAATTCCACGCGGCAAATCCTCTTGGAAAGGAACAACCGCACTTGAGGAAACGCCGCAATGTTATCTCCCATAAGAATTGAGTAAAAGGGGAGCAAAAAACGCGGCTGTTCCTTTCCTCAGGGATTTGCCGCGTGTACTTTTGGGCAAATGCGCTAATATAAAATAAAAGATACATTTAGGTCGAAAAATCGGGACAACGTTGAAATCCCAAACGTTTTGACCGTACCAAGATTCCTTTTGCCCACTGTTTGCCATTCATAAACACACTGGTGCGGCTGTGTTTGTGTCGAAACAAACTGCACGAAACTGTTTGACAGCGAGCTGCCCGATGCAAAAGGCTGCCGGAGGTAAAATTTCCCTTTCGAGAGGGCACTGCGAGCGTGCGTGCGCACTGGCGCTCTCTGGACGTCGGAAGTAGAAGGGGGCGTCCATAAATGACGTAGCTTTTTAGGGGGGAGGGGGGTGTTTGTGATTTTGTGACGAAGTGTGACGATAGGGGGGTAGGGGTTTATGATATGCTACGTAGCTTTCTATTAAGTCTATTGGAAAAGTATTTCGTACTTAATAAATTTTTTACTTGCATTAAATATCATTATCTAGTAATTCGAAAAAAAATATATTGCATGAATTATTTTTTTTTCATTCACATCAATGTAAATAACCAATAATAAAGATTAAAGGCAACCTCATTGACCAATCCAAATTCCTATGTGGTAGTGGTTTGTGTTCAGATTTCCCGTGTTAATCTATCTGTAAGAACTTTGTAAACATCTTTTGTTCTCACGTATATGGATAGGCTTGCATTAGGTTTCGTGAGACATTTTTTGGACAACTCAATTTCATAAGACATGCACCTATCGGACGCAACAACTGTATCTGAGAAAATGGTGTTGAAATCACGCGTAAATAATAATGTTTTGTGTTTGCAGACAAAAATCAATTTCACTCATGCTTCTCACGACCAATAGTTTGTTGCTTGCTATACAGCACTGCATGCCGCTAAGGTTGCAAAGGATTTTTTTTTTAAGTTTTTGGCATTATAGCATTATTCCAGGAGCTCTTTTCTACAGGATTTCCTCGAAGAATTCCTTCAACAAATTCTTAAGGAGCTCCTCTAGCAGCTTTGTAAGGAATTTCTCATGGTATTCTTTATAGGTTTCCCCAACAGGAAAAGGATAACATTTCCACAGTAAATCCTACTGGGTATCCCAAAAAAAAAAAGACTTCTGAAAACATTCCAAAAGGATCTGGAGGAATCTCAGAAGGAACTTCCAGAAGAATTTCAGAAGGAACTCCTGGAGGAATTTGGAAAGGAAATCATAGTGAAATTTCAAAAGAAACTCCGTGAGGAGTTCTTTGAGTAGTTCTAGATGGAACATTCGGAGAAATCTTGAATAAACTCCTGGAAGAGTCTCAGAAGGAAATATTTTTAATTGATTGATTGATTTGTCTTTATTAAAGAGGATTAGATTTCTCAGAAGGAACTCCTGGATCAACTTCTGAAGAATACACGGAAGAAATTTTTGAAAGAATCCCAGAAGGAATCTCTGAAGGAATCCCGAATGTAACTTTTAGGGAATCCCGGAAGATTATCTGGACATAACTCCTGTTGAAATCTGAGAAAGAAAATCCTGGAGGAATTCCAGAAGGAACAATGGGAGGAATCCGTGAAGGAATTCCTCGCGGAATTCTAAGAGAATGGAGGGATGGCGGAAAAAGTTCCTGGAGGAGTCCCGGGAAAAAATCCTGGATAAATCGTAGAAGGAAGTGCTCGAGGAATTCCAGAAGAATCCAGGAAGGAATATCTGATCCTTAATCTTAGAAAGAAGTTCTCGAGAAATTCCTGAAAGAATCCGAAAAAGAACTCCTGGAGGAATCCCAGAAGCAATTCCTGGGAGGGCTTTTAAAGACCGGTGGGGTTTCCTGCCGAGATTTCGGAATGAATATCATAATGAATTACTGAAGAATATCAAGAAGGAACTCCTGGAGGAATCCCGAAAGGAGCTTCTTTGGGAAACACAAAAAGAAGTTCTGATGGTATCTCAAAAAAAATAATACGGTTAAAATCCAGGAAGAGATGTCCGAAGAAACTGCTGGTGAAAGAGAGGAGAAGAAAACCTTGAAAGAACTCTTGAAGGAAACCATGGGTTAACTTTTAGAAAAACATTAGAAAATAAACTGCTGGAGCAATCTCAGAAGGAACGTTTGGAGGAATGTAAGAAGGAACTCCGGAAGAGAATATTGGAGAGATCTCTGAAAGAACCTCTGAAGGAATACAATAAGGAGGAATTTTCAAAGGCAATTCTTGGAGAAATCCCAGAAGGATATCCTGAAGGAATTAAAAAGGGAGAAATTCTCAAAACGGGATTCCCAAAAAAAGAACTCCTTGAGGAATTACAAAATGAACTGCTGTAAGAGTTTTAGAAGAAACTCCTGCAGGGTCCTTCAAATGTCGTGGTGAATTTTATTCAAATGAAACCAATGTGATATTTTGAAGAGATTTATTAGTGAGCAAACTAATATCTTCGGAAGAGCTCAGGCTAATACGATATTGGGAGCATCAATTTCCTGTTCTTCGGCATCAAGCAGAACGATGGGTGGTTTATTGAGAAATTCGCTTTGGTGATAATCTCCACTGGTTGCACCTATGGTCTTGATGTCGGCGATCCGATCCTGGCAGTCGGTAATGTTATTTTGCTATTGTTGTTTTTTCATAATATTCTATAAACACGAAATCAGAGCTAAATTTGATTTTTTTTTTGTTTTTTGACATGAATTTTTTTAGGGGGGGGGGGATGTTAAAAAAGCTACGTCATTTATAGAGGGGGGTATCTGAATATGTGACGAAATGCTACGAGGGGGGAGGGGGGTATTAAAAATCGCTTTAAAAAAGCTACGTCATTTATGGACGACCCCAAACTATGTGGTTGGTTGAAAATTTCCCCCCCAACCAAACACAAAGATGAATGAAAGCGCGCAAAAGTGCGATGAATGAAATTGAATGAGGTAACTGTAAATGTGCGTAAATCGTCAGTTCAAATGGTCGGGAAGCTGGTTTTAATATTAGCGCATTTGCCCAAAAGTACACGCGGCAAATCCCTGAGGAAAGGAACAGCCGCGTTTTTTGCTCCCCTTTTACTCAATTCTTATGGGAGATAACATTGCGGCGTTTCCTCAAGTGCGGTTGTTCCTTTCCAAGAGGATTTGCCGCGTGGAATTTCGTGCAAATGCGCGTTTGGAACATTACAAAGGCCGCGCGGTGTATCATATTCAGCAAACCAGTCAATAAATTGAAGCCGGAATTATGGGACGTCGTGTTATTTTTCCTATCTTGTCTCTCTTTCTAACAAGGGAACGTCCATAAATTACGTCACGCTTTTAGGGGGGAGGGGGGGTTCAGTAATGTGTGACAACCCATACAAAAATTTCAGAGATCTCATACAAAAAGTGTGACATAGGAGGGGGGGGGGGTTGAAAATGGGAAATTTTTGCGTGACGTAATTTATGGACGCTCCCCAATTTGCCTCGTGATTTTAAAGACGGTAATCTCGAGTTCTATCGCACTGAATAAGCTGAAAACCAATCAGCATATGCATTGCAAGTGAGCATGGGCCTCTGTACGAATTTGCCCTGTCCTGCTCACTCCCACAGAAAATTTGAAAACACCGCGCACAGTAAAAGTCACATTTGACTTTTACTGTGCGAACTGTTTTCGAACTTTCTGTGGGAGTGAGCAGTACGCCAGATTCGTGCAGAGGCTCATACACAATGATCGGTTATTATTGCAAACATGAAGTAGAATCTGAGATTACCATCTTCTTACACGGAGAAATCAAATTACCTAATTTTTGGGTCGATTTTACTCAAAGCTGAGTATATCGAATAAACTAGTTACCCAAAATTAGGTTGTTTTCCCTCTTTCCCGCACCGATGTTGTCAAAAACAAACATAGATGCATCTACCCAACGGGGGTCCTTGAGCCCAATAAGCCAATTTTGGGTAAATGCAGGTTTACTCAAATTTGGGTTGAATGAGGGGGGGGTCTTGGGTTGAATTTACCTACTCTTAAGTAAATGTTTTTGCTGGAGGTGAAGGCAATTTACCTAGTGTGAGTTTAATCGATTTACTCAAATTTGGCTTATTGGGCCGAACTATGGGATTGCGTCAAAAGAACTCAATTTTGGGTAGTTTGGCGGTTCCGTGTAGTAGCGACCGAGCAATGGCGGATACTTCCTCAACCGTCCAGTTCGCCCTTAAACGGTGAAATTTTTGTTGGAATACACAGTAGAGCATATGCACGAGAAACATTAAACTTCGCAGCTGCTTTATTGATATTCTTTTACATAGCGTAAAATGTCATAGAAAAGTATTAAGGTGAATATAAAACGAAGCCACACCTCGAATTTTCAAAAGCACAAATCTGAAGAACCAAATATAATATCGCGCTGAAAAGTTGATCGATTGGTCACCTACCGGTGGTGACCAATCGATCAAGTTTTCAGCGCGATCCGTCATTTGGTTCCTTAGATTTGTGCTTTTGGAAATTCGAGGTGTGGCTTCGTTCTATATTCACCTTAAATATAGTTAAATATTTTTCTATGACATTTTACGCTACTTAAAATTTTTATTCTACAATGATTCATGATTTAGATTTACGAGAAAAGATACATTCAGCTCCACAGAATCATTCTGTGGGCAAATATAGTCTTTTACGAAATCGCTCCTTATAGATAATAAGCTCCTGTTTCTAATGTACATGAAAGTTAGAGTCACAGACAAACAGACGTAACGCCTTGAACGATTTTCATGGAAATCCATCGCCTAGTACACACTACCTTCACCTGGTGGAAAAGTTGCACGAATCACTGTGTTGTGCAATATCGTCAACAGAAGGCGCTAGTGTGAAACGTCAAACGCATACAGAAACGATGCGGTTGTGAAAGCCACAACTATGAAAATTTAAAATGATCGTTAAAAGCGTGGTCGATGGAAATTTCGCAAATGTTACGTCTGTTTGTCTGTGAATATATGGAGAAATCCCTGAAGAAATCACAAGTGTTACGTCTGTTTGCCTGTGCCACAACTTTGAAGATTTTAAATGATCGTTTAAAGCACAGACACAAATGCTGTGAACTAAATGGCGAAATGCCATATAAAACACAATTCCAGGATGACTGATGGACTCAAACCGATAAATAAAACCTCATCATCCTGTGATCGGAAGGTATCCATCTGGATAACAGGGCATATTTATGTTTTGCGTTGTGCTGTGCTGATTGATAATGTCTCTTATTTGTGCATTTGTAGGGTTCGTGTTATGTTGATGCTTTGTAGTAATTATTTTTTTTTAATTTTTTAACATGGCGCCAAACGTGGGGCCCTAGCATTTGTAGGGTTCCATATTGCATTTTTGTAACAGACTTTCACCAGGAACTCCTCCTTCATGAATTGCGAGAAGGATTTCTCCAAGAGTTCCTCTACGTACTCTTTTTAGGGCTCGTTTAGCATTTCCTCAGGAATTTCAGCGATTTCTTCAGTACTTCCTCCAGGGATTTCTTCAGAAACTCCTCATGGGATTCCCTCAGGAATTGGTCCTTGAATTTCTACAGGAATTCTTACTGGGATTCCTCCAGGAACTCTACAAGGAATTGCTTCAGAAATTCTTCCAGGAATTATGCCAGGATTCCTCAGGGAATTCCTGCAGTAATTCCTCTAAAAATTCCTACAGGGGTTCCTCTAGGAATTCCTCCAACTTTTTAAGAGATTCCTTTAGGAATTGCTCCAAAGATTCCTCCATAAAGATATCTCAAGGAATTCTTCTAGAGATTCCTCCAGAAATGTTCCATTGATTCTTCCAGGATTTTTTTCAGGAATTCCTCCAGGGGTTTCTCTAGGGATTTCTCATGGAAAGGGATTCCTCTAGCTATTCCTCTTAAGATTTCTTGAAAAAATTCTCCATAGGTTTCTCCAGGCACTCCTTTCGGCATTTCTCCAGGATTCCATACAAGGACTCCTCCAGGAAAACCTTCAAGAACTCCACCAGGTATTACCCCAGGAGTTCCTTCGGAAATTCCTCCAAGAATTGATCCAGGAATTCCTTCAGAAAATAATACTGCAATTTCTCCAGGGAATCCTGTAGAAATTCCTCCCGGAATTTATCCAGGCATTTTTCCAGGAGTTTCTCTAGGAGTTCTTCCTAAAGTTCTTCCAGGAAGGATTTCATCCAGGCATTTCTCCAGGGACTCCTCCAGAAATTCCACCAAGATTTTTTTTCCAGCAATTACCCCAGGTACTTCTTCCGGAGTTCCTCCAGGAATTTGTCCAGAATTCAATCCAGGAATTTCTCCATGATTTGCTTCGGAAATTCCCACAGCAATCCCTCTAGGGATTCATTCAGGAAATCCTCCAGGGATTCCAGGGATTCCTTCAGGAATTCCTGCAGGTTTTTTTTTTCAGGGTTTCCTTCAGGAATTTCTGTTCTTAGGATTCCTCCAGAGATTACTCCAGGGATTCCTCCAGAAATTCCACCAGGAATTCAACCAGGAATTTATCAGGAATTTTTTCAGAGATTCTTCTAAGGATTCTTCCAGAGATTCCTTCAGTTATTCCTCCAGAAATTCCTCAAAGAATACCTGCTGGAATATCTCCAGAGATTCACCTAGGAATTCCTCCAGGAATTTCTCTAGAAATTTTATTCAGAAATTTCTCCAGAGATTCCTCCCAGAATTTCTCTAGAGATTCCTCCAAGAATTCATTAAAAGATTCCTAAAGGATTTTTTCCAGAGATAGTTCCACGGAATACCCCCAAGAATTCATCTAGGGATTTCTCCAGGACTTCCTCCTGGAATTTCCCAAGGAACTCGCCAGAAAAAAATCTTTCAGGATTTCTTCCATGATTTGCTCCAGGAATTTCTCCAAGTATTCCTGTAGGAATTCTTTTAGGAATTCTTCCACGAATTTACCAAAGAATTCTTTCAGATTTTCTCTAGATATTCCAACAGGAATTCATTTCGGAATTCATCCAGGGATTGCTTCAGGCATTCACCCAGGGATGCCTCCAGTTATTATTTCAGAAATTCCTTCAGGGATTTCTCCAAGAATTCCTCTAGCGATATCTCCAGGAATTTCTTCAGGTATACTTTCAGAAATTTATCCCAGGAATTTGTCCAGGAGTTCCTCCAGGATTTCCTCCTGAGATTCTTCTAGGATTTCTCTAGGAATTTATCCAGAGATTGCTCCGGGAGTTTTTTCAGGGATTGTTACAGGGATTCCTGTAGTGATTCCTTCAGCAATTCATCTCGAGATCTTTTCAAAAATTTATTCAAATTTTGCAAATCCCTCCGCCATATTTTTTCCTGGGAATCCTTCAGCAATTCAACCAGAGAAGACAGTTTCGGAACTCTGACAAAAGTTTCTGCCCGGATTTTCTCTAGAAAATGCACCACGAATTCCTCTAGGAATTCCTTCTTAAATTCCTCCAGACATTTCTTTTTGAAGACATTCGTCCAGTAATTCCTTCAGGTGAATTTCAGTGATAGTTTCAAGGCTTATACGAGAATACCTTCTAAAGTTCTTCCACAGATCCTTTCGGGAATACGTCAATTGAAATTTCAAAAAGGTTCTGTTCTAAGAAGAGTATATGCAGCATATGAGTATATAAAACTGATTTGGGGAAATTCCGGCAAGGATGTCTCGGAACAATACAACTGGGGACAAGCCCAGGTTAATCATCATACAACTGAAGGTTTATTCTTCGAGGAATAGATATCCAGGATATTCCAAGATACTGACAGATAATCTTTTGTAGATGGCTTATACCAGAAACTAGATGAATAGTAAGTAGAATTAAGTAAGCCTAAATTCTTCGATTATAAACGTTTATGTAGTCTGCTGACGCCCTTAAGGCTCTAGGAATCTGCTGGGATCCGTGAAGCTCTTAAAACCTCAGATGTCATTTAGAGGCATTATAGGAATATTCCAGGCCAGTCAAACTATCTTGGAGTTCAGAACTTCGGGTCTACACTCGTCACAGCAACTGTATCTGTTATACTGAGTAACGTTGTACAATCAATCGCGGTTACTGGACCAACCTAAAGTCTACTATATATTATTATGAACCTTTGGGACAGTAAGGGTCGTCCAAACTGTCCTGGACTTTTGCTCTTGACAGTAACAGTAGTTATTCCCACCATGAACTGTTACATTGCCCATCCAACTGTCATCTGCAATCTCCTGGCATTTCATGAGTCATTCCAAGATAGTTTTGAAATATTCCAGATCATCCAAACTACTTCGGAGACTATAGCTTCAAGTCTAAACTTGTGATAATAGCTTTTGCCAGTACGTTAAGTAGTGTTACTTCTACTGTATTTACCAAAGTAGCTCGAGAAACAATAAGAGTTGTTATATGTTATATGTTGGGATATCCCAACTGCTATGGGGCCTAATTGTTAAAACAACCACTGTAACATGAGATGATTTCGTTTTAGATAGTAACGTTACACAACAAAATAAGACCCATGAACCTCTTAACTCTCAGAGGTCAATTCATGATAGATTTGTGATAATTTAGATCATCCAATCTGGAGTACACAATCTCATATCTACACTTGCAGTGCTAGCCTGTTACACTAAATAATGATACATAATGAATTTATATTTACAATTATTCTTCGAATACTAGTAGGCATTGTTCTGTACCTTTGAAACATTTAAGGTTGTTCAAATTTTTATGAAACCTGCATTCGTTGTAATCATTATTTGTGCTATAAAAGGTTACGTCACCTAGTCTAACCCACCCAGATCCGTGACTTCTGTGAAACTCAGAGACATTCCAAAATACCTTTGCGATATTTCAGGATTACTAAACTTCCCTATAACTAAGAACTCCAGCAGCTTTTCGGCCAGGGGGGGTTCAAGCACCCTTAGCAAATTTGTATCTACTAGCTTTTATAACTCAACGCAATACGATGTAATTGAATATTATAACATTGTTTTCTAAAAGCATTATTTAGCCATTCAGCAGCCACTCTGTTGTATTTTGTACAATACGTTAAAAAAGCTCGCCTGATCTACATAAATCAACGTGGTTCTGATAGCGGTGACCAATTTCTGGAAGATTAAGGATTTTTATTTATTCGTGCATTATTTTGTTCTGATTTTTTTTGTTATTGTCTACAAAACATACATGAAAAATTATAGCTGAACTCATTTGGGAATTACGGACTAACCTAGAATTTCGTGGTTTCTGCATGAGTCCTTTTAAAATGATCTTCGAATACTATTCGCTGGATAGAAGGATTTCGGTAATTTCCGAGGGAACTCCTGGGTGAATTTTTAAAGAAAACCTGAGAGGAATTTCTGAAGAAATCATTTGAAGAATTTTTGGAGCAATCCCTGGAAAAAATCCCTGAAGAAACACCTGGATGAATTCCTGGAGCAATTCCTACAGGAATATCTGGAGGAAGTCCTGTAGAATCCCTGGAGGAATTCCCGGAGGAATCCCTGAAAGAATTCTGAAAGTATACCTGGAGGAATTCCTGTATAAATTATGGGAAGAATACCTAGGAAAATATCTGAAGAGATCTCATAAGGAAATCTCTTGAGGAATTTTCGGAGGAAATCTAAAAGAAACTTTTCTAACAGGTAGATACACCCCCTTTTTACAAATCTGTACCTACATTTTTATACCTACACTTTTACCCACACACGTACCTACACATACACTCCTAGTATAAATACAACAACGAATGCGAGGTTTTCTTCAGTCGAGCACTTGACACTGAAGAAGTCTGTAAGTCACAGACGAAATAGGCCTATCTGTCCGAAGATAAGCACAGTAGTAGAATTAAAAGGAATTTGCTCGTCCTTTCTAGTTTTCTTTAAAAGGGTTATTCATTTTTTATTTTCTTTTGCAAAAGTGAAGTATTAGTGAAGTGTTTTTAAATTAAACTAGAGTCTGAAATGCCTGGAGAGACTTCTGAACAAATTCCTGGCGTAATTCCTGGAAGAATTCTTGGATGAGACCCAGCAGGAATTCCTGGAGAAATTTATTGGATGAATTCTTGGTGGAATCCCTGGAAAAAAAATCCTGGGGAAATCTGCAAAGAAATTCTAGAAGGAATTGCTGGCGAAATTTCTGAAACAATCCCTTGAGAAATTCCAGGAGGATTTCCAGGAAGAACCTTTGGAGGAATTTCTGGAGGAGTCCGTGAAGGAACCTCTGGGAGTATCCTTGAAGAAATTTGTAGAGAAATCCCTGGAGGAATCTTTGCAGCAAAACCTGGACTAATCTCCGGAGGAATGTCTGGAGGAATTTCCTGGAAGAATCTCTGAAGAAATTCCTAGAGGATTTCCTGAAGAAATTCCTTGAGGAATTCCTGACACTATTTCTGAAAAATGTCCAGGAGCAATTCCTGGAGAAATTCTTGATGAAATCCCTGGGGTATTTTCTGGAGAAGTTCCTGGTTAAAATCCTGAAGGAATGCCTGGAGGAATTTCCAGGTGTATTCCTGTGGAAATTGCTGGAGGAATCTCTAGAGGAATTCGTGAAAGAATTACTGGATGAATTTCTAGAGGAATCTCCAGTAGAATTCTGGGAGATTTCTATTTCTTTTTCTGAAAAAAATCCATTGAGAAAGTTCTTGCGGATTTCAAGCGAAACTCCTAGAAAAATCCTTGAAGGAATCCTGAAGAAATTTGTGGAGAAATCCCTGGAGGAATACCTGGGGGAACCCATGATAAATTCATGAAGGTATTCCTGGTGAACTTTCTGGAAAAATTTCTGAAGAATTCCAAAGAGAATTTCCTGGAAGAATCTTTGGAGGAACTTCTGGAGGATTTCCTGGTAGAATCTTCGTAGGATTTCCTGGAGGAATCCATGGGACAATCCCTGGAGAAATTCGTCGAGAAATCTTTGCAGGAATTCCTGAAGCAATTCCTAATGGAATCTCGGGAGAAATTCCAGGACAAATGCCTGAAGGAATCCCTAGAGAAATTGCTTACATAGTCTGAGAGATGCAATTATTGGAGAAATTCCTGAAGAAATTCCTGAGGTAATTCGTAGAGGCATTCGTAGAGGAGTTCCTGGACAAATTCCTTGATAAAATCCTGGAGGAATTCCTAGAGGTATTCCTGTGGGAATTGCTGGAGGAATCCGTGATGAAATTCCTGGAGGAATCTCTCTAGAAATTCTTGAAAAAATTACTGGATAAGGAATTCTGGGAGATTTATATTATTTTTATAATTCTGAAAAAAAAAATCCCTTGAGAAAGTGCTGGAGGAATTTTAAGCGAAATTTTTGGAGGAATTCCTGAAGAAATCCCTGGAGATATCTTTGAAGAAATTTGTGAAGCAATCCCTGGAAGAATCTCTAGAGGAACTCCTGGTAAAGTTATTCCAGGCGAATTGCTGGAAGAATCCTTCTGGAGGATTTTCTGGAAGAAACTTCGAAGGATTTCCTGGAGGAATCCCTGGAAAAACCCATGGAGAAATCTCTAGAGGAATCCCTGAAGCAATTCACGAAGGAATCTCAGAAGAAATTCCTAGAGAAATGCCTGAAGCAATCCCTAAAAAAATCCTGAGGATAATCCTGGAGAATTTCCTGGG
Organism: Aedes albopictus; assembly: GCF_035046485.1. NCBI lineage: Eukaryota > Metazoa > Arthropoda > Insecta > Diptera > Culicidae > Aedes > Aedes albopictus. Next base: position 5,795,694 of record NC_085138.1, read on the forward strand.
GATTTCTAAAAAAAATCTCCAAAAGATTTTCTGGAAAAAATCCTAGAGAAATTGCTGACATAATTTCTGAAGGATGTCCAGAAGCATTTCCTCGATCAATTCCTAGAGAAATTGCTGGAGGAATTCCTGAAGAAATTCTTGGGGTAATTCCTGGAGAATTTCCTAGAAGTGTTCCTGGAGAAATTCCTGGATAAAATCCTGGAGGAATGCCTGGAGGAATTCCAGGAGGTTTTCTATTGGGAATTCCTGGAGGAATCTTTGGAGGAGTTCTTGCAACAATTACTGGATGAAATGCTGGGGAAATCTCCAGATGAACCATGGGAGAAATTTCTGAAAATACCCCTGAGAAATTCCTGGAGGAATTTCTAGAGAAAGTTCTTGAGGAATTCCTGGAGAAATCCTCGAAGGAAATTCTCAAGGAATCTATAAGATCCCCCCTGCCTCCCTCTGGCTACGTCCATGACTCCAGTTAAGGTGAAGATATACCGAAGCCACAACTCAAGCACAAATTTGAAGGCAAATGTGAGACGTGGCCGAGGATAAGGACTGCAGCCACGAACCAATTGGTTGGTGAAGAATTGTTGATTCAGGTGTATTACAATTGTTATTAACGCCAAATAAAGGAAATATACACAATCATTGGTTGGTAATGTTTTGTAACTCAAAACAGCGAAAAAGATGTTATTACGACTGTAGAGAGCACGTTTCATGTTATCCATATCCATCATCCAGGAATTAGTGTACGATTCTGAATATCCCGAAGCTAGGTCATAGTCTCTGATTGTAGCTCCAGTAAGTATAATAGATTATACAACATCACTCTATATAGCCAAAACAGAAACTTCAATTGCTGTAGATGGTAGATTTTTAACATCACAATAGTTTGGATGACCTTGAATATTCAGTAGATTTACTGGACATAATGGAATATAAATCGTAGTTTTGTATAATGAATGAAGTTACCGTTACACTCGTAGACTTTAGGATCTGAACTTAAGAACAGTTTGGATGACCTAGGATATCCAAACTGATCTGATACCGTCTTTTGAACTTTCAGAAGACTTACTGGACATAATGGAATACAAATAGTAGCTTTGTATAATGAAAGAAGTTACTGTTACACCCGTAGACTTTAGGATCTAAACTCAAGAACAGTTTGGAAGACCTAGGCTATCCGAACTGATCTGATATTGTGTTTTGAACTTCCAGAAGACTTACTGGACATAATGGAATACAAATAGTAGCTTTGTATAATGAAAGAAGTTACCGTTACACCCGTAGACTTTAGGATCTGAACTCAGGAACAGTTTGGATGGCCTAGGATATCCCGACTGATCTGATACCGTCTTTCAAACTTTCAGAAGACTTACTGGACATAATGGAATACAAATCGTAGATTTGTATAATAGAAGAAGTTACTGTTACACCCGTAGACTTCGGGATCTCAACTCAAGAACAGTTTGGATGGCCTAGGATATCCCGACTGATCTGATACCGTCTTTTAAACTTTCAGAAGACTTACTGAACATAATGGAATACAAATCGTAGATTTGTATAATGAAAGAAGTTACTGTTACACCCATAGACTTCAGGATCTGAACTCAAGAACAGTTTGGATGGCCTAGGATATCTGAACTGATCTGATACTGTTTTTTGAACTTCCAGAAGACTTACTGGACATGATGGAATATAAATCGTAGCTTTGTGTAATGAAAGAAGTTACTGTTACACCCGTAGACTTTAGGATATAAACTCAAGAGCAGTTTGGAAGACCTTGGTTATTCCGACTGATCTGATACCGTCTTTCAAACTTTAAGAAGACTTACTGGACATAATGGAATACATTTTTACATAACTATCCAATCTTACAATGTGGTATTCGTTCTCGGGACAGACGTATCTCCTAACAAATAGCTTTGTATAATGAAAAAAGTTACAGTTACACCCGTAGACTTTAGAATCTGAACTCAAGAACAGTTTAGAAGACCTAGATTATTCCGACTGATCTGATACCGTCTTTTGAACTTTCAGAAGACTTACTGGACATAATGGAATACAAATGGTAGATTTGTATAATAGAAGAAGTTACTGTTACACCCGTAGACTTCAGGATCTGAACTCAAGAACAGTTTGGATGGCCTAGGATATCCGAACTGATCTGATACCGTCTTTTAAACTTTCAGAAGACTTACTGAACATAATGGAATACAAATCGTAGATTTGTATAATGAAAGAAGTTACTGTTACACCCATAGACTTCAGGATCTGAACTCAAGAACAGTTTGGATGGCCTAGGATATCTGAACTGATCTGATACTGTTTTTTGAACTTCTAGAAGAATTACTGGACATGATGGAATACAAATCGTAGCTTTGTGTAATGAAAGAAGTTACTGTTACACCCGTAGATTTTAGGATCTAAACTCAAGAGCAGTTTGGAAGACCTTGGTTATTCCGACTGATCTGATGCCGTCTTTCAAACTTTAAGAAAACTTACTGGACATGATGGAATACAAATCATAGATTTTAATAATGAAAGAAGTTATCGTCACTCTCGTAGACTTCAGGATCTGAATTCAAGAGCAGTTTGGATGGCCAAGGATAACACAAAACTGATTACACTCATTTAAAGAGGGTATTCTGCTTAAAGGGTTCGAAAATTCAGTACAATAATCAGGTTTATACTACCTAGTCTACCAAACATGAATAACAACACCTTCAACGAAAGTTTGCTGATTCTATCTAGCATAATGAATTCATTTTTGATTTGAAAAGTCATCCTTTTCTGGAATCCAGCATTTTCTTAAGATCTTCCTCCATCTTCTGCTTGTTGCTGTTCGACATTTTCATGTAAGCTGTAGTCTTCTTAACGTTAACCGTCTGCTTGGTTGTGGAGACCTTCGGAGTCGGCGTTGTTACCTTGTGGATCGGTTCAGCCGGAATCCATTCCTGTGGCACGGGAAGCGGTTCCTTTGGCTCCGGAACTCCACAATACATGATGTTGATCAACAGGGCGTCGTACTTGGTGAGCGTTGGGCCCTGCCCGAAGGTTCCATTCCACGGGATCAGGGGCTCCATTGTCCGCAGGGTTTGCGGTTTGACGGAGAACGAAGTATTCATGTAATGCATGATGCTTCCAATGTCGTACGGTACGTTGAAGTTGGTCGTCTCGGTCTCTTCTACCAGTTGGAAGTTGAAGTACACCGATGGGTCCGGAATCATGTGATCGTAGATGATTTCAATGTAGTCGTCGCGATCGAGTCGATTGTGCTCATGGTGGAATCCAAGGGCGTGCATCAATTCGTGAATGGGGGTTGTGAGGGCGTTTGCACAGCCCGGTTGTAGATGAACCCGAGTCTTGCCACGTCCTCGGCCGACATCGGCCCAACATCCGTACTGTCGGTTGTCGATCGATACGTAGGATTGTTCCGTGGTACGTTTTTTGAACCGTACGCAGGTGTACTTCTCGAATTCCCGCATCGCTCCGTAGATAAATCGAAGTTCGGTACTATCTGCGGAAAAGTTTGTGAATCGTGTCCCAGTCAACCAGTCATCGTATAAGATGTTGTATAAGATGTTAAAGTGGAGGCCGTTTGCGTACATTTTACATGCGCCTAAATGGAGGCATGCACGCATATGGCCTCCACTTTATCATCTTATGCAACACCTTATACGATGACTGGTTGTCTGGGGTGTATGTAGACTAATAAAGCTTCCCTGAATCAACTTACTAAATGAGCCGTCCATGTCGTAGACTACGGTAGCATTCGGCCATCGGAAGTATGAGCTGGAGTTTCCAACAAGTGCGTTTCGCAACTTCGGCATGGGCAGAGCCATATCACCTCCTACCAAGTTTCCCAGTTGCCATGGCTGGATTCCTGAAGAAGGGTCCAACTTTCTTATCAGTTCGTCTATGATGGAGAAGACAGCGTGAGTTATGTAAGAAATAATAGGTTATAGAATAACAAATTACCAACTCTCGGATCAATTGTTCGATACAGCGCAGTTCCATAACTCGACAAATCGCTTACGCTGAACTTCGCTGCGACGTGGTAGACCAAACCGGCTACCAGAACAAATACGTACATCTTCTAGCTGCCAAGCAGACGTAATGTTTTCGTAGAAATGCCAAATAATCCCAAAGATGAGTCTGTTTTCAAGGGCATACTCAAAACTGTATTACTAAATGGTCCATTGTTCTGTACCACCCCGAATGGGAATTGAGGTATTGTTAATATTAGCAAACAACGTCAATAGAATTTATCACATCAATCTAACACATTAACCGCAATGTTTTCTGATGTTCAAAAAAAATAGTCACACTTATATCCATTTTTATCGGGTTGTTATTTATTTCAAACGCAGTAAAGAAAGTTGATCGAAATGATATCTAGCGCGCTGAGTCGATCTCGTTGTCCAATCGTAGTAACAGCTGTATTTTTTGTAGCTATAGTAACCAAACGCTGCGGGTCTTTGCTATACATGAAAGGTTTGTAGTGCATAATACTGTCGTAGTCGTAGGGTAACGGAAAAGCAAAACTCGTCCACGGTTCCACTATTTCAAAGTTGAACAAAATCTCAGGCCTTTGGATAATATTTTTGTACATGATCTGCACGTACTGGTCACGATCAGGACGCGTGTGCTGGTGTAGAAATCCTAACGTGTGCATAAGCTCATGGAGAACAGTTCCTTCGGAGTCGAAGCATCCGGGACCTAGGTTGAGTTCCTGGAACGAGAAAAGCAGTTTGAATCGACATTCTTACTCAAAGAAGGCCTTGGATGCACCGATACTCCGAGAGACCTTCCTGTGTCAGCCCAGCAACCAGTGGATTCGGCTGTTATTCTAACGTAGCCTACTTCATATTTCCTTTCCACGAATCGAACGCAAGAAATCAACTCGATGCTTTTCATGGCTTGCTTGATTGCCTGAAGCTCATCACCAGCTGTTATAACGTACGATTTGATCATTTTTGCGCTTATGTATTGAATTTTCCTGATATGCTTACTGAAATGACCGTCGATTTGATAAATGACTGTTGCGTTCAACCACTTGTAGTTTGGTGGTAAGAAATTTTGTATTGCGTTTCCATAAGTAAAGCTTTCATTCTGCGATTCTGGTTTATCTACTACGTATTTGTTATGAATTATTCATATTCATTGTTACAGAAAACTGTTATACTTTCCACCGAGCTAAGCTGACAACTTATCACAATCAGTAGAAGCTCCCCGAGCTTTGTCATTCTGATTTTCCCCACGGATGTTACTTGTCCCTCAAAGCGATAACTACCGAGAGCACCAAGCACTAACACTCCCAATCAACTCCGATGTTCTGCGGGAAAAGTTTCTTTGAAAAGTCAACTGAAATATACAAACTCAAAAGCAACAACGAGCACAACATTTCATCAACAGAGACAGACCATCTTTACCTTTTGGCCACATAATGGAGCCGAGGAGGGAACGGTACCACCACCTTACCACCGTAGTATACCTTGAGTTGAGCGCTTAAACAATTCACAGCATTCATCGAATGCCGGCTTCAGGTGCAGAAACGAACGTAGATACGAACGGAGCCTTAATTCATTCCGGCTAAGTAAACTTCAAACACACATGGACGGAACTTTGGCTGCAAAGCTGGGTGGGTATCACACATCGTTCGTTTCGGAAAGGTTTCCTGTCGGTTGCAAGGTGAATAATTAAATGCCTGGTCGAACTTGTTGATTTGAGCTGGATGTAATTTGAAACTGTAAATTCGTTTGAAAATTTGTATGGAAAGATATAACAAGTTATACCTACATTAGATAAATTTCTTGTTCATATCCAAAGACGCACACACATAGCGAATTACATCAAAAGCACTGACAAACAGACGTAAAACTGTCAAAATTACCATCGAATAACGTTCATTTTAAATATTCAAAGTTGTGGCCTACACAACCAGAGGCGCGCGAATCGTTTGTCTTTGCGTTTGACGTTTCACACTAGCGCCTTCTGTTGATATTATTGCACAACGTAGTGTTTTGTGCAACATGTCCACCAGGTGATGGAAACGTGAATTGGGTTTCATGAAAATTGTTCTAGGTGTTACCACAGACAAATAAACGTAACTATTAGAGGATGCTCATCAATAACTTTTTACTGATGTCTTTTTAATGAGCACACTGCCACCTGTTGGTTGAGCCGCACGAGACACTGTCGGTCATGATGAATTTCAATTTGACGTTTGTCTAACCCTTACACTACTACACGAATCGCCTGTAATTATCGTTTGCATCATTCAGCAACGTATACACTGGCAAACGGCAAAGCGATCGAAAACTAGCGCCTCTGGTGGAAGGATCGCGAAAATCGAATGCAATTTGAATTGATGGTTAAATGGATGTGCCAATCCGTTTTGAAGAGTGTTACGTCTGTTTATCTGTACATGGTCAAGGATCTAAAGGTGGCAGTAGTGAGCAAACGTCAAGTAAGGTAACCTTTGCTCAATTTATAGCATTAAAATATCATAATTAAACTACACTTAAACCCCATTTTACGACCGAAACTTGAGGATCGTAAACTCAGATTGAGCGCAAATTGCGGGAGCGCTATTTGGGATGTTGTGCGTAAACGGGATTCAGTTTGTGACGATCAAAATTACAAAATTCTTTAAATGTGATAAGTTACTTTAGCTTGAAAATTACTTAGTTGTTTTGTAAGGTGATTCCCAGTGGTTCCCAACTTACGGCCATGGACCAAGCGAATTTACCAAGAATCCAAAGTGTGAGGATGAAATAAAAATATTTTTCGTTTTCCATACAAAGCTCAGTGATTCCCAATTTAGGGTCACAGGCCAGAATATTTTTTCTAGAATCAAAAGTATCAAAAAAGAAGCGTATTGTGTCTTGGATATTATGATAAATATTTTTTTCTGCCCCCTCAAAATTTGAAATTTAGCCAATTTTTTTTATGGAAGGGGGGGGGGCAGACAAAAAGTCAAAATGAAATTTGTATCAGCTTGATTCATTTTAGAAAATTTGAACTGAATATTCAAATACATATTATTGGTTATGGAACAATGATGAGCTGAGATGCCAAGACGCTTGTCCTTAAAACCCTCACATTTGTACTACTGTGTATAGTTGTGCAGCATAGTTGTCCCATTTTATTTTTTTGACTAAGCAGAAGAGTGAGCTGTGATTAGTGAGGCGTGAGTAGTGAACAATGTAGACTGTCAAGCAATGGCTGTGATGCAGTCAAAAGTGTGAGGCAGTTAGAACCGAAGAGTGAGCAGTGAGTAGAAGGAATGAGCAGTAATTTCTCATTATTGAGCAATGAAGAACGAGTAGTGAGAAGTTAGTATAGAAAAATAAGCAGTGAAGAGTAAAGCGTCAGCAGGGAAGAGTGATAAGTGAAAAATAAGCAGTCGAAAAGCAGTGAGAAGTGAATTGTAAGGAATAAAAAAATAGTGATGATGAAGGAACATTGAAGGGTGAGGGGTGAGGTGTGAGAAGATATAAGTGGGAAGTATTAAGTGTGGTGTGAGGAGTGAGAAGTGTGGTGTGAGAATTGACTAGTGAAGACGGAGCAATCAGAGAAGTGTTAGGAATGAGCAGTGAAAAGAGAAGTATGTGATAAAGTGAGTAGTGAGAAATGAGGAATATAGCGTGAGTAGTGAAGATTGATGAATGAGGAGTGAGTGTACACACTCAAAACAGATTTGCGGGCTCGGCAAAAACGCGCACAGCCGTCTGCTCAGTAAAACTATCAGCTGATATCCCAGCAAAAAGTGACATTTGTTAGCTGACTCTCAGCAAAACGATTGCCGAAGCTCAGCAATGAACTGTCAAAATTGCTGAGATCTCAGCAAAATTGTTGTTTGCTGATTACTCGGCTGTGCAAATCTCGGCAAAAGAATGGAAAAATGCTGATATCCCGGCAATCTAAATTAAGTGTGTAGGTATGAGTATTGAAAAGAAATTGAATTTTACTGCCAAGGATATCTTCCAGGCATTCCTTCGAACATCCTCTTATCTTATCGAAGTTTTCCTTCAGACGTTCATCATTCCTTTAAAGAGTTATTACATAATATAATCTTCCAAGTAATAAATCATTCTCCAATAATTCCTTTGACAAGTTTTTTAAAGATTTCTTCGAAATTCTCTCATACATAGTTGAAGAATTTCATCAAGTTACTTCTCCAATATTTTCTGCAAGTTTCTTACAGAAACTCCTTCAAGAAATTCTATTGGATTCTTCGGGTGTATTTGCAAGGAATTCTGCAGAAATACCTTCAGAATTCTTTTAGTGAATTTTCGAAATATTTCATTAGCGATTTTCCAAGGATTCTATCATAATTATTTCAAGCCTTTAAGAAATTCCTTCAACAATTTCTCCAAGTATTTCTTCAATTTTCTGCAAAGAATAGTCCAGCAGTTTCTCCAAGTATGTATTTAACAAGAACTTCTTCAGAATTTGTCCCAAGAATTCCTTCAAAAATTCCACCAGGAATTCGCCCTTAACCTTCTTCGTGCATTAGTTTAAGCTCACCCCGCTGACGTAGTGCACGTTTTGGAGCCATAATGACCCCAATGCACGACTTGGGTTAATTTTTGCAAGGTTCAATTAGGGAATTTTTCATAGTATTTCTTAAAGAATTTCTCCAAAACTCCTTCAGAAATTCTTCCGATTCTCACAGCGCGTTTCTTCAGGAATACCTCCAACAATAATTAGATATTTTCAAAATCAATCCTTTGGAAAATTCTCAAAGGTTTTCTTTAATAATTGCATTATGCATTATTGGAGCTTTTCCAATAAGTTTCCAAGAAAATACTTCAGAAGATTTTATTTTTCAAAACGTTTACTATGAATTCCTCTAAAAACTTCTACAGAAATTTCATCAAGGATTCCTATAGAAATTTCTGTAAGGAATACTAAAGACACTTACACCGTCTTCGGCTAGGGGCCGCACAGACTGAACATTACTAACATTAGACAACGGACAGCACATATAACACCCAGTGGCCCAGTGGAGAATTTTTCGTTTGACGAAAAGTTTTCCCCGACTGGAGCGGGAATCGAACCCACACTCCGAGGCTTACGAGACACCTAAACGACTGACGCCGCTAACCGCTCGGCCACGAAGCCCACGAAGATTTTTCTGAGAGATTTTTTCTTTAAGTTTAAGAGTATTTTTCATAGTATTGCTTTGGGAATTTATCAATTGGGACTTTAAATTCCTCCAAGGATTACTTCAGGGATTGCTTTAATTATTTACCTAAAAAAGCTTTCAACAATTTCTCAAGAAATTCGTTCAAGAATGTTTCACAATGTTTCTGGCAATCTTCCAAGTATTTCTTTGCGATTTTTTCCAATCAATTATGTTGGAGTTCCCATAAAGATCACTTTCGAAATTTTTCCTAAGAATCCTCCAAAAATTCTTTCAAAAACTTCCCAAATCATTCCTTTATGAATTTTTCCATGTTTTACTTTAGAAATTTCCCCAACTAACGGAGCTCGTCAAGGATATTTTAGAAAATTCTTTTAAGAATTTCATCAGAGCTTCATTCAAGGTTTTCTTAAGATTCTCTTAAAAGACGCTGGCATAGCACACGTTAAGCGTGTCTGTCTGGGCCATATTCACTCCAACATCTTACTAGAATCATGAAACTCTTCCAATAATTCTTCCAGCGTTTTCCTCAAGAACTCTTTCATTTTTTTCAGGAATTTTTCCTATGATATTCTAAGGTATTTTTTATGAATTCATCTAGAAATGCCTTGAGGATCTTCATCTGAAATTTTCTCCAAGAACTCCTTTAAGAATTCGTCAGTGATTCCTTTTTTATATAGCATTTCTTCAGAAATTCTTCCTAGGATTTGGCGCTGTCTTCAAGAACTTAGGACGTTTTTCTAGGATTCCATTGGATATCTTTTTAAGATTTCGCCCTGAATTTTTCCAAGGATTTCTTCTGAAATTTCTGAACTCTGAATGATTGTTCAAGTAATTCTCTTGCGATTTCAAATATTGCTCTTGCGATTTCTCAGAAGATTCTTCAAGAATTCCCTTCTACATGAATTCCATTAAGCATTTCTCCAAAGAATTTAAAAGTCTTCAATGGTTCCCTCAGCAAGAACTATCAAGTATTTTTGGTATATTTGTTCCGAAATTTGTCCAAGCACCCTTACAGGAATTCCTCCAAGCATTCGATCATGGATATCTATCATGAATTCCTTCTAGGTTTGACCAAATACATTGATTTAAAGATTTCTTCAGAAGTTCTCCCAAGATTTTTTTCAGAATTTTTTTTCTAATTTCAGCCAAAGTTTTTCAGGGATTCTAAGAGGAATTTCTTTGAAAATTGAACAAAAAGAAATCTTCAGAAATTCCTTCAGAGATTTCTTTAGAAATTCCTGAATCGGTTTCTTCTAGAAAAAAAAATATTTAAGAAGTCTTCAAAGAGGTGTTCCTAGGATTTTCTAAGGAGAAATTTTAATTTCTTTATTAATTTCTTAAATTTTTTGCTTCAAATATTCTCTAAGGAGAAATTTTAATTCCTTTAAGCGCTTTTTGAAGATTTTTCCCAAGATTTCATCGGAAAATCCCGCAAGGACTTTTACAGTAGGTTTACTAAGAAAATCTAAAGGATTTTTTTTCGAAAAATATCTCTGGAGCACCTCTAAAGAGTGCTTCAAAATTCATCTTAGGAATACTATAGCCATTCATCAAAAATTTTTAAGCAATTGCTTCCAGGAATCTAGGGTCCTTTCCAAATTTCTTAAAAAAAATCAAAGCATATCATCAACTACTTCTCCAGTTATTCCTTTAGAAATTTCTTCAAATATCTTTCTTGTTATTGTAACAAAGTTATTCAAGCTTTTCAACAATGATGTACTTTGTGCTTCCTCATAGATTTGTTTAGAAATGCCTCCAAGAATTAACTCGAGAATGTCTTGAACACCTCTTAAAGAATAAAGTGATAAATACATGGATTGGATTTTTATAAGATTTTACCGGAATTATTCCAAAGATTTTTTTTTGGGAAACCTTTTGTTGTTTTTGTTGTCTTTTTCTTATGAAAATTTCTTCAAGAATTTCTTTAAATATTTCATAAGAAATTTCTTTAACATCTTCTCAAGCAATTCTACTAAGGATTGCTTAAAGAGCTTAAGCGCAATGTTGAATTTAGAGCCACTATTTTGAATTTTAGACCGCCATCTTGGATATTCTGATCACCATTTTTGGAATCCGGACTTCTTCCCCATACAAAATATACCCATATTGCGTTGTTTTAGAGCCTAAACACCATTAAACAGCCGCCATGAATTTTGAGCCACCTTGAATATTAGGTTGCCATCTTGACTTTTGGGCCGACATCGTGAAATTTCTGGTCTCCAATGTTGATTTCTACACAAAGTTCGTCAAGCATGCAGAAGGTTACAAAAATCGCCGCAGTTTGATGTACCGCATGATGAGGCTAGGTTCAGTTTTATATCCAGCTTTTTACGCTAGCGCGAGGGGTGATTCGAATATGACGTTTCTTGCCGACGACCAAATTTCAGTTCGATGCTATCCTAGTAGACCGTTGTAATTTGTTGATTAAAGTGTCAACATTTTTCACTTGATTAGTTTGCAATCAACAGCGATCCTCAGAATATTTTGAAATAGTGTTACATATTTTTTATTTATTCTTTTCTAGAAATTACTCTAGCTGGGCCAGTTATACCAGTACTGGTCTGGATCATTTAAATGGCCATAACTCTGGAGCGCCTTGACAGAACCGGACCATTTTTAATAGCAAACAATGCGGTAAAATTCCGGTTCGATTCAAGCAAAAATTCGAAAAATCGACCAAGGGAAGTGCCTTAGGAATGAGTGGCTTTTTTGTACACAGACATACATACACACACATACATACATACAATTCATTGAACTTAGTTGATTGGTATACCTATCTTGACTCTTCGAGCCTTCTATCGAAAATTCGTTTTTTAAGTGAACATATAGCCTATCGGTACACTTCGGTGTACGAGAAAGGCAAAAAGTACATTCTTTAAAAGTTTTGAATCGCATTTCATCGCTCCATACGAGGCTCCATAGATTGCACTTAGAAAGATAAAATTCTACTCTTTCACATATAAAATATGGATTGTGAGGTAAAATTTGGTACATTCCCAACTTTTGAAAAGCTTGAACCGATTCAAACATACTGTGGAATCTTTTGACGCATAAAATTGAGAGAACCCCCGCGCCATCTATGAATACCTAACCAACCGGGAAACTTTAGCAATTATTTATTGAATTTTCCATCCCCATTCGATCATAACTTGAGTCGAGGACTTGTTAATTTATTCTAATGACCCGATATAATTTCCCATCAAGAGCGTTTGGAGAAGTTTTCCGCTTCACTTACCTACCCACTTTCCAATCCACCGCACCGCCTTGAGGCGCACGGACATAACATTCCCTTACTACCTACAAACAACGAACCTTCCCTTCATGCGTTAATTGATTTCCTGATGCGGTAAACCGAGTTTCCAGTTTCCTTTTAATATCAATCATCGAAAAGTTTTGCCGCCAGTGGCCCGATTAGAAGCACACAGGCTGCTGGGATCCAAATCTTCCACGTCACTGCTCACTAGATGTGTAAACTAGCTATCAAACACGAGACATTGGGAATTTTTCTCGTTCCAGCAGGTAAGCTTTTCCATGTCCTTGATTAGCGAACATCCGGATTGGAAGTTTTTGAGGCGTTATTTTCGGCATGGGAACGAGTTGTTTCTGTGGATTTCTCATCCAGCTTATTGAGACTTTCTATAGCGTACGCACTCTGTGTGACTCTGGTCTAATCAAGTGGAAGCAAAGCCAGAATCCAGTAGTGAAAGTTATCATACTAGGTAGGGTAGGTAATCAAAATTTGAACCAAATTGCGGCTTTCTGAAGCAGTGCAAATTTTAAGTCATTTTTTCTCCCACATGGGAATAATTTACTACGGCAAAATCGTATGCACCTGAAAGCAAATATACTATATTAACAATATAGGTCACTTCGTGTTTTCACATACAACGAAATGGAGACGCCGTTTACGAATGATTACAGCACACCCTGTTGTCAGAAAAAGTCAATAATTGTATTTTGATCAATTTTTGTTTACCGTGCAAGGTGACATTTCTCGAAAAAAGATCTTAGGGGTGTCAAAGTTTTTTGTTCCCAAATAATCGATTTATAAATAATCGATTTACAATATAAACAAACCAAATAATATTTCATTAGATGACATCTACGAATACATCTGTAGAAGAATTTGAATGCTCCCTCATTGTAACGTCACCGAAATCATTTCACTTAGAAATTTAAAATTTTCGCCCTCAAAATTAACTTATATTTTGCCCTGGAGGTTGCTATTTTTTTTTGATAATGGCTTAAATTATCATCTTTCTTAATGTCCACGCTGACATACATACATCGGATTAAATAGCTTACAAAAAATCCGGAAGATCACCAACCAAGTGCACGTCAAATTTCTTGTGGCAGAGTGCAAGACATTGAATCCAAGGATCCAAGGGTGCACCACAAGCTAATGGACCGATGCACGAACTTAATAATTTCAACGTTTTAGCGTTCCGTGCTTACAAAAAATGAGTTATTTTCGATTAATTTCGTTGTTCTTCCGGAGTGAACTGTGAGTTTATTCGAATACTGATTGTTTTATTCCGGACTAATCGGCTTTGTTGTTGGATGTGTGAACATTGTGCTGTCAAAGATTGGACATTCACACAATCGTCGCGAAATCCTTGCAAAGCTCATTGTTTTTAAATATACAGTAGACGTTCGATAACTGCAACATGTTTACGTTTCACTTAGCAAATGAAACTCAATAACTGCAACAACTGACAGACGTCAAAGAACTGTCAGTTGCTGCAGAATGCAACCAATGTGCATACGGAAAACGTTGCACTGCAACAAAAGTGCATGCGAAAAACATCGCATCGCTGTTGACATTTCGTTTTGACGGATAGCGGTGCGATAACTGCAAAATTGTTGCACTTAGCGGACTTGCACATAAAAATCATTGCAGTTAAAGCGTTTGCACCGAGCGACCGTCTACTGTACAGTCATGGGCTTCTGGGTGAACTTCAGTTAGTAAAAATAAATATTCTGGCAAATTCGCCTGCTGCAGAGTGATAATCCTCCATAAATTGAGTCAGGCATTCCTTCAGATGTTCTTTCTGCATTCCTTCTGGTTTTCTAACGGAAGTTCCTTCTCAGTTTCCTCTTTTCCTTTGCTAACCGGAAAAATCCGCATTTATCCGTTGCTAACCGTCGTTAACCGCGTCTAACTGCACCTGTGACTCAGTTAGCAATGGTTAGGAACGGATATATGCATACGGATTTTCCGATTAGAAAAGGATATGTCATTCTCCTTGGTTTTCTTCTAGAGTTTTTTTTTCTGAGATTCATTCAGGAGCTCTTTTTGAAATTCCTCCAGGTGTGCCTTCAGAGATTGATTTAAAGTTTTTTTTTCTTTAATTTCTCCAGAGGTTCCTTCGAGGGACCCCCATGCCTACTGAAATTACTCTAGCAATTTCTTCTGATGTTTCTTCAAAAATTACTTCTATAGGAATCTTCAAGAATTCTCTTCTAGGATTCGTCAAAAAGTTCCTTAGGTATAGGATTTCCTTATAGGAGTTTCTTGGAGTCTTTCTTGGATTCCTGCAGTAGCTCAGGCGTTTTTTTACGAATACCTCCCGAAGTTCCTTCTGGAACTCCTCCAAAATTTTCCAAGAACGACCAGGAGTTGTTTCAAGGATTTATCCAAAAGTTCCTTCAAAAATTCCTCCTTCTGGGAATTTCAACCGGGATTTCTACCAGTATTCTTCCAAAAGTTCCTTCCGAAATTCACTCCGTCCTTTTAGAATTTCCAGCGAGTGAAAATTTGGGATTCTTCAAGGAACTTCGTTTGAAATTCCGGAGAAATTCCGAAGTGACTTTGTAAAACTCCAACGCGATTTTATATGAACAATTTAATAAATATTTTCCGAGGGATCTTTCCAGGATTCCTTTAGAAGTTCCCTCTTTGAAGTATCAGAAATCTTCCAGGAATTATTTTCGTGATTTCTTCCGAGATTTCTATACATTTGGAATGTCTTCAGAAGTATTTTTTTCCGGGATTCCCAGAAGGAATAAGTGAAGACTAGATTTGTAGTAATGAGTTGGTTTGTTGTATGGTGAGATGCTAAACTCTCCGTTTCTGCATTGAAACGGTGCAAACTCATGGGTATTATGATTCTTAGCCTAGTTTGATGCTGCTTGAGCAAAACTTTAGGGAATTATGTTGTTGAAGTTGCAATAAATGAGAATACAACAACACAGTTACACAAAGTTTTGCTTTCGAATAGTTTTGGCGTTTCCGTCTTTTCGGGGTCAAAAACAACTAAATGTTTTTTTCTTCCAACGTTACGATCCTTATTGGATCTTCCTCAGGGAATCGAATAAAGATCCAATAAGGATCGAAACGTTGGAAGAAGAAAACATTTAGTTGTTTTTGACCCCGAAAAGACGGAAACGCCAAAACTATTCGAAAGTCTTTAAAACAGTCGTCGTCAATATAACAAAGTTTTGCTCAAACAGCATCAAATCACACAAGCAGTCATAAAACCCTTCCTTTTTTGTTACCATTATTGCAATTACCATTTTATTGCAGCAACGGAGAGTTTACTTTCTCATTATATAAAAATTCAGCTTATTACTACAAATCTAGTATTTCACTGACTGCGTTATTTTTCTTGGAGATATGTAATCCCAGATAAAAACAATGTTGGAGTATGGAGGAGGAACGCTGGAACGCTTTCCCTAAGCAATCCCGAAAGGAGTTCCTAAAATAATTCGAGAATTAATTCTAGGAGGAATCCTCCAAGAGCTTCTGGAGGAATCTTGGAGAAAAAAAATCCAGTGTGCAATTCTTAAAGGGATCCCACAAGGAAATTCTTGTGTAATTTCCGGAGAAAATACCGTTCATAACTCGCTAACGGAAAGTTCGCTTTGGGTCGTCTGTGTTTTAGTCTCTGTTATGAACGTTTATCGGTTCAAATTTACTTCTCATCTGCAACTTCGCATGTCGCGCGAGTCGCGACTTCGATTTGGTGCTGCGACGATAATATACGCCAGAAATTGTTCAAGAAGAGGGAATTAAATTTGTTCTAATTCGCGTAGTTAAAAAAAATGATTAATGTTTAATCGATTATTTCAGAAGAAATGGGCATCCCCACCATGCAATGACAGTTCGACAGAATAAACGTCATTCGGATAGCGCATGCATTTAGTGTGTAGTAGTACCTCTTCTGACGCTTGGTGGCGCCACATTCACTAAAAAGGTGTCGCCAAAAAATCGTAAGAGTGACCTATATTGTTAATATAGTATATTTGCTGAAAGCCACGGGTATAAGCTTTCTGTTAAATGGTAAAAATTTTGTATTTGCACCGAATTTCATTGAAACATTTGATTTTTCATCAACAATGATTTTAATCTTAATTTGAACCATCGTAATCATAATTTGAACCAATTTTAATCTTAATTTGAACTACTGGCGGCAGCAGCTCGAGCAACTCCCAAAACAGCCAATTCCATGCTAAACAATGAAAAATCACATGAATCTGCTAATTCTCATACCTATTTTTCATTAGGCAGTAGAATTTCAACTCAGAATGTTTGGAATTCTTTAGGAATTTGGAAACTAAATTTGGATTTTTTCATCTCTCAAGAGTAAACAAAGCAACCACTAGCGCAATCTACAGGCCAACACTAGAAGCTCACCACCGTTTACTAGTTCAAATTTAGATTACAAATGGTTCAACTTAAGATAACATTCTCCAAGTAAGAATCACTTAAATTTGATAATTTTATGACAAATAATGCGCAATATTATTCGGTTGGTCGATTCTACGATAAATAAGCTTTCATTTGACGTGTTCACATATTGCGTGTGATACAATGCATGAGCTGAACGAGTGCACCGAAAATGTGCTTTCTCTTGGGGGAAATGGGTGAAATCACACTGATTTTTCAATTGCCTGTTTTCCATGATAAAAACGCTTTTTTCAATGCTTTTAAAGTCCATGTTATCAGGTTATATTACGGAAAGCTGTTTAACATCTTTTTCGGTACAATATTTGCCTGAAAAGTACGTCGTTTTAATGAATTTAGAAATGGTTCAAATTAAGATTACAATTTGACTAGTTCAAAGTTTGATTTCTTACCCTACGTGTGGCTGATCAAAGTTTAGAGCAATCCTGGCCAAGTTTTCATCAAAGTTTAATTCCCATCACATGCGGTTCCATTAAAAACCCTATTCCGTAGCATGATTCGCATTCCCGCCAGAACACCCAGGGGACATATGAATGGGTAAAATCGCATACGCATCGCAGCCATTCATCAAAAATTCCCCATAACTTATGGGCCTAGTTGTAGCAGTCAGTAGTCAGTAGGCACTGGCTTGAATGGAACGAACGTGTTTGGGGCGCCTACTGTGATCCGAGAGTGCGACATGAGAACGAACTGTGCTGCATGCAAACAATAGGCAATAGTAGGCCATGCCATGGGTGGGTGTGAGCCCGGAACCTTCTTGTTGAAGGGCATTGTTCGATGGGGACTGTGTGTTGTATAGTGGAGGCGACGTAATCAAAAGTTTTCCCCTGTCACGGTGCTGATTCTGGGAGCTGCTGATGGGGGAACGTTATCATATGATGGTGTTCGAGGGGTGTTTTCTATTGTTTGCTGGCAGCTTCAATATGCTATTTATCTTGCTAGTGACTAGTGTTGGAAATTGTGGTTTTTGTTCTGATTTTGCAGTTTCGGAGAAAGCTAATCACTCTGGGAAATCATATGTACTGAAACGTCACTAGAAAAGCTAACAGAATATTGAAAAATTGATAATAAGTACAAGACTAATACTGCTGTTATTGAACGGCTACAATCAACATAGGTCTGAAAGGATATCCTTGAAAAAATATAGGAAAAACCCTCAATAATTTCATCTTAAACTTATATGTACAAAAAGTCATCAGCCGCGTTCAAATTCAAATTGTTTTGAAATAAAGATAACAGAGCAAACTAGAATCAAAAATTTAAAACAGTGACTTTTTTTCAATCACATTGGTAAAAATTACATTTGTATTAATTTTAAAATGCGTGAACATTTCTTGCATCATAATATCATGATGCAGATGTATGATTTCAGGAATACGCAATAACATGATCTCGATTAAGCAGCCTCAGCTAACTACTTAAGATGCTCACTTTCAAAACATTCTTATTTAAATCAACTCATTTAAATCGCTCAAGGGGGCTTTTCCTTCTTTCTAAATTTTGAATTAAAATAAATAATAATAATAATAAACCAACTCATTTGTCTCGACCGCTAGTATTCTAGACCTAGTTATTTCTTAAAGTCTGACATTGTTTCCCTCCGTGTCCCGATTAGCCGTTCTAGATTTATCAGCTACTTTCACGCTATTGGAATGTCGACGGTGGAGATACGGCAGCGTTGATTTTGAATATCCACATACCGATATACTCCCACTCCCTACACTTACTTGTCTCTATTGTCGTTCGCGCGTACCTACATATCTGACGGCCCTCGTTCAGGCACAATAATGTGCAAGATGATATTCATGATGTATGGGCCTTAGCCTGTTATGCTCCTGTATGGGATAGGATGGCCTCATTTCCTATTCCTGCTAGCTGAAAGCACGCCGTCCGTGGTGTGGTTAAGTCGAACAAGTAACAGACTGGTACGCAGTGTGCGGTTTCTACAGACAGAAAAGGCATACGATGTAGTTCGACACACGTACGTACGTACAACGCGGTACTTTTCTTCAGTGAAGTCGCAACAGAGTACCGTAGGATTGGGTTAAATCAGTATAAGTATTGTGAAAATGATAAGCACGGAATAGTCTTAGAATTTAATATGCGAATATGAATATTGAATTGTATAATAATTATGCGAAGGGTGACGGGTTCGATTCCTGGCCGGTCCAGCAACTTTTCATGAACGTAATTTCCTTGACTTTCTTGGGCATAGTGTATCTTCGTGCCTGCCTCACGATATACACTACACAAGCAGAGGAAACTCCCCCGAACGAGCTAGGGCTGAAAATTTATGAATTTTGATAGTCGCACGCCAGGGATTGACTCAGGTCGTTCGATAAATTGCCGCATCCCTGGGGGTATGGTATTTTATTCTGATGGTCCCATTAGGCCTCGTGGGTCCTACCTTCTACCCCACACGCATCTTAGAAGTAAAAAGCATGTTTTACTATATCTTTCGTTGTGTCACGATCCCGTGTATGTCCATCAGCGTTTTACCATCGTCATATTCTAATTAAAATGTGCTCTAAGAAAATCAATAGTCAAACGTTTAAATTCTGCGAGGTTCGTCGTATCCTTGGCAACGAGTTGAAAATTTAAATTTCCTATAACACAATGATCTCTGAGTTATGGTTTCCCCTATTCCCCTATTCCCATATTCCCCTATTATGGAGTCTGAAGTCCGCAGCTCCTCTGGTATTGTGTTGATGAACATCACTATTATACTGAACTCCTTGTTCTAAATATGCAGGCAGTTTTCCCGTTTCCATTTTGTGAAGAAACACTGAACACACAGCAAATAATTTTGTAATATCCAGGTGCGTAATTTCTGGCGATTGATCCATTTTTGAACATTTAACACACTCACCATGTACACCCTGGTTGGCATTGAAAAGTGTCAAACAAACCCATTCCAACAGTTACCTAGAAAGAGTATCATAATAATCACCCACCTTCTAACTCGGCGAAATAGTCGAGAGGTAAGGGAAATGCCTCACAATCAACGGATCAGTTTACGAATCCATGCCAATATTTTACTTATATATGATTCATCTGTCGATCCGGTTCTATCGAGTGCTAGACCCGCTTTCAAGCTGCGGCGGCTGATTTGCTGCGTGGAAAGGATGTAGTTTGTACATAATTTTTACGAAGCGACTAATGTACAGCGAAAATGATGTGATATCACAAGATTTTTTTTGCTGTGTAATGTCTTCCATAGCTAACTCGAGTTCATTCAGTAACTGATCATCCAGTTTGTCTAAGCATTTTTGCAATCTTGGTATATGCTGGATCTCTATTCCTCAAGAATAAACCTTCAGTTGTATTGTACTGAGTACATCTTTGCCGGAATGTCCCTAAAGATAGTTTCATCTACTCGTATACTGCATATACTCATCGCAGAGCATACTCCTATAGGTATGTTAATTTACGTATTCCCGAAAAAAAAAATCTTGAAGATATCACTGAAAGAAACTATCAAGGTATTCATGTAAGAATTCCCTGGAGGAATTCTCCAAGATTTTCTTGAAGGTATTTCCAGAGAATTCGCAAATACTGGAATCCACCTGTCGGAATTTCCAGACAAATCGCTGTGGAATGCCTGGACAAATTCATGGCGGAATTCCTAGAGGAAACCCTAAAGGAATTTCTGCTGAAATGCCAACAGGAATTCCTGGAGAAAGCCCCGGATGAATTTGGGAAAGAATCTCTGGAGGATTCCTGGATGAAATCCTGGAGAAAATCTGACAAGAATTCCTACGGAAATGCCTATAGAAATTCCTGGGTGAATCCCTGGAGGAATGCCTAGAGAAATCCCTTAATGAATTCTTGAAGGATTTCCTGGAGGATATCCATAAGGAACTCCTGGAAGAACCCCTGAAGGTGAAGATATTAGGAAATCACACTGGTGAATAATCGATCAACTTTTCATCGCAAATTGACATGGTTCTGCAGATTTGTGCTTTTGAAAATCCAGGTGTGGCTTTGTCATATCTTCACCTGAAGGAATGCCTAGAGGAATACCTGGAGGAATGCGTGAATGAATTCCTAGAGGAATATCTGAATAAATTCTGGAAAGAATCCCTATAGGAGTTTGTAACGGACATTGCAAGCAGGCACTGGTGCGTTCCGTACGATCATTTTGGATGACCAGTTAGTGTTGGTTTGAGCCGTACATCGATCGGTCGCCTTTTTATTGTACACTCCGTAACTGAATAAATTGAAATCTTTCCACGTTCATTATCATTATTTCGTGTCGCGAGTTTTATTATTCGCCGTCTTTTCCATTACGTTACAAGTTTTTGAAGGGAATGCTTGGAGAAATTCCTGGTGGAATGCTTAGAGGGATATCTGGAAGAATGCCCATGGACATACCTGGAAGAATTCCTGGAGGAACTCCTGGAGAAATGTCTGGACGAATATCTGGAGGAATGCCTGGAAGTAGTATCTATATTCTATATATAGTTTTTGAATTTTAAAAAATATATTGATTTTTTGAGCCTTTTCTGAGCCATTACGATTTTTTTTCAGATTTTTAGAACTTTTTTTTGGTAAATACCTAAAATTAATTTCAAAGAGATTTTTTGAAATCACCTTTTGACAGCTTGCCAACTGTATGACAGCTCCGCCAGTACAAAAAGCGATGAGGGGAGATTCGACAAATCGCTCCCATACCAACTTCAAATTGATTTTTAAATAGGTTCCCGGGCACCAACATTCATGAAAATTTGGATTTCGGCTCAGTTTGGCATGCAGATTCAGAATATGGAATTATCTCAACATCACTTAAGAAGTCAATTTCGGAACTTGCTTCGGAAATATTCTAATCAGGATTCTGACGAATATATTTTCGTGGAAGATTCTGTAGTAGATATTTTTTTCTTCCGTGCCGAGATAATCCGAGAAATCATTGTCATGGTCACGATGGGTGAAGAAAACTAACATTAGAAATGTCGCGTTAAAAAAAAACAGTATTGGGCGATTTTCTGGGGGAAACGTGGGGGAAAACTAGTATCACAAATCGAACTGAATTTGTTCCTGACATTTATATCTTACTATAAAGTCTATGGTACAACGTTTGCTGGGACAGCTAGTTATTATATACTTTTGGAATATTCAGGGTCGTTTAAACTGTCTTGGAGTATAATCCTTGATATCTACAGCTGAACAGCAGTTTTTTTTAGTAATAAATGGTTTTCCAACTATAATCTAAGTCACCGTTGGGATTGTACGAACTATTCTAACATTTTTTTTGGAAATAAATTACTCTGAATAGCTGAACTTCAGATCTACATCAGACTACAGTAAACATGCATAGTTTTGTGTTTTTTTGTGTAAACCAAACTGTTATGCAGGTTAGTTATTCATATTATCAACTGTTCCCATATGTTTTCATGTGATTTACTTGTAGAATTATTTTCTATACAGCCATTTCATAGAAAAACGATATGGTGCAACTCCGATTATCGTGAAACTTGGTGGTTTTTAGTTCATCGAAAATAATTAGACCCGTATTTTTTTTTATTTCGACCAATTTTCAAATTTCAAAAAATCATAACTTTTGAACCAGTTAACCGATTTAAAACTTTTATTTTTGTTTGAAAGCTATTGAATTCTAGTTTTCAGAAAAAAATACGTTCAATTGACCAAATTCTGTTTTTGTGCAAAAAATATACAAATTTATTAGTTTTTTTTTACGTTTTTATGGTCTTGGGACCAAAGAGGTTTCCTATTTTTATATTTTTATCAGAAAGTTCAGGAAATTTGACGTAACATATCAAAAAATCAGAGATGTATGTTTTTTAGTTTTTGATATACCTATGTTTTAATAAATTTTTAATAAAAGGGAAAATTTTCTCATACAAAACTTTTTTTTTAAATATGATTATATTTTGAACCCTTATACATGTATGGATACTAAAAAGACCAGGAATCACTCAAAAAAGCAATACAAGGCATAGTTTTATGAAGATTTACACTATCAGGCAATTTTAGAGCAGCTAGTATTAAAGTATATGACACACGATATTCAAAAAAAAAACTCAAATACTAAAAAACGCGGGTGGTCGATTGTTTGTCTTCCTCGTGAAGGTCATATTATTTATCAAAGTGAATCCAGATCCAACGATACCTTCCCTACTAACAAGCAACCCTTCCTACAACCACAGAAAAACAGACGTCACACTCTCATCGCTTCTCATCGATCACCTTTTTAACGGTTGATTCGAATGTTCAGTAGTAGGTTGATTGACCACTCGCGGCGCTGGTATCGTTTTTGTTCCTGTCTGACGTTTAGAATAGGGGCGATTTATGACGATGTTTTTTAATGAAATTTGTTCTAAGTGTTACGTCTGTTTCTCTGTGTGGTGGAGACGTGCGGTAAACGCCAACTTTCACAGAACAAAGGTTGATACTAAGATTTCTTCCCCCTTCCAACCTGACTGCAAGGACGTGGCCGGCGCCGTTAATGTACCGTTAAAGAGAGCCTCTGAAGCGTGCACAGTGAGAATTGTTGACCACTCCCAGTCAATCGTTCAGTTGATTCATTGTGGCACTGTCATTAGTTTGGGTCAATGTTTCTTGAGTTCCACGGAGGTACAGTCCTTACGGTTGATAATGTTGCATAACTCTGTGTTCAGTATCATCGCGATTATGATCGATTAGTGTCCGACTGATTCCGACTACCACAGACGCTCTTATGTGCGACAACATAAAATGGTTGCACAACGCTTCATACAGCGCGAGTGCGGTGCAATTTCAGGCTCAAACTGACACGCGTCCTGAAAGGTTAACAATATTTTGGATAACGAACATCAGATGTTCGCTCTACTTTCTGAAGATTATCTGAACATGGTAGATTTGAATGATGTAAATACCATTACACTCGTAAGCTTCATGCTGTAAACTCAAGGACAGTTTGGATAACCTAGCACTCCCCAAAAAATATCTTTCACCAGCTTTAGATTTTTTTATGTTTTACGTATGTTTATGTTTATGTGTTTCTAAGGCACCAACACTACACTGAAATAAATTTTGTTGTAGAAACTACCGATTCCATAGTAAAATTACTAACCGTTCCTATGATTCTCAACCGACAGCTATTTCCTGTTAATTCCACTAAAACACTGTCAATTTAACTAGCAGTGCTGTTAACATTACCAAAAATAATCTAAATTTAACAGCTGGCCATTGTATTTTTAACCATACCGTGTTGTAAGATGCGTGTCCAAAAAAATTGACAATGTTTTGTTGTTGAGGCGACTACGCTTTTAGTCAAACTTACTGCAATGCATTGTTACTTCAATCATATTTCAGTGAACTTAACAGATTTTGTTGTCGGTTAAGAATCATAGGTGCGGTTAGTAATTTTACTATGGAATCGGTAATTTTCACAACAAAATTTATTTCAGTGTATGGACATACCACAGACAAACGGGCGTAACACTCTAATATAATAATTTAACGATCAATTTCAAAATTTAATAGTTGGCCAACTAGGAGGGTTTACTGGGATGGGGTACAAGGGGAGTCGAAGATTGTGCAATGAGAAGCTCGTTTGAATCCCAAGATGGCCACAGCAATGACCGACTTTCGTACCACCTCATGATTTCAAGCGCGCAAATATCATAAAAACTAAATTATGTTCCAAACCGGATCTTCTTATTTTAAGCTTACTGCATGTGAGCAAGTCCAAATCAAAAATTCGCTATTGTTGGAAGTTTATTTCTTGAGGTTTGTGCATTTGAAGTTCTTGAGCAATGTTGAACTCCTATTCCAAGACGTATTTCCTCAAGGCGAGTTTATTGTTGATGTGGGATGGAGTTTAAGTGTTTCTAGGAACTCTCTTGATCATTAGATTTACTAGCATAACTTCCCTTAAACTCTACTAAAGCTCTCTGAAAGTTCTAGGAACGCCTTACAACGGTTTGAGACGTATAGAAACCCCTCTGAGACCCCCATAGACATCCCTCAAACGCTACTGTAGCTCACTGAAGGTCCTTGAATCACTTCGAAACAACGCCCTAAAACGCTTTGTAGCACCTCATAAAACCCGTAATCTTCCCTTAAAACTCTACTGAGCCTAAACCCCCCCCCCCCCCCTGAAACACCATGAAACGCTTTGAGATGCCTTAATCCCCCAGAAATCCTCAGGGTCTTCCCTTATAAGTGATGCCGCCATTTGAAACTCCTTGAAGCTTTCTGAAATCCATTGAAATGCCTTACCACCCCCTTTACAGACACCCTAAAGCTCTCATAGAAGCCCCCCTGAAATCTCCAAAAAGCTGTTGAACCTCTTCTGGAACCGCTCGAAAGCTCTCCTGCTAATCCCTGAAGTGAACCTCATTTGAAAGCAGTGTTGCAAAAAATCAATTCATTCATTTGACCACTAACCAACCAATCTGTTCGATCATTTTTCCTTCTAGTTATGTTCAAAACGATTTCATTCAATAAGAGCACCTATCAAATGAGAAGCGAATCCTTGTCAATTGAATAAATTGTCACTCGAATGAGTAGCTTAACTCGAAACACGAAAAACCCCGAAAAAATCCGCCAGACTGAAAAAATGTCGAATGTCGGGTCAAAGTCGGGTCAATTTTTATCGAATGTTGGGCCACTGTTGGACCAACATCGATCAACTATTGGGTCTAAGTTGGGTTTGGTGGCCAAAATAAAAATAGGTGAATGATAGGTTGATGTCGGGTTTGACGTCATCAACGATGGTAAAAGCTTTGAACCTACAACACCACACATTTATGCTTCCTAGCTGGGGCTCAATTAAATGATATGTGCCTTGACTGAGGCTGGAGCTGATGTCAATTGAATGATCAGAGGCTATTCAATCCACTTATCCGCGAGCGGTAATGGCGGCGGCGGGCATAATCAACCGATTCGAATTTTGACGTTTCTTGGGGATCGCAATCGGTTGGCGCCACCGAACGGTGGGTGAAGAGGTGAGGAGGAGAATGAAACTGTTTTGACTTTCCCCCAAGAAACGTCAAAATCCGAACCGGTTGAATATGCCCGCCGCCGCCATTACCGCTCGCGGATAAGTGGATTGATATTCCGATAGTAAATGGAAAAATGAGTGGTTACCATTCTCAATTTCAGCTTTAAATGTCGGTTGATACTGACACTTCGCACCACTGTTTGAAAGCCCCGGAAATCATCCGAAACCCTCTGAAACGTCTTACAATCTCTTTGAAACTTTCTTGAAACCTTATGAAATTTTCCTGGAAGACCCTGAACCCCTGAAGAAATGCAAAATAATCTTTCATTCTTGAAAACCGATCAATTTCTCAAAACTTTACGGTACCGTACCGTGCCACCCGTTACCACGCGCGCGTCTGTCAATGGGGGGCTACTCACCAGAGAGACATATATTACATTTATGCAGAAATGTTACACATATTATTGAGGAAAGTGCTTCGGTCGGTGGTGGAAGTGAGTAACGGGAATGGGGGTTCCATCGCGGTAGGCGGACGTGTCGTTCCGTATCCTTTTGGCCCCGAATCTAGTAGGCTAGGCAGTTACAGCACACGGTGTCAAAATTTCGATTATTATCGAACTTTCATGTACCTCGGATTTTTCTTCATAGAATGTTATAATTTCGGCTATAATGTATAAATGCAAAATTTGAAAATATTCTATCGGGGAAAATTTGAGTTAGATGAGTTTTTCGGTATTTTCCATACTAAAAATCAATAAATACTATTTTAGCCCAAAAAAACGTCCCATACAAAATGTATGGAAAAATTTTCGCCGATGAAATATTTTCTAGTTTTCCGATTATGAATATATAGCCGAAATACTATTCATTTTCGAAGAAAAATCCGAGGTACATGAATGTTCGATAATAATCGAAATTTTGACACCGTGCAGCACAGCCCCGTCATCATCGTTGCCGTATTGCAGATAAGAGGGCGCATATGTTTCAACGACGACCGACAACGACGACGGCAAAGGCTTTTTCTAATGGGGCAATTGGGGGGATATGGGGGAGGCGGAGGACCAAAGCCAATCCACACTGTTTGGCATATACGTGCGTGGTGAAAGGCTAAAAAGCTGTATAGTTTCGTCGAGGGACTGTTTTTCGGCGGCGGGGACGAGGCCTAAAGGAAATTAAATGTTTTTGTTGAAAACGGCTGATGAGTCGTCGAAACGTACAATGTGTGTAACGACGACGGGTTGGATGGTGGGATAGGAGCGAAGGGATCTTGAAAAACTGTACAAGTAACAGTCTAGGGTAGGGTTTTTTGTTTCCTGGAAGATTATTCTCGTTTTACACTTTTTTCTTGTAGACATTTTGGAATGAGAAGTACAATAAAACGCTTTGTGCAGATTACTACAGGGAAGGATTATCAGCAATTATCAATAGTCTGTCCACGTGGAAGAAAAGGAGACAATAAGGGTGTTGATACGAGATCTTATATAGCATAAGAAACCTCGGAGGGATGATTTGGTTAAGGTGACGAAATGTTTTTGTTTTTAATTAAATAATTTCACGTATGCTCATCAACTAGAGTGAGATAGGGAGAGAATGTGTAATTTAGTATAATAGCTGCAATGAAAAGTGAGAATAATAAAAAACATATCACAGTCGACACAGGTTTACAAACTTGGAAAAAACGTTTGAAGCAGGGGAGTTGAAAACGTGACAATAGAGCAAATAGCAGCTCTAGTCAAAAGTCTGGTAAGTTTTATCCTAGTTCTTGAACTAGTAGATGTTTCTGGAAAAAAAACTGTGAGATTCTCTTAACCTTCTTCGTGCATTAGCTTGCGCTCACCTCGCTGATCTAGTGCACGTTTAGGCTTCATAATGACCCCAATGCACGACTAGGGTTAAAATCTTTCTTGCAAGAATCTTGTGTAAGCTGACGATAATTGTCAAAACCCTAACTATGTTTGAAGAAGTTATAAAAGCATGGAACTGTCAAGAATTTCCGAACAAATTTTTGTTTGGCCTACCTGGACCTACGCACACAGGTCCAATTTTGAGAAAAGCTGGCAGAAACTCAATTTTTGAACTTGTCTCTAATGGGTTACAGTATATCGAGCTCTCGTCTATTATTTCATGAGCATTGCATAGCTCTTAAAGAATTTGAAAATATTGATTTTGTATCTTGTTACGGCACTGAATAGCTGCTGATGGAAAAAAGCTGAATTTTTGATGAAGAACATAAACAAGTTTAACCACTAGAATAGTCTGTTAATATGAACAATTCAACTGCTTCCAAAAGTTAATGCAAACGTTATTGTGTATATTAGGAGTCTGTAATGGAGAAAGAGATCTAAATAACTCTTTTGGCTTCAAAATTGACATCATGTTATCAAGGGCGTAGCCAGCTTTTCGGTCAGGGGTCAAGCACCCTTGGAAAATACTTGCTTTCATAACTAAACGCAACTCGATGAAATTGAATATAATAACATTAAATTCTAAAAGCAGTATTTAACCCTTCGACAGTCACGCTGTTGTATTTTGTGCAATACGTTGAAAAAAGCTCCCAAGTCAACCAGTGATCGTATAAGATGTTGCATAAAATGTTAAAGTGGAGGCGATATACGGACATTTTACATGCGCCTAAATGGAGGCATGCACGCATATGGCCTCCACTTTATCATCTTATGCAACATCTTATACGATTACTGGTTGTCTGGGTCACCTGTTCTACACAAATCAACGTGGTGCTGTTGACGGTGGACAATTTCTTGAAGTTTTAGGATTTTAGGATTACTCGGGCATTGTTACTTTTGGACCTAAGATTTTTTCTGGTGATATCTACAAAACATTCGTTAGAAGTTATAGCTGAACTCTTTTGGGAATTACCAACTATTTTGAGAATCAATCCAGAATTTTCTTTATGATTTCCTTAAACAATGTTTTCCAATACAACATAATGGTAACCCGTCCGAAGATTTTTTTAAATGTCTACATAATATCTTCTATGACTAACTGAACTTCTTTCAGTAATTAATCATCCAGTTTGTATTTGCTTATTGACATTCTTGGACCTTTATTCCTCTAAGAATAAACCTTCAGTTGAATTGTTCCGAGTACATCCTTGCCGGATTCTCCCTAAAGATGGTTTTACATACTCATATACTGCATATACTATTCTCAGAGCATAATCCTATAGAAATGTCAATTGACGTTTTCCCGGATGGATTCTTGGAAGAATTTTTGAAAGAATTCTCATAAAAACCACTATCACTGAGGAAACCCTCGAATTATTCCTGGGAGAATTCCTTAAAGAAATGCCTAGAGAAGTTCTTGAAGAATTTTGCTGCAGGTAGTTTTGGAGAACTCTCAAATAATGGAATTTTTGAAAAGATCCTGGAATTTATTCAAAAAGAAATGTCTGGAGGAATTTAAGAAGGAATTCATAGAAAAATTCATGGTGCATTTCCTAGAGAAATCCCTAGAGAAATCCCTGGAAGGATTCCGAAAGAGTCTTTCCTGAATGAATTCCTGAAGGATTTCCTGGAGAAATGTATAAAAGCACTTTTAGCATGTGAGTTCTTATATATTTAAAGTAAGTCACAGTGATTTTTACATTCTACATGTGTTTCAGATTCACTGAAGGACTTACTGTCTCGCTTATTGTAAGAATTGCTAATGGAATCTCTGAATAAACTTCTGAAGAACCTGCTGGAGGGATTCCTGAAAGAATCCCTGGATAATTTCCTGCTTCCTGTATGCATCCTTTTTATCTTCCAATACTAGTCGGTAGAGGAATTCCTCTAGAAATTCTTGAAGTAATTAAAAAAATCATCCGGTAATTCTGGAAACATTTTTGGGTACATCCTTGAAAGAAATGATTGGAGGATTTTTGAAATTTCTAAAGGAACTCCCTAATGAATTTTTGAAGAGAAACTGAGAGGAATTTCTGAAGATATCACTTCAGGTATTCCTAGAGCAATCCCTGGAAGAATTACCGGAGGAATTTCTGAAAGTATACCTGGAAGAATTCCTGGATAAACTCTTAGATGAGACTCAGCAGGATTTTCTGGAATATTTCCTGGAGAAATCCTCAGATAAATTCTTGTAATCCCTGGAAGAATTCCTGGAGAAATCTCCAGAGGAATTCTGGAAAAAAAAACCTTAAGAAATTACAGGAAGGAGTCGCTCGAAAAATTTCAGAAGAAATCTCTTGAGGAATTCCTAGAGGAAATCTAAGAGAATTTTCTGAAGAAATCCTTGGAGGAATTCTTGGAGAAATTCCTGAAGGAATTCCTGGGGGAATCCCTGAAGCAATTCCTGGAAAAAATCTCTAGAGAGAATCCTGAAGGAATGCCTGGAGGAACTTTTGAATTCATATGTGGTGTAATCCCTGGAGGAATTCCTGGAGCAATTCTTGGATGACACCCAGCAGAAATTCCTGGAAATTTTCCTGGAGAAATTCTTGAATAACTTCTTGGAGAAATCCCTGGATGAATTCCTGGAGAAATCTCTAGAGGAATTCTGAGAGAAATTTCTGGAAAAAATCTCTTGAGTAGTTCCAGGAGGATTCCCTGGAAGAACCCTTGGAGAAATTTGTGGAGGATTTCCTGGAGGAATCTTCGAACGATTTCTTGGAGGAATCTCTCCCTTGAGAAATTCGTGAAAAAATCTCTGAAGGAATCCCTGAAGCAATCCCTGGAGGAATATCTGGAGGAATGCGTGGAGGAATCCCTAAAAAATCTCTAAGGAAACCCCTAGAGAATTTCCTGGAGAAATTCTTGGAGAAATTGCTGACATAAGTTCTGAAAGCAGTCCAGGAGCAATTCCAAGAAAATTTCTGGTGGAATTCTTGACGCATTTCCTTGAGTAATTCCTGGAGGAGTTCCAAGAGAAATTACTGAAAAAAAACTGAAGGAATTCTAGAGGTATTTCTGAGGGAATTGCTGGAGGCATTCTTGGATGAATTTCTAGGGATATTCTTGAAAGAAGTACAGGATGAATATCTGGAAGAATCTGTAGAGGAATTCTGGGAGATTTCTATTTATATTTCTATTTTTCCTATATTTTTGGAGAAATCCTCGAAGAAATTCCTGTAAGAATCCCTGGGGGAATCCATGGAAAGAAATTGTGAAGAAATCCCTGAAGCAATTTCTGGAGGAATGCCTGGAGGAATGCCTAAAAAATCCTGAAGATATTCCTGGAACAATTTCTGCAGAGAGCCCTACAGGATTTTGTGGAAAAATCCTCAGAGGAATTTCTGGAGGATTTCCAGAAGAAATCTTCGAAGGATTTTCTAGAGGAATCCCTGGAAAAAAATCGTGGAGAAATCCCTGGAGGAATCCCTGAAGCAATTCCTGAAGGAGTCCCTGGAAATATTCCTGGAGAAATCGCTAAAAAATCCCTGAACGTATTCTCGAAAAAAATCATGGAAAAAGAAGAAGAAATTCCTAGAGGACTTCCTAGAGAAAATTGATGACAAAATTTCTGAGGTTTGTCCAAGAGCAATTCTTGGATTATTTCCCAGAGAAATTCATGGAGGAGTTCCTGGAGAAATTCCTGGAGGAATGCCTAGAGGTATTCCTGTGCGAATTGAAGGAAGAATACCTGAAAGAATTGCTGGAGGAATATCTAGAGGAATTCTTGAAACAATTACTGGATGAATTTCTGGAGGACTCTGGGAGAAATTGGAAGCAACCCCTTGAGAATTTCTGGAGCAATTTCTAGAGGAATTTTTGGAGGAATTCCTGGAAAAATCCTCAAAGGATAAATCCCTGGCAAAATCCCTAAAGAAGTTCCTGGAGGAATCCCTGCAGTAATTCATGGAGAAAATTCTGGAAGAATTCCTGGAAAAATTCCAGAATGTATTAATAGAGAAAATCCTGGACGAATTTCTGAGGGAATCCGAGAAGGATTTCTTGAGGAAACTCCTGGATGAATTGCTGACAGAATTAATGAAGAAATTCCCAGATTAATTCCTGGTGAAATACTTGGAGATATCCCTGAAGAAATCCATGGGGTTAATTTCCAGAAATTCCCGGATGAAATTCTGGAAGAGTCCCTGAAGCAATTCCTGGAGGAATATATGAAGGAATAGCAGGAGGAATCTCTGCAAGAATCCAAGAAGGAATCCCTGGAGGAATTCCTGGACCAATTCCTGCAAGAATGCCTAGGAATGCCTAGTGGAGTTCTTGGAGGAATCACTGAAGTAATTCCTGGAGAAATCTTTGGATGAATTTCTGTAGGAGTCTCTGGATAAATCCATGGAGGAATCCCTTGAAGAATTCCTGAATGAGTCCTGGCATACCCTAGAGGAATGCCTGTAGGAATTCCGGAGGGCAACACCAGAGGAACTCCTGGAGAAATCTCTGGTGGAGTTCCTGGAGGAATATCTGGCGAAATATCTGGAGGATTTCCGGGGGGAATTTTTAAATAAGTCCCTGCAGGAATTCCCATAGGAATTCCGGGAAGAATTTCAGGATGAATTCCTGATGAAATTTCTGGAGGAATCTCCTAAGAAATTCGTAGGGGAATACCAAGAGTAATTCCCGAAAAAATACCAGATAGAATTCTTTGAGAAATTCTGAAGGAATCCTTAGAAGAGTTCGTGAAGGAATCCTTGAAGCAGTTCCTGAAGAAATCCCTAGAGGAATTCCTGAAGAAACTCCAGAAGGAATCTCGGAAGCAATTTCAAGAGGAATTCCGAAGGGAATATCTAAACAGTTCGTAAAGGAAGTACTAAATAAATTCCTAGAGGAGTTCTTAGCCGAGGCGGTAAACGCACGGGTATTCAGCATGACCATGCTGAGGGTGACGGGTTCGATTCCCGGTCGGTCCAGGATCTTTTCGTAAAGGAAATTTCCTTGACTTCCTTGGGCATAGAGTATCTTCGTGCCTGCCACACGATATACGCATGCAAAATGGTCATTGGCAGAGCAAGCTCTCAGTTAATAACTGTGGAAGTGCTCATAGAACACTAAGCTGAGAAGCAGACTTTGTCCCAATGAGGACGTTACGCCAAGAAGAGAGAGAGAGAAGTGTTCTTAGAGAATGTTCGTCCTCGACCACTGCGGAACAACGCAAATCTGGCGAACAGGGAGGGTGTCACGCCAGGTATTTTCAAATCTGGATCACTGTGCCACGTGCTAGTCACGGTATACGAAGAGAAGCAGGCTGTATCCTAGTTAAGACGTAACGCCGGGAGGAAGAAGCTGAAAAAGTATGATTGGTAACAAATCAGCCTTGTTCTGTAAAAAATTAGACATCATGCCGTTGATACCAAAACTAATTAAATTCATTCACAAAAGTACTTATCAAAATTAGACTTCTTTGAATTTTACTCCCCGAGTGCTGGATAACACACAAGCTCTCAGCCGCCACATTTCACCACCGAGACAAATCTCCTTTCACCCGAGGACATTGGGGAATTTCCGAAAAGACCGACATTTCCGACGCTTGAAGAAAACTTGCTTTCTTTCGGAAATTCTGATCCACAGGACAGGAGGGATAGGAAGGTAGGACCACGTCGCCGCCCCTACATTCAAATCATGGCCAAACTTTTCTTTCCTGCTGAAAAATGATTTTATTTCACCTGAACTTTTGGTGGTCCTTGGTGTTCTGATGGTTTTTTTTTCTCTTATTCAGAGGTGAAGTCGGAAAGATTCATTACGTTGATGGCTTTTCATCAATCCTTTCGCCCCGGCCGTGGGTGGATGGTGAAGGAAGGAAAGCAGTTTGGATTTCTTGAGCGGCTCAGTGGTCATTTGAATGATTGCATAAATTTGGGCTGGGAGTTTGTTACTTTTCCGACGCCTTGCAAGGCAGAATGTTTGCATAAAACCGTTTCGATCCATTTGCTGAAACCGGAAGAGGAAAAATCGAAAGAAGGAGCAGCTTCATTTATTTCATATTGGGAGAAAGATTGGAAGCAGCGTGGTAAGTTGCACTAGTTAAGAAAATGCGCTTTAAGTGTTAAATTCGCCGAATGCTCATATAAACGAAGTGGTAAACACAGGGTTTTCCGAAAGTTCAAACTTAGGATGGTTCGACTCTTGGTCGGTCTAGGATAATTTTTTTCAATTTCTTTATATTTATGCATTTTAAAAGAGATCCTCATTTGGTTCTCCCCCTTTCAGGTATTCTTCCAGGCATTGATCGGATTTATTCAGAACTTTCATTTGGAATTCGCTTCCTTAAATCCCTCGAAGGATTCCTTCAGAAAATCCTTCAGGGATCCCTCACAAATTTATTGAGGGATTTCTTCAATAATTCCTCCAATACCTTTGTTTGCATTTTATTTCAGGCACGTTCAAGAAAATCCTTCGGAAATTCCTCTACAGATTTTTTTCAGGAATCCCTCCAGAAATTTCTCAAGTATTTTTTCCTTGGAATTATTCGCAAAGTTCCCTTAAACGTTTTCATGATTTTTTTAGCATGAGCATGAGCATGAGCATGATTGACCGCCCGCAGTTGCTCCTCTGTTATTGCAAGGACAGCTGCATTTTCACAAAGAACCAACGGATGATGCTTGGGATTAGCCGCATCCTCAGTGTGTAAATGCTGGTATCCCAATACTTTTCAATAAGCAATACCAGCGCCGGCCGCGTCCGAATGCAGGTCAATTTAGGATAGGGAAGGAAGTGATGACGTGCTTCTCGCTTAGGCCAATAACCGAGGAATTCTCTGCGTTACTACAAGAAATCACTAGGAGTTTGGATACGGGAAGGGAAGATGTGTTAGGGGCTTTGTCTTGGTTAACAAATTGCTACAATCATCTTGGAATTTGTAAGCGTCAATAAAAATCATTACCTTTTACTGCTGAAATAAAGAGTATTAGTAGTAAAGTTTTAGAAATCACATGAATCCTACATGCATGTGAATTTGCCTGCTGGTCGACGATGAAGTTTTGTACGCGCGATATCAGGTCGAAACTCACGCGAGACGAAAATTCGTGACAGCCAAACAAATTTCACAAAGGTGCTGCCCATAAACTGCGTAGACTATATTTTGGCCAACTCAGACCCCCTCCTCCCTCGTGGAATTTTCATCATACAAAGTTTTCGAAATTTGTTTGGATCGTAGACTGACCTTAAACGTTTTCATGATTTTTTTTCCATTAACTAAGGGGGTATCTTAAGGTGTTCAGATTTTCTTCTGGGTATTTTTTCCAGGAATTACTCCAGAGAAAACATCATAAATTGCTTTAAGAAGAGTTTTTTTTGGAAGCGCCCCTAAAAATTCCAAGAATTTTTTGGGAGTTTCCAATTGTATTTCCGGGAGTTTTAAAATAAATTTTCTTTCAAAGATTGTACAATACTTCAGTAATATTTGTGCAATTTCTTGAAATACTCCTGAAAAAGCCATGGAGGAACATCTAAACAATTTCTGCAGGGATTAGGTCTAGCAGATGTTTCTGATAAAGGAATTGCAGGAATTTCTGCTGGAATCATTGAAGAAATTTCTCAAAGATTTTTTTGGGGCAACCCTAGGAAGAATTTCCGAAGCAATCCTTTTAGGGGTTTGAAAAGACATTTTTCGCAAGAACTTTTAAATTGAAATTCTTCAAGAGTGCCTTAAATTCTTAAGAAGTTTCTTAAGTTAAAAATATTTCCTCAAAGGTATTCCAGAAGGAATCCCAGCAGGTATTTCTGGAAGAACACCTGAAGGAATTACTGGAAACTTCAGTAGAAATGGAAAAATACCTGGAGAAACTTCCCGGGATACTTGTCGGGATAACTTTGGTGCGGAGTTCCTATAAAAAGTGCGAGAAATTTATACGAAAATTCCAGGAAAATTCCTTCAATGAAATTCGTGTAGGTTTTTATGAAACTATTCCTGGAGAAATAAGACGAATTTCTCAAAAAAGCCGTTGAAATACCTGGTGAAATGCATAGTAAAGCGTCTGCAAAGATACTTAGAAAAAACTTTTAAGACATTTCTAAAAAAAAAATCCATAGAAATTTCTAGGAAATATTTTTGAATAAATTTCTTAGGTAATTCGTGGAGGAGTTTTGGAGCTTTCCTTAGAAAAAATCTCGGATAAATTCCTCTGGTAGAGTCTAAAGTTTTCCTTGGACAAATTTATAGTATAATCTTATTTGAACTTTTTGAAGTAATCTGCTGGAAAATTTCCAAAAGAATTTTTGGAAGGATTTCTAAAGCAATATTCGTAATAATTTCTGAAGGAGCCTGTGGAACAGTTTCGAAATTATTCTATGCGAAATTTCTGGAGGAACTTTTGATTTTCTCATTGTCATTGACATCTTCGTCATCATTAACATTTCGAAGGAAGTTTTCTCGTTCAAAATAAAAATGTATGCATTAAAAATATAATCACTATATTCCATGTTGCATCCGAAACACAATGAATACATTTTCATTGCAAACGATTTATTTTTGTACCGTATTACCCCACTAATACGACACCGACTGTTGTCGAATAACCGGGGTAAACTTTCAATTCGACAATCTGATCACCCTACACCACCATGCTCATTGAAATTTGGCAACTCTATTTTTGTTTTTGTTTTGATTTCCGGATTTGTTATGAAACATAATTGCGATGGTGCGAATGAAAAGCTCGTCCTTTCTATGAGAGCTTTGTCCCCAACTCCCCCAACTATGTCACAAGTTGGTGGCTATGTGAGGGCGCCAAGCTCGTAACCTAGGGAGGGGTCTTGGGAGATTTTCAATTTTAAGTTTTTTGTGAGGTTCAGAAGGGTTTCGAAGGGGTTTCCGGGGGTCTCAGGGAGCTTTCTATGGGGGTTTCAGGTATGTATCAGGGCTTTTCAAGGAATTTGAGCAAGATTGAGCGGACGCCTTTGAAATCATCTAGAACGCTCCCGCATGTCTTTGAGACCCCTACTGCCATTCTACGCATAATTGTCCCATGTAGATAGGGATTTCCATACAACCTGGGATAATTATACGTAGAATGACAGCCTAGAACATCCATGGAATACATCCCAAACCTTCCGAAACTTACGGAAATCACCTGAAACACCTATAATGCTTCTGAAATCTCTTGAATTCCCCTGAAACACCCCTGCAACTGTATTGAAAGTGCTTGAAACTCATTGCGACGTCCGTTACCTTTCTAAAACTCTTTGAGATCCCCTCGAACATTCTTGAAACGCCCTGAAACCCTCGGAACACCCAAAATGCTCTGAAAATAAAACAGGAACCAGGGCTGCAAAAACTCACTTCATTCAATTGAACAGTACCCAAGTAACAATTATTTTTTTTTTGCCTGTATTAACGAGATTTTTAGCCCTAGGCTAGTTAATCTCGGGACCCACGCTTTACTTCCCTTCCGAAGGAAGAACCCACATTTTGTGAGTATGTCGGGAGTGGGATTCGATCCCAGGTCCTCGGCGTGATAGTCTTGTGTTCTAACCACCACACCAGGTCCGCTCCAAGTAACAACACTAGTTTACAGCATTTTTGAACTCGGTAAGCTGATGATCATTTTTGGTGTAGAATCATGCCCTGAGTTCGAAAACGCTAAAGAAAAAAATTACAGTAGAGCGGATTTTTTTTCGACTTTCCATACAAGGGTGATGATTTGAAATCGATTTTTGTTCTATGTTTAAGCAAAGTCGCTCACTTCAAATATATCATCCTCCGTAGTCAACGCTCCGATTGAGCTGAAATTTTTACTGTATATCGGCTACATATGATATGTCAAATAAACGTTGAGAAAGAATTTTTAAATCGGGTTTTTCTTATTGAAATAAATACATTTCTTCAAAATTTTTTGGGAATTTTGCTGAAATTTAAGGAGATCGTCCCTAAAACTCGCCAATATCTTGAATTTCATCAATCTGACGCAAAACCTGTATTCAGATGATCGAATGGTATTGTATTCAGCTTTTAATTTATGGAAAAAGATTTAAAATTGGTTGAACAAAACGCAATATATTTGAATTATAGTAAATTACATATTTTGAAAAGTTCATTTCATTTATTTAGTTAACATCAAATTCATGATAATACTGAATCAACAATTTGCCGCCATAATACTCGATTTGCAGCTGCAGCTCTCCAACGTCGGTCACGCCCAACACTCGCCAGATCACGCTCCACCTGGTCCGCCCATCGTGCTCTCTGCGCTCCACGCCTTCTTGTACCAACCGGATGGTTAGCAAACACCAACTTTGCAGGGTTGTTGTCCGGCATTCTTGCAACATGCCCTGCCCACCGTATCCTTCCGGCTTTGGCTACCTTCTGGATGCTGGGTTCGCCATAAAGTGCAGCGAGCTCGTGGTTCATCCTTCTCCGCCACACACCGTTCTCCTGCACGCCGCCGAAGATCGTCCTTAGCACCCGTCGCTCGAAAACTCCGAGTGCTTGCATGTCCTCCTCGAGCATCGTCCACGTCTCGTGCCCATAGAGAACCACCGGTCTTATTAACGTCTTGTACATGGTACATTTGGTGCGGGGGTGAATCTTTTTTTGACCGCAGTTTCTTCTGGAGCCCATAGTAGGCACGACTTCCACTGATGATGCGCCTTCGTATTTCACGGCTCACGTTATTGTCAGCCGTTAGCAAGGAACCGAGGTAGACGAATTCTTCTACCACCTCGAAAGTATCCCCGTCTATCGTAACATTGCTGCCAAGGCTTGTCCTGTCTCGCTCAGTCCCACCTACCAGCATGTACTTTGTCTTAGCCGCATTCACCACCAGTCCGACCTTTGCTGCTTCACGTTTCAGGCGGGTGTACTGTTCTGCCACCGTTCCAAATGTCCTAGCAATAATATCCATGTCATCCGCAAAACAGACAAATTGGCTGGATTTCGTGAAGATCGTACCCCGGCTGTTGAGCCCGGCTCGTCGCATGACACCTTCGAGGGCGATGTTGAATAGTAGGCAGGAAAGTCCATCACCTTGTCGTAGTCCCCGTCGAGATTCAAATGAACTGGATAGTTCACCCGAAATCCTTACGCTGTTCTGCACACCGTCCATCGTTGCTCTTATCAGTCTAGTCAGCTTCCCGGGAAAGCTGTTCTCGTCCATAACCCGTAGCTTCCGGGAAGGTAAGCCCAGCTCCCTGGGTTAGTGGGTTGGTGTCAGGCCCTGCGAGCCAGCCGTAAAAAAGACTAGCACCGGAAAATCAACAAGATTTTGAAAAGTTATAAAACTCGATATTGAGCTAAAACTCAAAAACTGTTCTACTTAAAATTTTTTGAAGGTCGGATTCGAAATCAGCACTAAATTGTGCTTCAAAAGTTTTGGTCGTTGACAGAAGTTCACGACTTTCGTTTTATTTTGTAAACTAGTGCAATTAGTCTTGAAGCGGTTTTCAAAACCGTCATAAAACCTAATACCTTTTATTTTGGTTTTATGATGGTTTTAAAAACCTCTTCTAGTCTATTTGACTAAAAATGTTACTAGGGTAACTAACAACTTCTTTTCATGTATAAAATAATTCTAGAGTCAACTAGAGCACTTTTCAAATAAGAAGCGATGTATGTATTCCTTGTCATTTGAATGAATAGTTACTCAAATGACTAGATGGGCACGAAACACGAAAAACCCTGAAAAATTCCGCCAGATTGTAAAATTATAGGATGTTGGGTCAAATTTTATCGAATGTTGGGCCACTTTTTTTTTACTACGTTTTATTACAGACACTTTACCAGATGAGTTGGAATTCGTGCCTTAATTTGGGCCACTGTTTGATCCACATCTGATAACTTTTGGGTCTATGCTGGGTTTGGTGGTCAAATAAAAATAGATCAATGCTAGGTTTATGCCGAGTTATAGATCGTCAATGACGAACAAATTTTTAAACAATGCCTGGGTTGGAGTCAATTGCATGATATCTCGATGATCAATAGAAAAATTAACGGTCGTCTATCTCAAATTCAGCTTTAAAGTTGGTGGGTATTGAAACTGAACACTGCCTGGAACACCTGGAATGCACCTCAAATCCAGAGGAAAATCCCTTGAAATGGCTCTGAAACCTCTTGGGAATCCCCTAAAATCCCCTAGAATGGTCCTGTAACACCATGTAACACCCCTAAAACCCGTAGAACGCACCTGAAATCCCCGATGACGCCCCTGAATCTTTCGCAATTTTCTGAACCCCTTTGGAACACCTCTGATACCCTATGAAAATCCCTGGAATGCTTCCTTAATCTTTTGAAATATCCCTGGAACGTCTATTAAACTCCTTGAAACCACCTGGAAGGCTCCTAAAATGGCCTGGTACATACTTGGAACACCCCTGGAAACCCTTGAAACACCCTGAGACCATCTTGAATACGCCTGGAGCTGAAACACCCTAGAAACCTAGATAGAATACAAGTTATCTGTGCTGTCTGTACTGTTTGTTCGGTCTGTTCTGATCGTTCAGTCTGTTCTAACTATTCTGTCTGTTCTGCGTGTTCCATCTCTTCTTTTTGTTTTGTCTGTCCCGGATATTCTATCTGTTATATTTGTTCGGTCTTTTCTGTTTTATTTTCTTTTTTTTCTGTCGTGTTTATCTTTTCTGTCTATTTGGTCTTTTCTGTCAATTTTGTCTATTCTATTCGTTTCACCTCTTTATTTTTGTTGTGTCTGTTCTGTTTGTTTTGGAAATTCTGTCTGTTCTCTCTATTTTGACTGATTAGTCTGTTTTGTCTGCTTTCTTAACACGTACGTGTTAGTGTCGATGTGGAACAATAACATAGATTTTTTCAGCATGAGTCATGCAATAATCCAATGAGGCTTATACTGTTTTTAAATGCTTTCAATTAGGTGAACGACGCCTTTGATTCCGTTCCACGCTGGAACTGATCGGTCAAAATGAACACACTCGCTTACAGGATGGCTAAAAAGACGGAAAGCAAAAGGTTCCGAACGATTCTGCAACTGACAAGCGAGCAAATAAATCACCGCTCAAAATCCACTACATTGTATACATATAAACTCCAATAAAGTGCAATTATTTGCCCCCTGTCCCCGAAAGCTGCTCCCTCTTAAAACCAATAGCCGGAAGCTTGTTAGCCTGGACCGCTTCTTTGCCAACAAGCGGCCTGGCTGCGCTTCTAGTAGTCGTCAATGATAAGGGCAGCCAGCAGCGAGTAGCAGTGCTCATAGTTGTCGACTGTCCCAATCCATGGGTCGCCCATAAACCGGTAATCCTTCGAACCTACACCATAAATGTGAAAATACTTGTCGTGTCACTTTTCTTCATACGGTGCTCTGTGTAGCGAACGAACCAAGGAAGGCTCTGGGCCCTTTTTCAGACGGTACAAGGACATAAAATTTTCACCACGTCGCCCATGTAGGAGGGGAGGGACATAAAATGAAGAAACGACGACAGTAGAGAAGTATCGGTAAAATTTAATCCGCCAATGATGATCGGTCTTTGTGGGAATGCACTTTTGGGACGATGTTAGCAGAAGGTAAATGGTACTCTGAAAATGTTTTCTATACTACATATTTTATGGCGAACATGAACCGTGGATTCAGATCCCGACTAGAAAATTATATCAAATTTGTATCATATTGTGTTATGATGTTATAATATTTTTCTCTAACTTATTATGTTATAAACTAGCTGCAGGATGATGTTAAAATAACTAAAATTATAATAAAAAGTACACTGGTCTAATCCAGATTATAACCTTTTTTGTTATAATCATATCAAAATTATAACAAATTGTGATATGAATTTTAGCCTCAGGATTACCGGTTTCTATCATAATTTGATATAATTTTGTTACATTATTTCCCAAATGTCGAAGATCGAAATCTAAATTATAATACAATGAGTTATGAAACAACATTTATAACATAATGTGATATAATTGAGTTATAGTATTTTGAAAACATCAAGGATTTTGAACATGATTATACCACAATGAGTTATAAATATCTTGATTTATTAGGATTATGTTATATTTTTACGATCCTATGTTGTTCAATCCCTGTACGGACGTGGCCGACGTCATTATTGGTATTATCAATGTTGAGATTTTGAATTGTACAAATTCAGCATGGTTGACTAGCCCCAACCACCATTCATTGGTTTTCAATTTTCCAGCTTTTCACAGAGTATTGAATTCAGTGAATCAAAATTCAATCATCGCGCAACAATAATGACAATGTCGCAAACTGTATTTGTTGCGACAATCCACCCAATGCGACATAAGTTTGTCCCAACTTGAAAATAATAGGATAAAAATCGTACATCACGAGTTTAGAAATTTTTAAGCCTTTCATTGCGATTTTCGAACGGTAACTTTGAGGCGGTAAACACTGCAACTCTGCTGAAGATCTACCATCAAACAGTTTCGACTTTGGGTTAGGAATGATTGATTATTCATGAGTTGAAAAGTACGAAACAAGGGATAAAGAGTAATCGTCGCGCCTTCTTTGTTGGTTGTTTTGTGCCTCTTTTGTCCGACAATTCTCTTCACTGACTGAATTAAAGGGCCATTAGCATTGATTACAGTGTTTTATCGTATTTTATATGCTTTTCTTCATAAATGTTTATATTTTAAGTTATTTTTACCCAAGTACTTCTACGGAATGATTTTTCATCCAACTCATTTAACGACTCCAGAAGATTTGCCGATTTTCCTCCTCGTACGGTCCAAGAGAGGACACTATGGAAGGCACATAACCTCACTAAAGAGTAGCACTTGACTTCTTTTCCGTTTACCACGCCTGCTGCGTCGAACCAGAAAAGGGATTATACACCCCGATATTGAGCTAAATCATGCAATGCTTGAACAGAGCTCGGAGGGGATTTCCTCCATTATCTACCTACAGAATTTCCGCAAAGTTTCGCCCTAACTGAACTGAATGGAACCTACGTTACGTATGTTCTGTTTGGTGCAATGGGACTTTTTTTCTGTCCCTCTGCTAAGCTTGTTAAGTTTGCTCGGTCGTCGAAAATCTCGTCGCCATTGGGAGGAAATCAGCTGGAAATATTCGGCATTAGCTCCGATTGTTGTTGGTCTCGTTGCGTTGGTTTGGTTGGTATTGTCGGTCGGTCGTTGCCGCCACCAGCAGATGAGATGGCAGTTGGTTGGGTTTCTGGTTCGGAGCTATTCTTTTCAGATCTCTGTCTAACCAACCGACAACCGAATGAGACACTTTCAGGGAATCAAGGGTGCAACCAACCGTAAGTGACCGTGATAACAGTAATTGACGAATGAAGCGTTTGGTATGGAGGCGCTGTCAAAGCGAGGATAACAGGGACAATGTCGAAGCAGATGGTGAAATTTCTGATTGGCGAGTGATGTCAGACGAAAAATCAGCTTAGTTTACTGATTACTAATCCATAAGTTCAGATTAATGATTTCTTGGGTCTGATATTTTTAACTACAAACATAGCATGCTTTGAATTACATCATCGTATTATTGTGATTGCCTTGTACCTCAAAAATACAACACTGTTTCAAAAAACGGCCTCGTTGATATGGCAACGCAGTGCGTATGCCATTTGTGTAACACACCATGGTGACAAACGAAGGCGACAGCTGCCACTCGTCAAAAGCGGATATCTTCAAGACCAGCAGAAAAGACGAACAGCGTGCGACGAGATGCGATGACATAAAGTATAATGTATCGGAAATAATGGTGGATCATCATATCCCAGTTAAACTAGTGCAGCAAAAATAGCAAATAATTTTTTGTTCACATCCGAGCCGAGAGTTTTGCCTGACAGAGGAAGATTATAGAGCTATGATATTTGAGCTATTGTAAGGAATATTACGAACCTCAACCAATTAAGTTGGATGTGCAATAAACCCAGTTTCTTGTTCAAAAGAAATCGCTCAAGAAGTTTCTTGACCAATTCCTACCAGAAAAAGGCATTACAAGAATTCTCGGGGGAGTTTCGAAAGGTCACAGGAGGATTCAGAGGATCTCAGGGAAGCTCCACGGGGGTCCCAAGGTGTTTCAAGGACGTTTCAGGGGATGGATCTCAGTGTGTTCTAGGGAGTTCCAGGGGTCTCAGAGGCATTGCAGGGGGTCCAAGGAAGTTTCAGGGGATCATAGGGTCGCTACAGGGGGCCTCAGGGTGCTTCAAAGGGTTTCATGGCGGTTCCAGTAGGTCTCAGAGACACTTCAAGAGGCCTCAGGGGATTTCAGGGGGATTCTAGATGATTTAAGGGGCGTTTATGGACATTTCAGGAGGTTTCAAGGATGTTAAAAGGGGTCTTAAGGGCATTACATGGGTCTCAGAGGCATTTTAGGGGGTACCCATGGGGTATCAGAGGCGATTCAGGTCACCTCAGAGAGTTTCAGGGAGCATGTGTCTCAGGGGCATTTCAGATGGTCTCGGAAGCGTTTCAGAGGGTTGATTAATTGATTTGTCTTTATTTAAGAGACTTTCAGCTCTTGGTTGGTTCATCTCTCCGTTTCAGAGGGGTCCCAGGAGTATAAGAGGCATTTCAGGAGGTTTAAATTAGTTTCAAGGAGCGCAGGAGCGATT
This sequence comes from Aedes albopictus, assembly GCF_035046485.1. Lineage (NCBI taxonomy): Eukaryota > Metazoa > Arthropoda > Insecta > Diptera > Culicidae > Aedes > Aedes albopictus. The sequence continues at coordinate 5,839,898 of NC_085138.1, forward strand.
CAGAGGATCTCAGGACACGGTGTGCCGAAAACCGTTATTAACAAATAAAAATGTCCACCCAAGTGACACCTGGCATTCGAAAGATATACTATTCTAGTATCTCCTCCGAAAATTTGAAAATGTTTCATCGAGGGAAACTAAAGTTTTTGTGATTTGAAGATTTTGAGCCATTTCTATAGGATTTTCTTATATGAGTAAATATGCACGCACGGTGTGCCTGATACTACTATTAACAAATAAAAATGTACTCCAAACTCACACCCGGCATTCTAACGATACACTATTCTAGTATCTCCTCCGAAAATTTGAAAATGTTTTATCGAGGGAAACCAAAGTTTTTACTGTTTGAAGATTTTCTATATTCTCATAGAATTAGCTCATATATGGAAATATTGTCTACGGTGCTCTTCATATCTTAAACAAATAATAACACTGCTAAACAAAATTTAAAAAAAACTTTGTATTATGCGATGAAAAAAAGGACAGGGTTTTGGAACCCAAGAAGTGCCATAGTGAAAGAATTTTCGAAAAATATTGGAACGGAACATCACAGTTCAGAACTTGGGGTGTTCAATTGATATACGCATTAGAGTTTCTAGGGTCCCAAACCCCTATTATTATTATTTTCTCATCCCATAATGCGAACTAGTGCTGAACGGTGTCGTGAGTTTCACAAATTCCAAAAGTACAATAAATATTCAAGCAACTTTTCTGAAAATTTGGCAACATTTTTTATCTGTATCAACGAGATTTTTAGCCCTAGGCTACACAGAAAAAAACTGTTGTGTAATATTACATCTGAACTGCTGCAACCCGATCAATACATCGGTAGCATGAATATTACACAGGACGATGTACACATAAGAACAAAAGATTTTACATCAAAACGATGTAATCGTACATAGGAATCGTGATTACATTGATTATTTAGTACATCGGAATGAGTTACATCGGGCGGGTTGCATTTATTTTTTGCTGTGTAGTTCATCTCGGGTCCCACGCTTTACTTCCCTTCCGAAGGTAGAATTCACATTTTGTGAGTTTGTCGGGAGTGGGATTCGATCTCAGGTACTCGGCGTGATAGTCAAGTGTTCTAACCATCACACCAGGTCCGCTCCACATTTGCAACATTTCATTGAGAGGAATGCCAATTACCGTAGTTTGAGAATCTTATTAATATTTCATACTCGATAAAAATGTGGAACGCCGTGAGCGTTGATTACAGAAACTTTCTAAGTGTTAGCACCGTTTTTTTTGTTTTTAAGCACGTTTTAAATATGTTGGTATCTTGTCGGTGAATTTGAAAACGTTTCATGGTGAAACGAGAGTTAAACTGATTTAACAGCCAAATGTTTTTTATTACTAAGAAGCTTTGTAAATCGTTGGTATAATGTTTAAGATATTGAAGCTTTTAAAGTAAACCTAAATGCCAATCGTTTTACTACCCAGCTTTTATACGTCACTTTACTAGCGTGTCTTCCGTGAATTTAAAAATTTCATATTTGAATGATCATCACTAACAACAATTTTAAGCTTTGATTTAAATTTCATTAGAGATATGCATACTATCGCTTTATCTATAAACATGGTTAAAAACACCTACTGAGTTTTGTAATAGTATCGCAAAAAATGTGATATATAATCAATGTTTTAGATGAGTTACAAAATATATATTCATTGCGAGGAATGATTAACATGAGAAATTGAAGTAGTAATCCATGAAGTTTCTACATTTTCAATATACTTTATCATATCTTATATTTTCAAACCACTGTAATTTGCAATCGTTTCAATGAAATGCAGTCAAATTTTCAGAGAAGTTGTTTGAATATTGTATCTTTGGAATGGTGTTTGTGAAACTTATTAATATTTGTTTATGATATGAAGAGCCTGTACGCGTGCAGAGCAAATGAAGGCCACTACGGCGTCGACCGTCAATTATATACAAGCAGAACATTGACAGCCAGGCGGTTTCTAGCATGTTGTGCTTCGCATGGGCGGAGCTTGCTGCGCGGCGAAGCGAGTGCGGGCTGACACATTTCATTGAAGTAAAATCTTATATATTGTATGTCATTGTCATTTTCAAGTTCAGTCATTATTAAACCGTCGTCTTGAACGGAGCAGCAAGTGTTTTTCTGAACGTGTGCCGAAAGAATAGTGGTAGTGGTGGCTAGCCCGATCAGTGCGAGGATCGGCTGGCATTTCCCTCTTCCCTTCCACCCCGAGCCGGTGGCGAGTTTGTGTGTGTCGGAGCTGGTGCGCAAAGAGAACGTGTTGTGTCCTGTTCAGCGTCGTCGTTAACCGATCCGTGGTGCGGTCGGTTCGGTGCATCGAGAGGAGTAGCTGTGGTTATTGCCGTGCTTGATTGGTCGTGATACCGAAGGAGTGGATGCCAAGAGTTATTCTATAGTTATTCGGAAATATTTTCCTTCCTTTTTGGCGTCCCTCCTCACGCGTTATCGTCGGCAAACAAGCAGCGGCGGGCAGATCGAGCGAGAGTTCGGCAATCCAGCCGTGGTCCTTCGAGCTGAGGTTTTTGGTAGCGGTGGCTGATAACCGTGGTGTGCACGGTCGTCGGCATTGAGTGGTCGGTGGCTGCAACGAGTGCAGCTGTCGGCAATCCCCAACGTCGGCTGGTGGCGAGCACGGTCGTCGGAAGCGATTGTGTTTCTCCGTCGGTGGCTGCAACGAGCGCAGCCGTCGGCATCCCTTCATCGGTGGCTGGTGACCGTGGCGCGCACGGTTGTCGGCGTTCCAGCAGACGGTGGCTCTGGGTAAGTCGTTGGCTTGGTCGTTGGTGCTGCTAATCCAGGTAAGTGCAACGAACCTACCCCCAGAGAAGTTGTGTACCCAACAGAGCCAATGAAACATCCTATGACAATATTGCCATATATGAGCTTATTCTATGAAAATAGAGGAAAATCTTCAAACAGTAAAAACTTTGGTTTTCCTCGATAAAATATTTTCAAATTTTCAGAGGAGATACTAGAATAGTATATCTTTCGAATGCCGGGTGTGAGTTTGGAGTACATTTTTATTTGTTAATAGTGGTATCAGGCACACCGTGCGTGTATATTTACTCATATAAGAAAATCCTATAGAAATGGCTCAAAATCTTCAAATTACAAAAACTTTAGTTTCCCTCGATGAAACATTTTCAAATTTTCAGAGGAGATACTAGAGTAGGGTGATTCGCCAATTGTTGAACGGTTAGTACTGGCATTTTTGTTTTCGTTTATTTTTCCGTGCATAATTCCACTTTACTTGAAAAATATCCAGTGAAAGTCTAGATCCACTCATTCCTTATACTCCCCATTGAATTTAAATTCCCTTAATTTCCATTTTCTAAGAGAAAATAGAACATTTGTATGGGAAGCCTGTTACCCAAATGTTGAACGCTTCCTTAAGCTAGCTCATCCTAATGTTGAACGATTCTCGCTAATTGTTGAACGGATCAAGCTTTGTTCGTAGTTGATGAGGTATAACCCGACATCAACCTATCATTGACCTGTTTTTATTTTGGCTTCCAAACCCAACATAGACCCTACAGTTATCCGATGTGGGTCCAACAGTGGTCCAACATTTGATAAAATTTGACCCGACTTTGACCCGACATCCGATAATTTTTCACTCTGGCGGAATTTTTCCTGATTTTTCGTGTTTTGTGGCCAGTAAGTTATTTGAGTGGCAATTTATTCAAATGACAGGGAATCGCTTCTAATTTGAAAAGTGCTCTAGTGAACTGAAATCGTTTTAAACATGACTAGATGTAAAAAATGACTGAAAAGATTTGACTAGAAGCGAAAACGATTGAAGAAAAGAACGCCTTAGAAAGCCCCTGAAACACTCCTGGATACCCATGGGACCCACTCAACCCCCTAGAACACCCCTGCAATGACTCTGAAATTCCTTGCAAACTCGTGGATCGTTCCTAAACCCCTCTGGAACGCCCTGAAATACTTCTGGGACCACCTTAACACTCTGAATCCCTATGGAACACCTCTGGAACTCCCTTGAACCCATTGAAAACCTCTGGAACCATCCTGAAGCCCTCTGCAACACCCCTGGAGCATCCCTGGAACGCCCTTGAAACCCCATGACATGCACGATTAGGTAAAATGGAAAAAAAAAAAATCTGGCAGCCATGCTAACATCGTAGGTTATGACAGTGTTCAACAATTGGATCCCAGATGCATAATGATAGTGTGGTAAGAAAAATATTTTTTACACATGAAATTACAATGAAAATGTGATTTCAAACAATGTTAAACTGTTAAGGACATCCTTCCAGTTCTTGTAACTATGGTGTGACTTTGATATTTGTGGCCGATTTGCCAGCAAAGCTTATTTCGTAAGAGCAATTTATTAAAATTAATCTTAAGAATTTTGCAGTTTTCGTGTCATCAGCGGTACGAAATTTGCGATCAATATTTTTGACGTAAAATATGTATAATTTTGTAACTTAATTGGATCAATATCGTGACACACATGTATACGCATCTACATCATACGTTTACGATGAGCGAAAATTACTTAAGTTAGATTTATAATAACATTTTCAGAAACTGTTCAACATTTGGGTGGTGTTCAACAATTAGCGAATTACCCTAGTATATCTTTCGAATGCCGGGTGTCACTTGAGTGGACATTTTTATTTGTTAATAACGGTTTTTGGCACACCGTGAGGAGGTTTCAGGAAGGTTCCAGGGGTTTCGGGAGCATTTCAGGTAGTCACAGGTTCTCAGAACCATCATAAAACCAAAATCAGATAACTTATAACGGTTCTCAAAACTTCTACAAGACTTATTGGTCATCAAAACGTTATTTTTTTCTTAACCATGGGGGATAATCTGCTCAACAGACACCTGAACAGGGAGGTCCAGGTAGTGTGAGATTAAGGACCATCATCTACAAAAAAGGGAAAGCCAGGACTACTCTTTCCTTGATCCACTGAACATCATTCCCATGGTCGCCAAACCCTTCGCCTTCTCCGGAACCAACAAAAAGGTATTGCTTTAGAGAGGAGCTAGTGCACATCGCACCGTCAAGTTAGCTGCGTAGCCTGCAGTAACGAACATCGATGACTCCAGTTTTTCGAGTAGTCCTTACCACTCTTTTTGTCCTCGGAAGGCAGGCAGGGCCGACACCACGCCTGACCGTAAGTAAGGCCCTATCAGCCAGCATACAGAAGGACGTGCCGACATGGGGCCTCCACCTTCCCCGACCTTGTCAAGGACCCCTTTCCAACATCGGGCTCGGATTCAACCCAGTAGAACGACGCCACGACAGCAACGCTACCGCGGCCACTTAATCGCTGTAAGGGTCGATTGCGACAGCAGGGCACCGGTATGATCTATACGTAGCTGAATCTGAACCCTTGGATCGCCGTGTATAGCATTTGAGCTAGCTATTTTCCGAGTTCACGCGCCAACTCTTCTGTAGCTTCAAGACGATGTGGGCGATAGCCATTGAAAAGGCATTTCAGCCAAACTGGATTGTGCGAAAACGCGGGCATACGCGGGCACGCCGTTTCCTGTAAACCAGCACAAACCGGACATTCGGGAGAACTCGCATGACCGAAACGACGTACATACGGTTGGAAGCAACCATGGCCTGAAAGGACCTGAGTCTGGTGGAATGTTACTTCCACATGGCGCCTGTCAAGTATCTACCCTCAGGATCAACCTATATGGGTCCACCTTCAGTTGATGGAACTGTCCCACGCGCGCTGCCATTTGACCATGGAGTCTAACCTGGCAGTCCTGCGTATGCCTCTATTTCGTGTATTTCGAAGTAGGCCCAATAAAGGTATCGATAGGAACTATACCGGTGACGACGCAGAGTGCATCGTGTGACACGGTACAGTACGCGCTTGCAACCCTCAGCCACATTAGCCTATAAGTACTTTCCAGCTTAGCACGGAAGCTTTTGATACTAAGCGCCGTGTCCCAGGCCGGTACTTAGGCAGAGGTGTTTCAGGGGATAAACCCCCTGGGATCCCCTGAAACACCCCAGAGGCCTTTCAGAGAGTCTAAATGAGTTTCAAGAGGGTCGTCGAACGGCGAAAGTACGAAACGGTCAGGGGGTCCCATGAGATTTTTAAGGGTATCTCAGGGGCTTCAGGGAGTATCAGGAGATCTGAGAACCGCTTCAGGGGTATTCAGGGACTCTTAAGGGGTTCTAGGGAGATTTATGGGGGTCCCAGTAGTGTTTCACTGCGCTCCAGTCACTAAGAAATTAAGAACCTTTATGTCTTGTGGGGTTGTCACTTGTCAAGTCTCAAAAGGTTTTCGGGGTGCTTGAGGAGGCTTTAAATGGTTTCTGGAGGGATGAGGTAGATTACGTTTTCCAGGAGTTCTTTTAAAGGAATGGAACTGCACTCTCTGTTGGTTCTGACAATAATGGCTTGTGCTTTATTCATGATCTTTCTTCAGACCTACTTAATTACCAACACATACAAAGTTGGATTGGGGAGAGGCTTGGGCGATCATACGATCGATGTGTGTCTTTGAACTGCGGTCAGAACAAACCATGAGACCGCACCGCATATGCAATGCTGACACGACGAAAGTTGATCAGTTCATAAACATTCAACCCCATCGAATGCTATCGCAGCAGCATGGCATGGCAAGTGTTGTCAGGAATACTGGAATATACCACAGGGGGTGGTGGTTTATTTTCAGAGGGTCTCAGAGGCGTTTCAAGGGACTTCTATGGGGTGTCAGTTCAGTGGACTTTTCATGGGGCTCAGGGGTTTTAAGAGGGGTTCCAGGAGGTCTCAATGACGTTTCAAGAGATTTTCAGGGGTGTTTCAAGGAGTTTCAGGTACTTCAGGGCCCAGGAGCCCCCTGAATTCCTCTAAAACGCCAACCCCCCAGGAGCAAAACCTCTTCTCCAGAATAAAGTTCCCTCATGGTAAGTGCAGAATTAATTTATGTGAAAAACTTACTCTTTTAATGTTTTGTTTTAATTTACATTCATTTTTAATTTATGGACCCCAATACAAGGCATAAAAAGAAGTGACAGTCTATAAGCAAACAATGAAAAATTGATTCAGCATTGAATGATACCGGGATATTCGGAATATCAGAACCTGTTGTTTTAAAGCCAAAGCTCGGTTTGTTATAATTTTGATATAATTGTAACATAATAAGCTATGTTTTTGATTGGAACGGTGATTTTTATACACTAAACCTCTTTTTATGCATGCTATTTTTATGCACTTTTGATTTATGCACTGCATAAAAAGAGGGAAAACTACTCAGAACCAGTGTAGGTAACTATTGAAGGTAACTATTGCAATGGCGGCCAGGGCGTGCTTAGGAGAGAGCAAAGGAAAGTTGCAGGGGCATTTCAGCGGAGTACCAGGAGTTCTCAGGGGTCGAAATCATTGCAGAGTTTCAGAAGATTTTCGACGGATTTCGGACGCGTTTCAGGTACCTTTTCCGGGGGTTTCCGAGGGTCTCCGTGCGCTACATGGGGTCCGGGTGAGTGTTAAAAGGGTTTCGGAGGCATTTCAGGAAGTCTCAGAGCCAAGTAACAATCAGCATGCCTTGAAGGTTTATTCATGTTTTATCCAGGTTTTATACGACATGTGAAAAAGCTAGTTGTTCTAAATTAGTTTTATGTGGTAGTTTTTAACTTTGCACCTTTGGCGTTCCATAAAACTATCATATTGCTTCTGCTATAAACATCTTCAGTTATAGACTTGCAAGTAGACATGAATTGGTTTTATCACTTTATTATATACCATTTCAATAAAACTTGCATTTGTGGTTGTTGTCGGAGTTTTTTTGTAAACAAATACACAAAACTGTTAGGCAATGCATAAAACCAACAAAAGATTTCGTGGCCGTAACATAGACCAAAAAATGCTGTGATAAAACCGTTAGTTTTATTCTGAGCTCAGTTATGACCACCTCAGGAGGGTTAGCCCTATTGGAGAAATCATCAGAAACACAGAGTTTAATCAGAAAAATATGTCGCTTAACCGGGATAATTTATGTAAATACAGAAAAATCATGACTCAATTTTATGATTTCACGTACTGCTTAAGATCAAATTAATTAAACCATACAACACGTTTGCGTCATTTTATTTTGTCAGAAAAATTACATAATGTCTTTTAAACGCCGCTGTGTTGAAAAAACCTCTTTTTGCACCCAATTCCGCCGAGTAAATCAAATGCATTCAACTTCCAAATTATGCATAGTTTGTGTGGTGCACTTAGTTTTTGTCATTATCACCAGTCACATTCACCACAAATTTTCCGTGGCATGTCTCCTGGCACGTATTAAATAGGAAAACAAATCTGAATTCCAGATCGGCATCTTTCCAATTGATGGCTGGATAAACAACTAAGCATAATTTAGTCTGATGATCGAACATTGAGAGTGAAAAATAATCAAAACAAATATTTGACAAGTCAGAAGATGGTTTTATTTAGACGGTTGTATCGGGGATACGATAAAACTATGATACAACCCGAAATTCTAAGCCGGTTTGCATACGAAGTCCTGTAGACGCTAAAAAGACTAAACCAACTAGCCAGAACGTAGGCTTATTGAGGCATACAAGAACTCGAGAGCATTTGCAAGTCGGCATCAATGGTTTTATGTTTGGGGTTTTTAAATCGCTAAAAAACTTTGATAAAACTAAAATTGTTACTTGGGTAGGTTAGTTTCAGAGGCGATTTTGGGGGTTTCGGAGGGTCTCAGATGCGTTACATGGGGTTAGATGGGGTTTTATGGGATTTAAGAGGCATTTCAAGAGTTTTTAGAGCATTTTCGGCGGGGTTCAGAGGCGTTACGCAGGCGTTTTCGTGTGTTTCGGAGTGAATCAGGTACGTTACATGGAATCCGAAAGGATCTGAGGGGGGATTCAGAGATCCCATCACAATATCTTTTGAAACACCTATAAAATACCCTTTAAGAGTGTTTTTGAAACCCCCTGATACAACCCTGACCTGAAATGCCTCGAAACGCCTCTAAAACCTCCGTAATCCAATCCCATTGTAACGCCCTCGAAGTCATTATGGTCACATTGAAATTCCTTTTAAATTTATTTGAACGCTTTTGTAGGTTCCAAAAATCCCTTGAAACGTCCCTGGAATGCCATCAAACGCCTCTAAAACCTCTTGAAACGCTATTAACATGTTCCTGAAACCCCTTGTAATTCTCTGAAATGCTTTGAAACGCCGCTTAAACTCCTTGCAACGCCCATTAAAGGCTCCTGAGACCCCCTAAATTGCCCTTAGAGCCCATTGAAGCGTCTCTGAAACCCCCTTCTTACTATTGAAATAGCAATGCATAGCATAGCATAGCATGAATACTTGCACAAATCTTGGATGGAGTTGCAAAGCTGAATATTTCCATTGACATTGCTGATGTCGCTACTATCTACAATGTCATAGATTCACTCAGCTCCACACACCTGGCAAAGTCCTTGCAAGCATTTATAAATCCCTTCATCAACTTAGAAAAAGCCCAGAACTGAAGCATCTTCCAATAGATGAAAGGATGTTGAAAATAGCGAATTTTCAACTTATATGCAGTTATACAGTAAATATACTGAAGTAGAATTATTTATAAATAAATAATATTGGAAAGATCTCACCAATGAATTAAATGCTTTGACTGTTTTCCTACTCTCCGCATCGACCAACGTGGCGCTAGCTTCTATGCGCGAAAGATCGCTAAAAGTAAATCGCAAAAATATTGTATGGCGAATAGCACCTAATAGCGTATTTCTCGAAGTGTAACACATTATTCGAAAAAATATTTGGTAGCGGTTGTGCACAATGATGACCAGTTTGGTGCCTACCAAATATTTTTTCGGTTAAAGCTTTCCATTTCGAGAAATTCGAGTTTAGATGCTTTTCGCCATACAAAATAAAATGATTTTACTCCTGTTGAGCAACATTGAACGCACTCCCTGTCGGTAATCCATTGTTGTGGGGTTTTTGTGGTTCAATGCCGATCATCTAATTGTCTTGATTAATGTTCTTCTCTGTAAAGAACAACACAATAATCAGCAAAGAACAACACAATACTGAAAACTAAACACCCGCGCATCTACTGTTTTGATTTTCACTCGAGACAATAGCGAACGCGATCGATTATGCTGCCATACTCACCCCTTACAGGAGCGATGCATGCACAGCAAAGAACAACACAATACTCACCCCCTTATTACTATTGAAATGCCCCTAAATTCCTAGTAATCCCATTAAAATGCCAACAAAACCTGAAACAACCTCCTGAAACTCCTCCCCTGATGCCCCTTGGAATTCTCTCTTATGGTCTCTCTGGAAACATTCTGGAAACCCCCTTAGCCCCACTTCAAATGCCTAGGAGCAAGACCTGTTTTCGCGAACTGGATTTCCTCTTTAAAGCCCAAACTTAATTTATGCATTAATTTCCCTCTTTTTATATCCTTTTAATTCATGCAACCCCAGCCATGCGCTTACAAAGAGGTTCCAATTTATAAACCGGCATCTAGTTTTCAACTGAATAAGTCACATAAAAAATTGTAACATTATAACACAGCATGATATAATTCTCATCGTACGCCGATTTAACGGTCTATTAAAAAAAAAATATAGTTGACCAACTGCCCACCCATGGCGCTTGCATCGTTTTTGATCGAGTTTGACGTTTGCCCACTACCGTCATCTAGTTCATGGTCGGCCAAACTCAGTTCTTTTAGCATTTTTGTTACAACGGTTGTTATTAAACATGACAACACAAAAAGTAACGCGTGACTAGGTATAAGCCGGCCATTATGATGGCAGCCATGTTGGGATTATTCGATGTTCGTCTTCAATGTCGGAAACACTTGTAGAAAAATGAGACCTGATCCTTAGGGCTATCGTCTTCAGCAATAACAACCCTTCAAGTGCAAACTTCAGCAATTTTGCAACCTGATGCTACCCAGCATGCTCCCAAGAAAGAAAAATACCAAAGAAATGCACAATTTGAATAACATTTTGAGGGCCCATATAGCCGAGGCGGTAAACGCACGGGTATTCAGCATGACCATGCTGAGGGTGACGGGTTCGATTCCCGGTCGGTTCAGGATCTTTTCGTAAAGGAAATTTCCTTGACTTCCTTGGGCATAGAGTATCTTCGTGCCTGCCACACGATATACGCATGCAAAATGGTCATTGGCAGAGGAAGCTCTCAGTTAATAACTGTGGAAGTGCTCATAGAACACTAAGCTGAGAAGCAGGCTTTGTCCCAGTGGGGACGTTACGCCAAGAAGAGAGAGAGAGAGAGAGAATAACATTTTCATCTCATCCAAAGTTGCGCGCATTTTCTTTCGCTTTCCATTGTTTGCTTTGCTCTTCGGTGGCAATAAGTTGCTAGGAAATCGGAAAACTTTTGCGTCTTTTATCCCATATTTGTGGACAGCCAGAGAACTTAAAAGTGCGGCAACACGGAAGAAAAAAAATGGTGACTGCTTTATCGGTTCCATTTCTTTCGCCTGCATGCAGTCTTTTTGTTATGCATCCCTCCCGGGCGTAGGCAGCCGGCACCACCTCCATACTGACTAAACAAAAAATGAGACTTGTCCGCTTCAGGAAATGAGAATAATGTTTTAAAAGGACAATAATCAGCGGAAAAGTTCTTGCCGGATTCATTTTTTTTCCTCTGTGTTCCATCGCAGGAAAAGTCATTTCAAAGGATTTCGCAGAAAAAGGACATCGCGCAGCAAAAAATCGTGCAAAATTAAATTTATTCGCATCCAAAACAATATCCATTCTCCACGTGACGTGGTGGACGGGATGAGCAAATCCGTAAAGCCGAACGAAATCCATCATTGGCGCAGAGACGGACGAATGAATGGGACGGAAAAATATATCAATTTAAGCTTAGCCGGCGAGGAGAGTCGAAGAACAGCTGAATCTGCGTCCAGACGAATTTTCCAGATGGCCGAAGATGGAGTCGAAGATTCCTCGATGGAGCATGGTAAAGGAAGAGGCAGGCACCGCACCGAGCCAGCCAGATGCTTTTGTAAAACTTTTCTTTCCTACTTTAAAACAATAAACTGGATGGAAACGGTGCAGTTGTCGGAATTAAAAACAGAGGAAAAAACAAAAGAGCAAGTTGGGATTGAGTTACGGGGACGGGATTTTGAACGAACATGCTCGGCTCTACGGAAAACGATTGTACCATTCGCCTTGGGGGCAAAAATAACACAATGGGGGAAAGGAACCTTGGTTTGAGCGCAGATCTACGCAGCTTTCCTAGCAAAACTGGAAGGAAGAAAACTGGAGGACTGGAGCAGGGATTTAGAAATTTATGGGTCTAGATTGTAACGGTTGATTTCACGCAATACTGGCAATGCGGACAGAATAAATGCTTCTGACGTGGTTTAAGAGGAAAACGATAATGAAAAAGTGTTGTTGGGGCTAAATACCTATATCGAAAATAACTAAGAATGCAATTACTGATGGGAAAGAAATTCAATTTTGAGCTCGAACGTCGGACTCGTATAATTCAGGTGTACTGTTACATGAAAGATAGTAGATTCTATCTCATATTTGAACAAACTTGATTGAGGTATACTATGTCTTTGAAAACTCCAGTGAATATCACAGTCACTTTCATCACCCTTTTTCCCAAACTTCAATCATCACAACAGTTCGCAAATATCATGTGTCACCTGACCTACTGACATTACAAGTACTCACGTTTGTTTCGGGGTGGCACTTGCATCACTCTTCTTGACTGCCGAGGCTTGAACTCTTCCAACAGGTTTTTACCTCATTAACTTAACAGCATGTCAAACGACGAAAGAGGCGAGTCCTTCAACAGCCATGTTTTCCTTTCTTTTGATTTTCGTGTTCCATTATCCTGAAGTAGGCGAAAGTGCTGCAATTTTGCACTCAAATGAAACAGGGGAAGGTTATAGTAGGTGCACCATTTAGGTTTTGGCAAGTTTCGTAAAGTCGATGAGTTCGTGGAAACTATACAAATTCCCCTTAAACCTTTGGAGACGGAATTTTCTCCTTTCTGGATACCACCTCGCTGGACTAGAACACGTTTGTGATGGTCGATTTTCTCGGCTGAGCACATATGACCCACCCGTCCCCAAAGGGTTAAAGCAATATAACCTTTGTTAATGCCAGAAGCTCAATTCGTAGACAATGGTCTGGTTTAGGTACACTGGGATGGTTCGTTTCATCATCATTAAATCACTAAAACATGGATTATTACGGTATCTAGTTCACTTGTACACTTGAACTATCTGGTAGCAACAGAACATATTTCGGATAAAGTTCACTGGTATTACGACTGATTGGTGTAACGATTCTTCTATTACTGTCTCGAAATGTCACTCTCCTGGTAATGATTGTCACTTGGACTTATATATGGTTCTTATACAATGTGGTAGGTAATTACAAAGAGGTTTATGTCCATCTTTAGTAGAACACAATTTGTCTCTATCATTGGTACTTGTAATAGTGAGCAAAGAGAGAACCCTTAGTTACATACATATGAAATATCACTTATTCATAGAAAACTCATAGCCAGGCCCGGATTAAGGATTGTGGGGGGCCGGGGCCCGAGCTGTTGTGAAGGCCCGTCGGATGTACAAATGCGATGAGCAATACAGTTTTTCTTTGCTTTTGAGCAGTATTTGAACCAAAATTGGTTTTTGTGGGGCCCCTAAAATGTGGGGGCCCGGGGCCATGCCCCCCCCCCCCCCGGCCCCCCCCTTAGATCCGGCCCTGCTCATAGCGGTATTGAATACAAAAGAAATACAATTGGTTGGGGTGTTCAATAGTAAATATGCGAAGGGTCTTAGTCGAGGAATTCAACGCTTTACGGCCTTAACAACCTTCGCGTTTTATTTCCCGGGTAGAGCTTAATGGCAAAAGAATGGCAAATTTTACCATTAAAACAGAATGTTTGAATGGCAAAATGTGTTATTTGTTTGTTTGAAATAAGAGTTAAAATAACAAAAATAATAACAAAATTTTGGTAGCATAAAAACTTAAAAATAACTTATTTTGCCATTGTAGTAACAAAGTAATGGTAAAGCATGCGGATTAAATTGAAGAACAAAATAAGTTATTATTGAGATATTGATAACAAAATAAGACCCAAATTAACTGTTATCGGTGAATAACAAAATATGACATTCTTGAGTTATTGATAACAGAATAAGAACAAATTTAGTTGTTTATGTGGCGATCAAAATAATGGTAGGTTTAGTTGTTCAAATTCAATTTTAAAATAATGGTAGATTCAGCTATTTCTTTTTTTTTTTAATAAAATTTAAGTACATCAATCAATGTAAAAACAGTTTTATTTTGTGGAAATTAAAAACTCAAAACGGAACAAACTTAAAAATCTACTCTGGCTTCTCCTATTTAGGGACGTTTGCGCAGCGTAGGGTTGTTTGCGATAACATTCGCAATATGCTTATTAACCATTTTGGATTTCTCCATCGCAATCCCTACGGGGTGCTATAATAGTTAATGATATATTAAGATAAAAATATGTTATGGTGCCTAATGTTTATAAATAATTTCTCACAATATCAAAATAATGGCAAATTTAGCTAGGAATGTAAATTATGTTATTGTTTTGATATTTTATACAATTCATTATAAAAGGTGCTAAATTGCAAGTTTTACCATGATGATAATTTTTGTTATTGATGTGTTATTAAGCATTATTCATGAATAACATATCAATGACAAGATTTGCTATGATTGTATATTTTGCTATTGATTTGCCATTTTAAGTTTTTTAAAATAACAGAAGAATGGCAAAACGAGATATGATGGCAAAGCCAGTTATTATTTTATCCTTTGTTTGCCATTAGCCTCTACCCGGGTTGATATAGAGGGTGCTTTCGACAACGTGCTATATTGAAAACCTCACGCAATAATAATAATCATCAATTATACCGCATTTAGTTCACCACTGGACTGCGCACTGAGTCTTCATAAGTGCGCACTCTTGAAAACTAGTGCGATAGTCCAGTAGTGAACTAAATGCGCTATATTGTTACCTATTGATTTCATCAATGCTGCAAACTCGACAGCTCTTCTCGGCATTTGAAGTAGCGTTTAGGGATTGAAGTGTTTATAGATGCTCTCAAGAGGGAGTTTTGTAACCACTTTTGTTGAGTATCGTACTGCTAAAAATTCACCAGTTGTTGCACACCTCATAAGAATAACATGGAGTGTGCAGCAATAGGCGAGTTTTTAGCTATGCAATAATTGGAATATTACCCTATTAAGGACCAAGATTGTATTCTTGCAACACGCCCTGCTAACCGTTACCTGCCAGCTACCTTTTGGATGCTGGATTGCCGTACAGTGCAGCCAACTCGTGGTTATCCTTCGCCGTCACATACTGATCTCCGGCACACCGCCAAGGGTGGGTCGTCCTTAGCACGCGTCACCGAAATCTACAAGTGCTTGCTCTTCGAGCAATGGTGATCGTTCGCCAAATGGTCGTCTTTCTTGTGAATGGGACAGAGTACTTCTTCCTTTCACACCTCCGGTAGCTGTTCGGTTTTCCAGATACTGACTTTCAATCAGTGCATGCAGGTGGCCGATTCAGGTGCTCATCGAAGTGTGGCTTCCACTTTTCAATCTCCTCACGTCCGTCCGTCAAGAGGCTCACGTTTTATCCGTTGCACAAAGCCGTTGCAGTATGCATTGAGCTTCTCGCAGAACTTCCGTGTTTTTTTTTTGTGAACGGCATCGCAGTTCCATTTTTTCGCTCGAAAGAGAAAATGCTGTTTCCTTTTCTGCAAGTATTGTTCCACGTTCTGCCGAAATCTTTTCTGCAGCTTTGCCTGCCGCCCGCGCTTCGTTTTTCTCTTCCGAAATTGTCTTTGTCGAACCTTCCATCCCATCGACTCCGTTCCTTGTACCGGGTTGTACATTGTACCCGTACTTGAGTTGAGGTTAGGTTTTAGCTACTTTTATTGGCGCTACAGTCTTGTGGAACCAAAACGAATGCTTTAGATTTTTCCCGACGTTTCGACTCTATCGCGAGTCTTCTTCGAAGGGAAACTGTATTGGGATATTTATTGGTGGCGGGAATTTTGGTGTATTTTTGGTTGAATTACATTCTGATTAGTCATTATTTGTTAAGCTGAGCATAGGATTATCGGTGTCATGTATGTCTCTTATATTAGTCGAACTCTCTTAGATATCTACCGTTGAGATTAGGTTTTCATGATGAATCTTTATGACAATAAAATAATATAAAATAATGATAATTCTACAATCTTTTTTTTTCCCAACATTAAAAAATTTCAAATATTCACAAGTTTTAGGGTAATCGCCCGTTTGTATGAGTTTCGGGGAAGGTTCTTAGCATGGTATGAAACCCCTCCTATCTCTGGAAAAAGGGAATTCTACAAATGAATTCGCAGATCACTTTTCTATGGAGCTGTATGTAAAAAAACGAAGTAGGCAGGTAGTACGACGTTTGGCGGGACATGCAGCTAGTGTATGTATAACTAACAAGATAAAAAAGTAAGATAAAAAAGTAACCTCTATGAATAAAACCTCTTGAGTTTTCATTGACACAAACAGAACATCGAATTTCGTGTTTTATGATATCGTGTCTTACCCATTCAAAATAAACAATTAAAGAACAAATTATAATAATTGTAAATTTAAAATTAACAAAGAACAAAAAAATCTTTCACAGTTATCATTCTGCGTTGTATGGCGAACTTTTAAACAATTATATTTCCTTTCTTCAGAAAAAAAAAATCGTTAAATTAAAAAACAAAGGCATTTTGCAAATTGACTTTAAATTTATAAATACTTTTTAAGACTTTAGGAATCAATTTTTCAATTTTTTTATGTTTTTTTTCTTAATTTTTTTTTAAAATCACTTAACCTAATTTTACAGCTCTATTGTCCACTGGGGCACTACGTGAGCAATCTCAATTGACAGCTGGACTTACATTTTGTACAGCGCCTAGATTCTACTTTATCGAACTGGTTGCCTTTCTGCTACTTTCACTTTTTCTACTTTATACCTAGTAGAATGATGAGCACAAGGATGATGATGGATGGCCGTTGTTCCTTTCCAGTCCGATTGGGGGTCCATTATGAGTAGCAGTTCGCCGATGTCCAGGTATCCGGGTCCGTTTGAGCCATGGGGCTCAGAAGAGGGTCAGTGTCAGTTGCTCTCGGGGGAAAAGCATCTGACGAAAAATTGCAAGTGCCGGGGCTGGGAATCAAACCCATGACCATCCGCATATGAAGCGAACGTGTGACCAACTACGCCACGGGCCACGGCATTTTTTTTTCTTAATGTTCAGATATATAATTTTCTGATGGCCACCCATACATTTGTGGATTTGTGGGACTTGCTTTAACGGTGGGATTCCGATTTTGGAATTCACCCCCTCCCCTACCCACCTGGATTTGGGAACAAACGCATTTGGCAACAATCAACATTTTCATATGTAATAAAAATATATCAAATATCGGTACATCATTCTTCTAATTGCCAATTTATTCCCAATTATTTTTGGGAAATTTTGATTTATTCATGCACTTTTTGATTTGTTTATGGAAATTTTGTAGTTTATTATAGATCCCATCCCTACTTCTTTATTGGCAATTTCTGATTTTGTTACGGAAAATGGCACTTCTTTATGAGTCGTTTATATTTTGGCCTATTGCGTTTTTTTTTCTACATACATGTATGGGCATAGCCAAAGGGCCAAAATTGTCATTGGCAGAGGAAGTGCTCATAGAAAACTAAGATGAGAAGCATTCTTTGTTGCAGTGGGATGTTACGCTGAGAAGAAGATGAATAAAAAAAAGAAGGATAATTTTCCGGTACAAAAAAGCATTCTCAACAAAACTTAGAAAAAAGTTTGTTCTCCGATACAACGTGCCTAGTTTCGATGTTCGATTTCAAACGTTTTTTTTTATCTGTATTACGAGATTTTACGCATCTCGGGACCCACGCATTGCTTCCCTTCCGAAGGAAGAACTCACATTTTGCAAGTTTGTCGGGAGTGGGATTCGAAACGCAAGACAAATTTGGCTTGTTTGATAGGCCCTATCTGTCCGGTGACTTCACTTGACAGACAGCTATTAGGGGTTGTTTATAAACCACGTAGACAAACCCTCCCTCGTAGACTTTTGTCCATACAAAAATTTCAAAATTTGTATGGAGCGTAGACCTTTCCCAAAAAATCTACGTGGTTGATGAACGACCCCTTACGAATCAAATGAATACCCGAGCAAAGACATATAACTAAGTGATATCACCTTGATAATGAGCTATGTTATCGGTGTTATCATTTTGTTATGTTTGTCATCATCTTTTCTAATTGATGATAATCAGATGATAACAATTTTAGTTATCAATAATTTTAGTCTATCGCGATAACATAAAAATACTAAATGATAACAAAATATGTTATCAGTTTCCAAACGCACTTTTCAAAGCTTTCCAAAAGCTAAGGGTCTGGTGGGCTTCGAATCTAAAAATAGATTCCGCTTTCCATCTTCAATGCGACTGCAGTACGAAAGCGTAGCCTTCAACCACTCTCCCTCTCACTGAGTCCCGTTGGTACAGCTGTATCGGCTGTGACCGGTAATTACTCGATCAGGGTTCGAGACCCACTGGGCGCAATAGTTGAAAACATCAATTATAATTACAAGAAACTTTTTTCAACTGCTAACTATGTCGGTAAAGTAGATTTTTACTATTTTGGTCGGTAAAATAGCTCTGAACGATGACTAAATGATAACAAAATCTGTTATCAATCAGCTGTATTTTTTCATATTGATAACTAAATGTAATATTGAATAAAATACTGTATAACACAATGAGTTATCAACTTGAACTCAATGATAACATAACTTCTTATCATTTTGGTATTCGTGGAGTAAATTTGGGTTATCATTTTTGTTATGTTGGCTCTTAATTCAACCTAAATAATAACAAACTCAATTATCAAACGAATGATAACCAGGTAGCAAAACTTGTTATTATTTTGTTATCTGCCTTTGCTCGAGTAATTACTGTTACAGAATGTTGTCCTGGATGTGTTTTTAAATGAAACAATTCGTAATTTCATATTAAGTTGCCCTTCTCTAACGCCATGGGAGCATTTTGAGATATTGTTCCCTAATCATTAGTCGCCGTTGAAGCAGCTAGTAGCTGGGAAGAACGGGCATCAAAGTGTGTCAACTGAGCTCTGTGTAATCAGCTGCGTTCTCGCCTGATACCCCCACCGTTGCGCTATCGTCATCTGCTTCATGATAATGGGCGCTGCTCATCGTTTCTTCACAACAAAAGACATTTGGGGTAAAAAGTGCCATCTTATTCATAAACATCGCGCGATCCAGCGCCAACGTGGTCCCCGTCCAACTTTATGCATTTTTCCCAAGCACAATTTCCGTTCGCCACCATTCCGCACCAAAAGTGGTGCTGATAGTTTCGCTTGATTTCTTTCGCGCGCTATCATCAACTTGACCGAGCAGTTTATAAATTTTTAATGAAAACCGTTGAATATTATCGTTATTCACATAGTTTTTGCGAAAGTTTTTCTTCTAGGTGGGGTGGGAGGGAAATAAAGATGCAACGTTGCTTCGTACCCTAGTCGTTGCAGTTGTTTGCATTATATGAAAAAAAAATGACTTTCCTTATTTACAGTTTACTGACATTAAAGCTGACGATCATAATTTGGTGCCATCCCGCTGCTGAAACGAGCCGGGTATCGATGCAGAAACGATTCTGTCTGGCAGAAGAGCGAATTACAGATAAGCTTCGTTATATTGGGTTTCTCATCAATGTTTAGACTACTGTGATAATTTGAGAATCCAGTGAATCTTTTCGAAATTTTACACTAATCAAACTTATTTTGTTTACCTGTCGTGCATCCGACGCCACTGTCACGAACTCACAAACTTGTGCATGCTAGCCGCTGCGAAGTCGTGTGCGAAATTCGACTGTGATGATAATGAATTTCGGCCGAGTCTAAATGGGTGCAAATGTCGCAATAACGTACGATGTTAAGTTGTTTGTACGCGTTGCGCAGCTTTACGTCAAATCGAAGCAACAAATGTAATAAAGTTTTTCATTACAAACTAGTTACAATTATAAATCGATAAAAGTTTTCATACAAATGTTTTGCTATGATCACATAGTTCGATTTGACTTGCATTTTTGCATGCTGCCAGGAACAATGATTTTTAAAATAAGCAATTGGCTTCTTTAGCGGTGTTGAGATAATTCCATATTCTGAATCTGCATGCGAAACTGAGCCGAAATCCAAATTTTCATGAATTTTGGTGCCCGGGAACCTATTGAAAAATCAATTTGAAGTTTGTATGGGAGCGATTTGTCGAATCACCCCTCGTCGCATTTTGTACTGGGTGGAGCTGTCAAACAGTTACCCAGCTGTCAAAAGGTGATTTCAAAAAATCTCTTTGAAATTAATTTTAGGTACCAAAATAAAGTTCTAAAAATCTGAAAAAAATCATAGTGGCTCAGAAAAAGGTGCTCTTTCGTATAAAATCAAAAAATCGATACATTTTTCTTAATTTAAAAACCCAATATGAGGTCTTTGAAAATGTGTATGGTTCATCAAGATTCGAGAGTGCATTCTATCGAATGTCACCTGTACCCACCGACCAACTCTTGATCCGGGAAATTTACCAGACGTTGTTGGTTCGGTCCGCTCGCTGACTGGAAATTTATTAATATTTTCTCAAACGTCATCGACAAGAAGAGGGGAAAAAATGCTGACATGGACAGAATTATGCAGGATAAAAAAATGGAAACGACGGAGAAATGGAAAAAGTGATAGACTCAATATTTGCAGCAGTCTGCCAGTGATGCAAATATTGAAAGTTCATAGAGTTATTTGGTTTTGATGCGAAAAGAATATCCACATGGTTGCTTTTTATTGACACGTCACGTCATGATGTTTACGGGCTTTGAAGAGCTGTATGTAAATATATGGCAATTTTAAAAGTAGTGCTGCAGATTATATTCCTATTCAACTCAAATGCTAGTTTCATGGGGTCATAATAAGTTATGGTACTGATTTCGCACAGTTTCATTGAAAAATGCTATTTCGTATACCTAACCTTCAAAAACAATCTAGAAACTTGTTTAACCCTTACATTCGTTGCTACTGAACTCTTCCCCGTTGGAATAGAACACATTAAGGGGGTTCACTAAGCAACGTAAATATCTGCGTAAGCCATGATTCTCTGTTTCTTGATATGTTTCATAAAATTGCGAATAAAATAATCCAAGATTGCCTTGGTGATTGCTACGTTTACACAGAAAATATTTAACTGTTGTAAATACTTTACTACTAGACTTAATTATTCGAGTGGTAGATACAATAGAAATCTCGCGCTCAGTATCATACGGGTGTATCTACAATGATCGATTTCTCTTCATCGATTTTCTCTTTGATTAATAACTTGACCGGCAAATCATGTTCGGTTGTTTTTGTTGTTTTGGATGCTAGTCCTAGTCCTCCTTCACCGAAACACACAGTGATACGTCTGTTTGTCTGTGCCGAAACCATCAATTGAGATTAACCTATGGATTAATCACAGACAAACAGATGTAACATTTGAGAAATTGTAACCAGCGGTTACAATTATTACTTGCTGACTCCACCGCAATTTCATATTCCCTCTATCCCTCTATCCGTAACTTGCAAACGCAAACAAAATTCGCTCTGTACAAGACGCTGATTCTTCCGGTTGCCCTCTACGGTCACGAAGCGTGGACGTTAAAGGAGGTAGACCAAAAGCTTTTGGAGTTTTTGAGCGCAAAGTGCTGCGGACAATTCTCGGTGGGAAACAAGAAGATGGAGTGTGGCGCAGACGCATGAATCACGAGTTGTACCAAGTGTACGAAGAGGCGAATATTGTGAAACGTATAAAATACGGCAGACTTCAGTGGGCTGGACACGTAGTGCGAATGTCGGAAGAAAGAATAGCGAAAACAATATTCAGCAGAGAACCCGGTAGAGGTAGGCGACTTCGTGGGCGGCCGCGAACTCGCTGGCTGCACGCGGTTGAAGAAGATCTGCGATCCCTACACGTTCGGGGAAACTGGAGGAACATCGCCCAAGACCGACAAAGATGGTGCTCTACTATACGCTCGGCATTGGAGTAAAGTTACTCTGTAGCCAACAAGGTAAGGTAAGGTAAGGTATCTATCCATAAAAATAACACGCCCTTTAAATAAATACACATCCGACTAACACTGGGTCAGTGGCTGCACACAGTGGCTTGATGTGTGTAGTGATCGCTGCTCCACTCACAACACTATCGGTATTTTTTTCCTTCTAAACCATAGGGGATAAATCTGCTCATCAGACACCCTAACAGGAAGTTTGGGGTAGTGTGGGGTTAAGGCCGTCTTCTACAACGCCAGTAGAAGCCAGGACTACTCTCTCCTCGACCCACTAAAACACATTCCTATGGTCGCCAAACCCTACGTCTCTCCGGAACCACCAAGAAGGTATTGCTTCAGAGAGGGGCTAGTGCATATCGCACCCTCAAGGTTAGCTGCCGTAGCCTAGCAGCAACGAACATCGATGACTCGCTCTGGAGAGTCCATCACGATAGCATGCTGGCGCTTAGCCAGTTTCCCGAGTGGCCCTCGCCACTCCCTTTGTCCTCGGAAGGCGGGCAGGGTCAACCCCGCCCGCGCCCTACTGCTGAGCGGACATCAAGAACTGATGCCCACATGCAACCCGATCTGACCTGCCCGTAAGGAAGGGTATCACTACCCTTCAGGCCCTATCAGATGCATCCGTAGGTTGCAGACAGCAGGGTCTCACCTACCCCGACACTTGCCGGGGACCCCTTTCCAACCGCGGGCTCGGATCCAACCCAGTAGACTGACGCCACGACAGCACCGCTACCGGGACTTCCTCTCCGCGGCCACTTAATCGCTGTAAGGGTCGATCTCGACCGCAGGGCACCGGTATGACCTACGAAGCCGACTCCGAACCCCTGGACCACCTCTTGTACTGCATCTGGACTAGCCATTCTCCGAGTCCACGCGCCACCTCCTCTGTAGCTCCCAGACGATATGGGTGATAGCCGTTGAAACGGCATTCCAGCTAATCTCATCCCTACACATTCTCTGGACCAAGTTGTCCGGAGTTGTGTCCTCCCCGCATGTGGCAAGCATGCGGTCACGCATTGTGCGAAAACGCGGGCACACGAACAAAACGTGTTCCGCCGTTTCCTCTAAACCATTGCACACTGGGCATTCGGGAGAATCCGAATGCCCGAAACGGTGTAGATACTGTCGGAAGCAACCATGACCTGTAAGGACCTGTGTCAGGTGGAATGTACCCAATCAACACAGAAAACATCTTTAGAAATCTTAACTTCAAAAGATGTTTTATAAAAGAGTTATAAGCGTATTAGAAAACATCTTATGTTTTTATTTAGTTTTATTTATGTTGGCTCATAACAAATAAGCAAAGAATATAATTAACTTCATCATGCTCGAAATTTGATGATTATGTGATTATACAACACTTATAGAGCATTGTTTATGTTCTTCTTATAATCTTGGCAATACGCAATGTTCACTTTTTTACTCAATCATAACAAACATTATGACCACGCTCCAGCCAAATTGTTTTTTCATCAGCGAAGTATACACCAAAGATTTTTTTCAAAATATAAAGTTACTTGTTAACAAAACTAAACACCAGCAGAATCGAACATCACTTGAGTTGAAATGGGACGAAACTGCTTGACACCCAACTGAGAACCAGCTATCTATCAAGCAGGATTCTCCTGCAAGACGCGCTACAGGGGTCGCATCTTTATTCGCGCCGCTTTTCCCGTTACGTCATCAAAGGATCAACATCTGCAATCCTGGCTAGCATCCCGTCGGTGCGCTTCACATTCTGGTCGGTAAAAAAGGAGCCACAACCAAATCCCCAATCCGGCCATTACATCGCATCACGGTCACATCACCACCACGAGTCGCGGTCCGCCACTGTCTTGATCTGATGAACTGCATTGCCATTGATCGCATCCCTGGGAGCTGCAGGCTATTTTTTCCAACCGTGAACCGCACAATTGTGGATTATTTCGGGCTCTTGTTAAATCCCACGGGAACTACAAAACAATAACGAGCAATGGACTATTACCAGAATTATTGGTGTTGGTGTTTACTTTTAATAATATTTTGACAGTTCGATAGATTTCGCCAGGCTTGGCAATAAGGTATAATACTGTTATTTTGGCGTTGTGATAAGTACCAAAAATCAAAAATAAAACCAATGAATACATATGCTGAACAAATGTTACCTAGATGTAATATAAACGCTTTAACAAGTTTTGTAAAATTTGTTGCAGAGTTATTCAAATGATGTTATTGATATGTAATTTTAACCATCATATTCATCAAATAAAACTACTTGTACAAATGTCAAATGCACCTCATTAGAAAAAAAAAGTACAGTACCGGATAAAAATATAGATCCACAAATAAAAATTAATAAGTTGCAACTACTTTTCCCTTACTTGTTGGTCATCATAAACAAGTGGATGTTGTATAAGGTGGTAATTTGAGACTTGAATCTCTTATATAGGGCCCATATAGCCACAGTTGTAAAAGCGTGGATATTCAGCAGGATTATGCTGGGGATGACGGGCTCGATTCCGCAAGCATCAACCAACATAAATGCAAACGTTTGACATTTCCGATGTTTTGTCAGTGTTGCGACCGCTGTTGGCCTGCCGGGTTATGCGTGCGGAAGAATTTGCACACTTGGCGTGTACTGAAGGCTTAAGGCAGTAATAGCTCCGTATCAGATGTTCTCCTTTTTCTTCTTGGCATAACGTCTCCACTGTAATAAATCATGTACTCAATTATAAAGATTATTGAAATTTTAATTATTTTAACATTTTTGAACGGTACTGTAAGCTTCGTGGACTGTCTGCCATATTGCTTTTTTTCGTGTGGATTTAAAAAAAAATCTAACACAACTGGATAATATGGCTAGTCTATGATACATTTTTAATCCAGTTCAGATGCGCATGAATTATGGAAAAGTTAAATTGGAAACTGCACGATAAATTCTGAAGCGCATATGATACAACACCATCGCTACTGAGCAAGACCATTTCATAGTTGTTCGAATAATTTAATATGATTAACTTCAACATTTGGAAATCATTTTTCAAGTTTACATCATCGTGGTGTTTCGTAAAAAAATATATTTATATCTTTATTTACCGCCTTCAACATTTGTTTTGATGTGGTTTTCTTTCTGTCAGT
This sequence comes from Aedes albopictus, assembly GCF_035046485.1. Classification (NCBI taxonomy): domain Eukaryota; kingdom Metazoa; phylum Arthropoda; class Insecta; order Diptera; family Culicidae; genus Aedes; species Aedes albopictus. The sequence continues at coordinate 5,865,193 of NC_085138.1, forward strand.
TACCCTGTTTTGCGACTGTCACCTAATATTTTGTTGTATAAGTGAATTCTCCAAGTCATATACCTTTCAAATAGCTGAATTATGAAAATGCAGATGGTTATGTACTATAAATATTTTATGCACGTTCAATTACTTGAAAAAATCTTAATTCCAGCCTACGAATGTGATTGTATTATATCAATATTCTATATGATTTTCAAACTGATAAATAGCCTGATTGCAGCTTATCAACGTTACAGAGTTGATGGAAACGTACATCGGGAGTATTATTAGTGTATGAGGATACATCTTATACAACCTGTAAGATGTTTTATAAGCCGCCATTTTTTGCGCTGTTTTGCTTATATAAGTGTTCGATATTGATATAAGAATACAAGAAATAAACAAACGATTATGCATGAATCGTGAATTTATAACTATTATATAACAAGTTGTGTTACATGGGTAACTTCCCCATGGCGCCTATTAATCCAACTATCTACCCTCGGTATCAACCTATGGGTCCACCTTCCTTTGGTGGAACTGTCCCACGCGCGCTGCCATTTGACCATAGAGGCCATCCTGGCAGTCCTGCGTATGCCTCTTGTGCCGCGCATTTCGAAGCACTCCATGTCCTCACTGATAAGAATGCTGATAAGCACCATACCAGTAATGACACAGAGAGCGTCGTGTGACACGGTACGGTACGCGCTTGCAACCCTCAGACACATAAGCCTGTAAGTACTTTCCAGCTTCCGTCGGTAGCATTCAGTACTTAGCGCGATACCCCACGCCGGGCCGCCATACCTAAGTATGGACGTAGCAACACTAGCCAGAAGCTTGCGCTTACTGGCGTACACCGCAGAGCTATTGGACATCATCCGGGACAGTGCCGCAATAGCTGTGGAGGCTCTTTTACAGGCATAATCGACGTGGCTACCGAAGGTAAGCTTGTCGTCGATCATCACGCCCAAGTGCTTCGACAGGATAGTGCACTCTCCTACACTGATCTCCGTCTGCTGCGCCGACTGCATGTTGTTAACAACCGTCACCTCTGTCTTGTGGTGAGCCAGCTCCAGTTTCCTACCCCGCATCCACGCCTCCACAACCTTGATCGAGTGGTCGGTAGTCAACTTCACCTCCTCGATCGTTTCACCGTAGACTTCGAGCGTAATATCGTCGGCAAATCCGACAATCACCACTCCCACTGGGTACTCTAACCGCAACACCTCGTCGTACATGGCATTCCATAACACCGGACCCAGGATGGAACCTTGCGGGACTCCTGAGGTTATGTGAAAGCACTTCCGACCCACCTCCGTGTCGTATACTAGTACGCGATTCTGGAAGTAGCTTCCGAGAATCTTGTACAAGTACTCCGGTATCCCCAGACGCAAGAGCGCATCGGCAATAGCAGCCCAACTGGCGCTATTAAATGCATTCCTTACATCCAGAGTCACTACCCCGCAGAAGCGAATTCCCCTCCTCTTAGGCTCGAGTGCTTTCTCGGCGGTTTTTGTAACCGACAAGATAGCGTCTACGGTGGACCTCCCCTTCCGGAAGCCATACTGGTTGCTCGAGAGACCATTTACGCCCTCAGTGAACCTCAACATTCTATTGAGGATGATCTTTTCGAGCACCTTCCCCGCCGTGTCAATCAAGCATATTGGTCTATATGCCGACGGGTCTCCGGGTGGTTTCCCCGCCTTTGGCAATAGTACCAGGCTCTGCCTCTTCCAAGCTTCTGGGAAAACTCCCTCTTCCAGGCATTTCTGCATAGCAGACCTGAACATCTCGGGAGCTTCTGCAATAGCTACTTTTAAGGCCAGGTTCGGAACTCCGTCCGGACCTGGGGCCTTACCTACGCTAAGGGACTTAGCTATCCCCGCAAGTTCCACATCGGTGACCCTTTCCTCATCGCCAGCCCCAGTCCCCGGCTGTCCTACGAAAGGAGGCCAAGGACTAGGATCATGACGCGGAAAAAGGCCTCCAACATCTCTGGAGATTGCTCTGTAGGAGCCATCACACCTCTCGTCTTGGCCATAACGATCCTGTAGGCGTCACCCCACGGGTTCGTATTGGCACTCTGACAGAGACCCTCAAAGCAGGCCTTTTTGCTTGCTCTTATCTCGGTCTTAAGCGCGGCTTAAGACCCGCCGTTCGTTTCGCTCTTCCTCTGATCGTGCTCGCTGCATCCGCCGCCTAGCCCGTAGGCAGGCGCGGCGCAGGTCCGCAATCGCGTCGGTCCACCAGTAAGCCGGTGGCCTCCCATTTCTAGGGTGGACTCGCCTAGGCATGGTCGCATCACACGCACGTGAGAGCACCGCTACCAGCTCGTCGCCGTCTAAACCGATTAAGTTTCGCTCACGGCGGAGCGCTTCCCCAAATACCTCTTCGTCGAAGTATGATGTCTTCCACCTACGAGGGCTTGGCCTTGGCCTAGCCGCCTCTTCTTCTATCCGCTGTCTGCTGTTGTTGTAGTCGATACTGTAGCGAACCGCCAGGTGGTCGCTGTGAGTGTAGCCATCATCTACTCTCCAGTTCGAACTACTTGTTAGGCCAGGACTACAAAAGGTCACGTCAATAATTGACTCCGCTCTGTTTCGACTATAGGTACTCTTGGTACCGACGTTAGCCAAGTCGACATCTGAGATGGCCAGTGTTTCTACCAGGATCTGACCCCGCTGGTTCGTGAAACGGCTTCCCCATTCCACAGCCCAGGCATTAAAGTCACCCGCTATTACCACCGGCCTTCGCCCTGTTAGCACGGTTACACTCTATCGGTATGGGTGGGTGCTTTTGAGCAATGTAAGCTACTCTCCGTGACAGGATAACATATAAATCCCGCCCGGATTTGCACTACTGTCCCATAGGTGGAACCAAAATCAATTATGGCTATGTTTAGAGCATAACTGTCAAAAATCGTTCCCGAATGTACGACGGGAACGATTGATGAACAACTTCGGCTCCATCGGTGATTTGCGATTTTGATAAAAAGGAGCAAATCACCGAGGAAACTCTCTTTTTTGCCTGGAAATCCTGAAAGTGATAAGTGCGCGAAATTCGTTAATCTAGTTTTTTTTTCAAAAGGTGGTAATAAGTAAAAGAAAAGTGGAAGTTTTAATAATTAGTGCTTTGTCTCTTTGTGTTTAGGTGGTAATTGTAAGGAAACAATAGTTAATTGTTAACATTGTTAGTACGCGTGCATTTGTAAAAATTAGTACGGTTAGTAGAAAGAAATAGTGGTTAATTGCATCGTAAATTTATGTGGTTAAAACGTTTTGTTATAGATTTCATGCAAGAGTTAGAAGAAAGTGAGAAGCTACAACGATTATATTAAGAAGAACAAAAGAAAAAGGTAACTGTTAAATGTTAAGTGAACATATGTTAGTGTTGTGAGGCTAAAATAAATGTAAATGACGTCACAGGGTACTAATTTGGTGGGCAAGTCCACGAAGCGGGCCTTTTTCTGTTTATTTGCTTTTTTCCGGCAGACAACGTTCCGGAGGACCGAGCAAGACACGGTGTGATCGGAAGAGGCTCGATACGCCGCGCATCCAGATTGAAACAGCCACGTGACCCTTGCTGTGGGAGCGAATCCCGCCTCCCGTCCGGCCATTGCCAAGCCCGGCCAAGAATTGTTAGCCACCGCCGCCATCTTCCAAGCCACTAGCCGCCGTAGTCCACTGCCTCGTCCTCGCCACGTTGCCGATACACCACGCTTACGTTTCCGTGTCTGGGATACGGTACGACATCGTCATCCGACACAGGTGGTGATTCCCCGCCATCAACCCTTCAAGTGCGTCGCTGGATCCAATCCGCCAGCCCCCGGCCAGTCCCGTTGACCATTACGGCCGTCGGTATCCCCATTCCGATCGCTGGTCCGGTAGACCGTAGAAGCTGTCGACGCCTACAACCGCCTGCCACCGAAACCACCACCAAGCCCGCCAGGAATATCCGCCCAAATCACGCAAGTACCCCTGTGACATGACGTCAATAAATTGTAAGAATTATTACCGTAATTAGCCTCAGTAGCTATTCTTTTCAAGGAACATAGCCCTGGTAATTAATAGTTCCACTTCTTGTTGTATTTCCGCGTTGTCGGGTTCATAGAGGAACCAGTTTGCTTCCACTTTTGGATTTCCCGTGCAATTTCCTTTTAAAATTTGAATTTTCTCGGTGTACAACATTGTGTACAACATTAATTGCCGTTAATTTTGATCCAGGTAAAGCCCAGTGGGTAGAAGCACAAACAGAAACAAAGGAACAAAATGCGATTAAAATCATCGTCACGCAAACATAATCGCCCAATGCTAATTATGCTGTGGAACGCAAACCCACTGAGTAGATGGCGGTAGTGAGCTAACGTCAAACAGGAGCAAAAGCGATGCGAGCGCCAAGAGCGAGCGATTTGCGAACTACGGAATATTTGAATAATCCGTTAAAAAGGGAAACGATGGGAAATGAGTCGAGCGAGACGTCTGTTTGTCTGTGGTAGAAGTGTAATTCGAGCAGTTGCTTGCTCTTCGTGAGTGCCCTTCCTCTGTGTGGGTGTTGAGGGAACAAGTCAATAAGCGACCTTGAGCATATTAACCCTGAGCTGGCAAGTAACAAAATGACCCATTAAACGCGCTTTTAACGATCATTTTAAATTTTCATAGTTGTGGCTTTCACAACTAGAGGCGCACGCATCGTTTTTCTTTGCGTTTGACGTTTCATACTACTAGCGCCTTCTGTTGACGATATTGCACAGCGCAGTGTTTCGTGAAACATTTCCACCAGGTGATTGTAGTGTGAACACACTGGTCCGCATTTGAAAATACCTGGAAAAAATTTCTAAATCAAGATCAAATTCTTTAAAAGCTAGTCATTGCCCCTGATAGTATAGATAAATGCTCGATTTACTGTAACCCATTAAAGACATGTTCGAAAATTGAGTTTCTGCCAGCTTTTATCAAATTTGAACCATTGTGGGGCGATGGTTTTTAACGAAAATTGTTATAGGCGTTACGTCTGGTTGTCTGTGGATTAATCATCGACTTTTTCCATGACGCATAGACAATATTTTCACAAGAAGAAGAGTAGTTGAAGTACTAAACTGCCCCTCTTCGCATGTCAGTCCCATGTTGTTTCTAATGCGAATCATATTTTTGTCACTCACGAAGTCATTTAAAACAAATTTGGTATCTTTCCCGCCTCATTTCACAGCTCAATATGCCACGAACAGGATATGCTCGAATTGAATATATATCTTTGAAAATAATCGGAGTTCTAGTACAAAAGGTATGCGCTTTGAAAAACAACATGGGACTCACATGCGAAGAGGGGCAGTAAAGATCAGGGATAAAGTTGGTTTACTTGAGAAAATCAAACAAGATTTAAGGGGCGTTTACGGGTTGTTTAAGGGTTAAAGGTTTAGAAGTATCCGAGAACTCCTTGGAGTTCAGACTATCTTATCTACTAGCACAATAAGTGATCTATTGGAGTGGAGCATAATGAATCAAATTTATGCTTGCACAGCCCTATCCGACTATGTGCTGTCAAGTTATGAGTTTATTTTCTGTTTGAGGACCTCCAAGAACTTCCTTGGGTATAGGTCATTGGATCTACCAACGTATTTGATTGTCTCTAAGAGCTTTATGACTAAGGTTCATACTCACATAGCCTCAGGTAGATATGATCTATCAAGTGGTGAGTTTGATGATTCTTTACGGGTCTCCACGAGCTCCCTTGAGAAAATGTGATCGAATCTACGAGAGCTACCAGTTGTACCTAAGAGCATTATGAATGAGGGTCATACCAGCGGCGTCATGGTCGCAATTTTTTCCGCAGTCAAGTTCACAGATTGTGAACAATCCTCGGTACTCACTTTACGTATTTTATGTTTAGTCCCTTACTGTCAAAGCTGTCAGATCAGTGTAACACGCTAAATAAAATTTACACAAAAGGCCATTTACACGAAAAAAATACACGGTTATGAATATTTATTGGGTACCGGACTGGTCACCGAAAATTTGATCGTTTTCTTTGGTACATCGAGGTCTTGAAATTAGTCTATGGTCATACTAACACGGTCTCAGGAATCTATGTTCTATCAAGTGTTAAGTTCTATTATTGTATCCGAGGAGTATCCGAAAACTTCCTGGAGTTTACGCTATCTGATCTACTAACGTTTTGAAACGTCTCTGTAATCCCCATGAAATTCACCTGAAAGCCTCTGAATTTCCCTACAACCCCTCTGAAACTACCTGAAACGCCCTGAAACGCATCGAAAGGTCTTGAAACTGAAGTCCCCTTACACCCCCGTAAACCTCATGAATGCCCTGAAACGCCTCGAAACGTTTTAAAACCCCATCCAAACCCCCATGAAACCATGAAATTCACCTGAGTGCCTCTAAAGCCTCTTAAAATCTCTCTGAAGCCATTTGAAACACATCAATATGCCTTGGAACGCTTTGAAATGCCCCTGAAACCCCATGAAACCTCATTGGAACTCACCTCTGAAGCCCTCTTATAGCCTCCTGAAACGGCAAAAGGTTATTGCAACCATAACAAATTGCAAATGCTCCATAGAAAATCAAAAAGCGCTCCATAAAGAATGAACATATGTTCCATGAAAATGTGCAATGTTACCCATAAATAATTGAAAAAGTTCTATACTTTATAAAAAATGTACCGGTAAACCATAAAATTTTCTCGATAAAAATGAAATATTGCACCAATAAATAATACTGAAATGCTCCATAATGAAATACAAAAGCTCCATATAAAAATGCAAATGCTCCATAAAAAATTAAAATTGTACCCATAGAAAATTGAATATTGCTCCATATTAAAACTAAATTGCACCATAAAAAAATCGAATTTGCACCATAGAAAATAGACAAATGCTCCATAAGTATTATGAAACTGCACCACATGAGCTACAATTTGCTACATAAAAAATTGAAAATTCTCCATAACTTTGAACATTTGCACCACTAAAGCAGTGCAATGTGAAGCAATTTAGCCCTGCCGAATTAAATTATGAGAATATGCTATCTATGGAAGATTTTCAATTTTTCATGGAGCAATTCATGTTTTCTATGGTGCAGTTTGATAATACTTATGGAAAATTCTTTTATTTTCTATGATGCAATATCAATTTTTATGGTGCAATTTAATTTTTCTATGGAGCAATATTCAATTTTCTATGGGTACAATTTATTTTTTTTATGGTGCATTTACATTTTTCTAGGGAGTATTTGTATTTTATTATGGAGCATTTCAGTATTATTTATTTGTGCAAAATTTCACTTTTAATGAGAAAATTTTATGTTTTACCGGTACATTTTTTATAAAGTATGGAACGTTTTTAATAATTTCTGGGTAACATTGCACATTTTCATGGAACATTCTTTATGGAGCGCTTTTTGATTTTCTATGGAGCGTTTCTATTTATTTATGGGTGCAATAAAAAGGCTGCCGAGGTTTTCAGGTTAATTTTACACAGGTCTCATGGGGGCTTCAAATGTGTTTCAAGATGTTTCAAGGCATTTCGGGATGTTTCAGAGAGGTTTTTGAGTTTCACGGAGGTTCCATGGTAGATTTCAGAGGTGTTTCAAAGCGTTCCAAGATGTTGCGATACGATGCAGGGCGTTTCTGAGGCGTTTCAAAGCGTTTAAGGAGGTTTCAGGAACCTCCGTGAAATTCTAAAACCTCTCTGAAACATCCCAAAATGCCTTGAAACGTCTTGAAACACCTTTGAAGCCCCCATGAGACCTGTGTAAAATTAACCTGAAAACCTCCGAAGCCCCCTAAAACACCTCTCAAACGCCCTGAAACGCCCTAGAACGTCTCTGGAACTAAAATAACGACTTGTTTCCAGTTCAAGGGTTGCTTATTGAATGTCCGTCATTATACAAAATATCTTATGTCTAGCCGAAGTCGCCACCTACTCTGATTATGTAATCTAACCTTAATTACCACAGAAACCCCTCTGAAATAATCGTGCAGCTCACATGGGACCATATAAAGTCCTCTAAAACGCCTCTGAAACCTCCTGAAACACATTGAAATACCTCTGAAACGCCCTTGAAGTTCACTTGAGAGACTATGAAGCCTCCTATAGTTGATTCAGAAATTGCTTCTGAGATTCCTCCAGAAAATCTACCGAGGATTGCAGAGATTTCTTCGGGAATCCTTTTTGAGGTTTCTTTAAAAAATCTCTATGGTTATTTCTCCAGGAATTATTCAAACAATGCGTCTATCTAGCATTATGTACTCTACACGGAGAAAGAAATATAGTCAAGTCAGGGATATTTCGGTCCCTAACAAGCATATTTATGCACTGACTTTTATATAATCTCTTTTTGATATTGTATTGCGCATATTACAATAGGTCGAAGCATAATGGAAGCTTGAATTAGGCAAAGTTTATGTTCTGATTAGAGCAATAAATATGGTTGAATCAACCATATTATGCTTACATCAACAACATTTATGCTTGATGATTGGATAGCTCACTTATTCTCATGGTAGATTCAAGCATGTTTATGCTTAACTTGACCCTCATCATGAGGGTTGAACTAACTATATTGGATGGTTGGTTTAAGCATACACAGACTTTTGTTCATAATATGTTATTTTAATTTCTTAAAATCATAGTATTTATAATATTTTAGTGCAACACGATCTAATTGAAAAGATCTTTTCTCTTTTTTTTTTGGATACTTGAGCGTGATGCCAAGCTAACAGCTGGTACTGTTTCTCGGCACAGGATCTAGGAATTGGTTACGGAACAGATGTGGCACAGCAGTACTTGTGGTTCCGATTGAACAAACAACTCCTTAATGTGCATCCGAGTTTGGTTCAAGTAACGACATACATGCTTGGTTTAACAATTTGATGGTTGATGTTCAATGAAGTTGATTCAAACGAAACATATGCTTGGTTCAAACATCAAATCAGTGTGAAACAACCATTTGTGGCAGTTATACTAAGCATTTCATCGAAGCTTGGGAGAACTATAGACAAAGTTATAACAATCAGACATCATTTCTGTCCGTGTATAGATTTCCTCTTGGTATTCTTACATAAATAACTCTTTTTGATTTTTGTACCGACTTTTCGAACCCTTTAAGCAGAATACCCTCTTCTAATGAGTGTTATCAGTTTCGTACCTTTTAATTTCGCCCTATTTTGATTGCTCTAACATACACGCAACAGAAACACGTGTTTGATGAACACATTGAGATTCGAATTGCGAAAAGAAATCCACGTGCTCTAGCGGGAATCAAACCCACGACTCCCAATTCGCTTGACGGGCGCTTCTTTCCTCCAAGCTACAGAGCCGACCAGATCAAAACACGTCTGCACGCGGGAACGCTTACTGCGCCTTTTCAGCCATCGAAAAATTGAAGGGTCCTTGAAAAAACATGCTCTGAAAGTATCTATCGAAGCATATTTCTTTCCACCTAATCGAACGCTGTTTCAAAATTAATGAACAAATGATGAATTTGCCGGTTGTATTCTTGAGGTTTTTTGAGAGAGCCAATGAAATATCAATATTATGCATAATGTATCAAATCCTTTAAGAATTGTCAACGAGTAATAGTTGTCTAACGCACCTTAGAAATCAAAAACATTTTCCTGTGGCAAATAAGCCACCATTTGGAAAACAGACGACAACAATCGACAATTGGCACCCTTTGATCACGTCAGCAAATAAATCAATTTGGTTTGAATGGAAGGCGGTCATCAGCCAGCCAGTAGCTCGCCTACTCATTGTTGGCATGCCAACCACCAGACACGACGAGACGAGGATGAAGTGGACATCTTGAGAACTTTGCATCCGAAAACGACCGCAGCAACATTTACATGTCGTTTCGTCTACTATTAGATACATATGTATATCTTCCTTCCTTCCATATGGTCGGTCGGTCACTCACCACCGCACAAGGGACGACGCATGAACGAATTTTGTCCTAGAGCTAATCAAAGTCACCCATGTGACTGTCCGTCCACCCTGACTGAGCGTGAAATGCAATCATAGTGACCACTGGTCCGTTGTTCGCTTCTATAGTCAGACAAAGGTTTGACGTATTGAATCAAACTGGATTGGATAGCAATGTGGTTGCTTTGATTTGTTTGATCGGAATATTTTGCTCAACAATTCAAAGTAATTTATGTAGGCTGAAGTTACCTTCGTATTTGTTTTATAAAGTACGCTATTTGAATTTTTATTTTTCTGCAATAATCACAATACCTCTAGTCTACAGATTTCTTAATGAAGTACGATGTTTTCAAATGTTGAACCCGAATTCTGGGACGAACCGTTATTGTGGTCAAACCCATTCATCGCATCGAGTTATTACGGTCAATGGTTGTCGATTGATACTGACCGAGCGGTGTGTCACGACACGACTAACATGCATTGAAAGGATTCGTGATTTGGATGACAGACACAATAGATAGTAGGAAATGGGTTGGCCACAATAAACTGACAGCTTATTATCAACTATAAAGCACTTCACGGTTGTTCGATTCAGAGATATAATTTAGGAATAGAATGTCAATGACAAAAGAAGATAGAAGCTAGAAGATAGAAGATAGAAGATAGAAGATAGAAGATAGAAGATAGAAGATAGAAGATAGAAGATAGAAGATAGAAGATAGAAGATAGAAGATAGAAGATAGAAGATAGAAGATAGAAGATAGAAGATAGAAGATAGAAGATAGAAGATAGAAGATAGAAGATAGAAGATAGAAGATAGAAGATAGAAGATAGAAGATAGAAGATAGAAGATAGAAGATAGAAGATAGAAGATAGAAGATAGAAGATAGAAGATAGAAGATAGAAGATAGAAGATAGAAGATAGAAGATAGAAGATAGAAGATAGAAGATAGAAGATAGAAGATAGAAGATAGAAGATAGAAGATAGAAGATAGAAGATAGAAGATAGAAGATAGAAGATAGAAGAAGAAGGCATTTATTCAAAAAAATACCTTTCAAATGCAGCAGTATCAGAGCCAAGGGAATTCTAAGATTAAAATGACCGCATTTGTAGAGATTTTTTCTCCTCGTATCTACTGCAGTAAGCGATATCCTGATTCTAGGAACTTTTCCCCCGGATTGCAGTAAGCCACACCAATTCCCAAAGCGTGGCAAACTTTTCTGGACTCTGAAATGACGACGACGACGATGAGAACATTTGTGCCCGTGATACGTGGTAGGTACACTCAGTTCTATTCGGTGCCACCGAGCTGAAAAATAGTTTGTGAATAATTTATAAACCTCTGTCCATCGGGCGTCTGCTCTGATTTTCCTGCTGGTCTCCGGGCGCAGATAAAACGACGGACCACCAGTCTGTAGAGAGGTTCATCGCACAGTCGAGAAAAAGTGAGAAAATTTCAAGTCAATGAGCTGGAAAAATGTTTTATGCGGTTTTTCTAACTGCCATTTTTTTGCTGCAGGCAGTACCGACGGCTGCCTGGTGCTTGCGACTTGGCTCTTCTCAAGGCAAGGAGGGGCGGAACACCGCCCCGCTTTTTTATTGTCTCTCGGAATGGAAATGTGAAAAGTTGTTTCCATTCTTCGCGTGCATGTCAATTTCGTCAGAAATCTGGGGCTTACGGATATTTGCTTTTATATGATGGTGATGGAGTACAAAGAGCTGGAGACGGAGGAACGATGATTTAGCTCTGTCCGGTTGCGGTTTAGAGCTGACAACGGAATGAAAGTGATTGGCAACTCTGTAGCGAGAGGGCCATTCTGGGGTTGAAACGAAATAAAAGTTTAAATTGATAGTTTTATGATGATTTGGATGGAACGAGTTGTGAAAAATCAAGGCCAGGGGATAGCAGATGGTCTCTTGGTAGAATTGGAGGGGTGTTGGTCCCTCGTTTTATTTTTATGACAGCTTCAACAATGTCTAGTCAAGTTGATTGGATTTATGGTTCCATTTGCCCCGAGCTGGAGTACTTTGACCCACTGGCACTGGAGATTCATATGACAATGCATTTAAAATTTAGGTGTTTAACTGTGATGGTATCAAATAGTAATGAAGAATTGTTTTGGCTTACTAGTTTTTTTATTTCTCGTACACCAAAGTGTACTGAAAGGCTATATGTTTACTCAAAAACGATTTTTTGATGGAAGGCTCGCAACGTCAAGTGACATATACCAATCAACTCAGTCCAACGAATTAAGGTGATGTCTTAAAGTATGTATGTGAGTATGTATGTGTGTATGTATGTCTGTGTACAAAACGAGTCACTCACTTTTAAGGCATTTACCATTTACCAATTTTAACAATTCTAGCACGAATTGAAACGGAATTTCACCGCAGACTTTTTTATTACAAATGGTTTGGATCGGTCGAGCCGTTCCGAAGTCATGGCCATTTTAGTGACCCGGATCAGCACCGGTGGAACTGGCTATATATGTAGTCCGACAATGACGACCATAATGAAGGATAGACCAGAAATAAGGACTTCATTCAGTGCTCCTCCAAAAACATCTCCGTGATTCTACCAGGAGCTCCTACAGGGAATCTTTCAGTAACTACTTCTGGGATTGCTTCAAGAATTCCGTGAGTATCTACTGGACTTCTGTCAGGAATTGTTTCTAGAATTTCTTCAGGAACTTCTTCCGGGGTTCCTTTGGGAACTCTTGCCGGGAAGTTCTTCAGGATTTTTTTCAGAAACTGCTTCCAGCATTTCTTCAGAAGCTCTTTTCAGAATTCTATGTGGTACTGAATATGCATTGTCATTCGACTAGCCTTCCAATGCATGGTCTGCCAAATGCACATCAAGCAATCTCAGTAGGCGCGCAAACGGTCGTCGCGTCACTACTTCGCTAACGTCAGAGTGTAAACACAAGTTACTTCCTAGGGTCTGCCGCTTGTCCACAATTACTCCAAGCTCCACATTTAGCGATCCTGTCAGGAGAATAGCGATTCTTCTAGATGATGGCAAGCGGGTGCAGACCCGGATGAGAGTGCTCGTTTGGTTTTAGTGCGGTTTACTTTTCCTGGCGTGTGTACGAAAAAGTGAGTGAAAATGGAAGATCGGATTGGATGCATGGTCTAGGTACTGGTGAGTTTAGATAATTGTCTGGAGATTGCTCTTCTTAAACGAATGTTTTATTATCGGTTGCATTATTGTACAAATTTTGCTTGATTTGTTTACTTTTGGGTCCCGTAGGGTGGTCAATTAAGCGATGTTTATCCTGCCAAAATCGCTACCAGAAACGCTTATCAATGCACAATAACATTACAGTCTAGACTCCTCCTACACGGTTGGCTCGGGGGTGCAGTAGGAATCCGTGTTGTAGAATTCCCAAAGCTTATGGGATTTCACCTATTTGGGGGATGTGAGCGAATATCTCAGGTGTATTACAAGATAGCACCATACTTTCTTTGCCAAAGTTGTAGTACTAGAAAACCCAAGTAGAATTTTGATGACCAATAATTCTTGAACAGGTTTTGAGAACCGTAATAGAACCGTATACCTTTTATTTTGGTTTTATGATGGTTCAAATAACCTCTTCTAGTATATTTGACTTTAAAATGTTATTTGACAGGATCTACCATACAATGCCAACGAACAGTACGGCCGAGCGTTACGGCCCATACAAAAAAAAATTTGAGTTTTCATACAAAAAAGCGTTACGGAGGGGACAGGGGGTTCAAAAAACGTCGATTTTAGCGTTACGTAATAAATGGATGCTGCCTTAGCTGGCGATTTGACCGAAAAAGGAGCTATGTACAAGAAGCACTCATCAGTTATCACATGTGATATCTCAAGATCTGCCTTATTTGGAACAATTGTGTCTTCGGCAAAGTTCTTCAGTAGATTAAGGGCAATGTGGTGATTCACTAATTAGGTTGCGATTTCGTCGCTAGGTGGCGCTAGTTGTCATGTAGGGGAAGGTGGGGTAATATGCATCCCCTAAGCAAACGTGGCCCAATCACTAAGATTAAGATGAATTTATGGGTGTCTTGCGTATTGAAAGTTAGTTTACTTATTTAACTAAGTGACGCCAACTTTTGGTCCGCGTGACATCAATTTTACCGAATCAAATTAACAATTTAAAAAAGTGTTACGTTTTGGGTGCTGACAAACTGTTGGGGGCAAAACGCACCTTGAGGTGGGGCAATACGACCTCTGGCATTTTCCGCTTTGAATTTTAATGAAATACCAGGCGGCTCCATCTTAGTATTTACGGCAGCAAATGGAAGGTGTAGGAGGCGGATGGTAGGTAATAGATTGATTCCATATAGGGGAAGGTGGGGTAATATGCACCCCCTAAGCAAACGTGGTCTTATAGCTAAGATTAAGATGATTTTATGGGTGTCTTGCGTTTTGAAAGTTAGTTTACTTTTTTGACTAAGAGACGCCAACTTTTAGTCCGCGTGATATCAATTTTACCGAATCAAATTAACAATTTAAAAAAGTGTTACGTTTTGGGTGCTGTAAAACTGTTGGGGGCAAAACGCACCTTGAGGTGGGGCAATACGACCTCTGGCATTTTCCGCTTTGAATTTTAATGAAATACCAGGCGGCTCCATCTTACTGTTTACGGCAGCAAATGGAAGGAGTAGGAGGCGGATGGTAGTTAATAAGTTGCTTCCATATAATCAGCGCGCATTTGCTTAAATTGTGTGCGCTTCAAATTAGACGATCTTTCCAAATGTGGAAAATCATCGTTTTCCACGCTTTTCATTCGAATATTCTTTGCATTCTTGGGCTTGTTCGGCTCTGTTTTACGTCTAGTTTGCTTGCATCGAATAGAACTTCACTTATATAATGAAATAGCGTGAGGGCGTTTTGCCCCGGGGGTGCGTATTACCCCAGGTTACCCTAATCGGCGCGCAATCGCTTAAATTGCGTGCGCTTCAAATTAGACAATCTTTCCAAATGTGGAAAATCGTCGTTTTCCACGCTTTTCATTCGAATATTCTCGTCATTCTTGGGCTTGTTCGGCTCAACCCCGGTAGAGGTAAACCAAAAGCAAAAGAATAACAAATTTTATTGTCATAACTTATTTTGTCATTCATGAGTTCTTCATGAAGAGCTTAAAACAACATGTGAATAGCATAATATGATATCATATCAAAATATGCCATTCGCTTATCATTTATCAAATTTGGAAGAATAACTACTGAATGTCTTATTTTGCTATCATAACAAATTTTGCAATTGGTGAGATATTGTTGAACTCTTACGAGTTAAATGAACCATCCAGTTACTTATCAAGAACAACATAATGACAAAATTTGAATTTTGGTTATTCTAATGGTAACTTTTGATAGTTTTTTTTTAGTTGACTGGCGAATAACTAATTTTGATATTGTTCTGTTTTCAATAACTCAATAATGGTATATTTTGCAATTCTCAACCTTAATTTTTTTTTGTTCTTGGTTTGCCATTGTAATGTCAAAATTTGACATTCTTCAGTTATTTCATAGAACAATGTCAGTTATTATTTTTGCCCTTTTGTCACTTATTTCAAACAAACCAACGGCAAATTTTCCCTTTCAGTAATTCTTTTTGAATGGTAAAACTTGCAACTTTTTTGTAATTCTTTTCTGCCCGGGAATTTTACGTCTAGTTTGCTTGCATCTTACGGAACTTCACTTATATAGTGAAATAGCGTGAGGGCGTTTTGCCCCGGGGGTGCGTATTACCCCAGATTACTCTAAAGCTTCAAGCTCGGTATCCAGAGCAGATAGATAAGTGTCCTCTTCGGAAATGTGCTTCAGGAAGTCAACATATGGGGTTCACGTGGGTGGGGAAGTAGCACACTTAGTGTAGATTTATAGATTTATGACTTGATTATAGCACGGTGACACCCCTCCTGAAGGTTTCACAGGAATTCCATCCGAGGTTCCTCCAAGAAATCCTCCGTGGTGTTTCTACAAATTTGTTCTAGGGCTTTTTCCAGAAGTTTCTCCTTCTTCTTCTTATGCTTCTTCTTCTTCTTCTTCTTCTTTATGGCTCGACGACCCCACTGGAACTTACCCTGCCTCGTTTCAACTTAGTGTTCTTTGAGCACTTCCACAGTTATTAATTGAAGGACTTTCTCTGCCTGCCATTGCACAATGGGAAAAATAGGTATAAAACGCGAATAAATTCAATATCTCTGCTCGGAGTGGATGGATTTGAATGAAATTTTGACACAAACTGCAAAAAACAGTTTCGGAGGGGGTCATTCGCCACACGATGCTGGAAAAAAAGCCTATCGGGCCCGTTTTACCCCACTCTCTCTCTCTCTTTCACCTTTTTGGAAAAATCCTGGAGTGCAAAATAAATGATTTATTTGATTCGTGTTTGTGTTAAAACTTCCGTAGTATCGAATGGAGCTGGTTTGGCTTACCGCACGGCCTTCAAAATTGAAATATCTTCATATAACCCCGATATCCCCTATTTCTTTAAATTTTCACATGCATCTCCGCCCGGAGTGGAATACAATCGATACAATACAATAACATTACAATAACATTACAGTCTCTCCGCCCGGAGTGGAATACAATCGACAAGAGAAGGAGCAATCTAATGTCAAATTTCCGACACAATGGAAGTTTCTTCACAAATACGAGTTAAATAAATCATTTATTTTGCACGCTACTACAGTTTGTGTCAAAAATTCATTCGAATCCATCCTCTCCGAGCAGAGATATTGAATTTATTCGCGTTTTATACCTATTTTTTCCCACTGTGCATTGCATGAATTTGTATATTGCGAGGCAAGTACAATGATACGATGATACAGTCAGGTTTTTTTTTACGCGGGGGATACATACCGCGTAAAAAAAAACCGCGTAAAAATAAACCGCGTTAATTCAAAAATCCGCGTAAAAATAAACCGCGTTAATTCAAAAATCCGCGTAAAAAAAAACGCGTTAATTCAAAAATCCGCGTAAAAAAAAACCGCGTTAATTCAAAAATCCGCGTAAATGAAAACCATGTTTTATAACTTTAACTCAATAATTTCCTTCTTAATTTTATATTAAAAAATGAACTCAACAAATTATTTTAAGACAACATTTTAAGATTTTTGCCTGTCACTCAAAATTTCTACAAGTTTGGCAGTTTGTGTATTATAGCTATTGTTTAAAGGTTTAAAGTGACGGGCTTGGTGGTCTAGTGGCTACCGCTTCTGATTTCTATGCAGAAGGTCCTGGGTTCAATCCCTGGCCCGTCCCTTTCCTTCTACTTTGTATCTTTCTAAATACTTTCTCTCTGCTCTCTACATATACAACTCATGTATATAAACATGTTCATAGCCGTCGCTAGAACAGAAACGGGTTGAAAAAGCCGTTTCCCTTCCTTCCAAACTTTCAGAGCACAGTGTCACAATCCTATTAGAAAACGCCTACAAGTTATGCAATCAAGCGAACTGTGCCGCACATCTTCAAAATAATAAAAACTCACAATTCTATCACCTTCCCCTGGTAGCCACACACCAATGTGTGAACCTTCTGCCAACCAATTCCCACCAACACTCCAACATCCGCATGAATTTGTGCTGGCGCAGAGGTATATTCGGTCAGATGTGGATACAAACGATTGCAATCATCACTTCCTTACCCTTCCCCACATTGACCTGCAACCTGACGTGGCAGGCGCCATTGTCGCCTAAAAATAGAAGATCACCAACGCTCACACACTGAAGATGCCTGCTAGTCCCCGGCAGTTATCTCATTGGTCCTTGTGTGAGTGTAGCTGGTCTGGCGATACTGGAGTAGCATCCACGGGCGGTCAATCAAGCTCAAGCTCAAGCTCAAGCTCAAGCTCAAGCTCAAGCTATAGCTATTGTTTAAAGGTTTAAAGCTTTTACCATCATTGATGACGTCAAACCCGACATCAACCTATCATTCACCTATTTTTATTTTGGCCACCAAACCCAACATGGAACCAATACTTGGTCGATGTTGGTCCAACAGTGGCTCAACATTCGATAAAAATTGACCCAACTTTGACCCGACATTCGATATTTTTTCAGTCTGGCGGAATTTTGCAGGGTTTTCTCGTGTTTCGTGCCCAGCTACTCATTCGAGTGACAATGTAATAAATTGACAAGGATTCGCTTCTCATTTGATAGGTGTCCTGATTAAATGAAATCGTTTTGAACATTAATAGAAGGAAAAATGTTTGAAAAGAGTTGTTGGTTAATGTTCAAATGAATGTGATGAAGTTTTGCAGTAAATCATGTTCACTTAACCTTCCGTAACTCGCGCGGTTGCCCACCACCGTCAGCACCACGCTTATTACTGAACACGAAAAGCGAGATTATTTCAAGGTGTTGTACAAAATACAACAGCGCGATTGCTCGAGGGTTGATAGTTAAAGGTCACAAAGCATTCTTAGAAAAAATTGGGATATTCCAGGTAATCCTAAGTGTTCTGGAACTCAGTTTTTAAAGTCTATGGCTATGACAGTAGTTTCTCAAGCTAAAAATAGTAACTATACATAATTAGACAGGGTTTAAATCAATAATTGTTCCAAAATAGTTTTAAAATATTCCAAATCAGCCAATTGAACAGCCAGAAATGGACATAATAGATTACACATCGTAGATTTGTACAATGAAAAAAGTTCATGTAATCTCAAGAACGCTTTGGATGTCCTTAGACATCTCAACAGATCTGATGCTGTCTATTAAACTTTGAGATGTTCAGTAAGTCATGAAAGATTACAAGTCGTAGCTTTGTATTATGAATGCAGTTACCGGTACATCCGTAGACTTTAGGATCTAAACTCCAGAATATTTTGGATGACCTAGGATATCCCGACTGATTTGAAACTATTTATTGAACTTTCAAAAGACTTAAGAGCATAATAGATTACAAATCGTTGATTTGTATGATGCAAGAAGCTACCGCTGCACCCGTAGACTTTAGGATCTAAACTCCAGAATAGTTTGGATGACCTAGGATATCCCGACTGATCTGAAACTGTCTATTGAACTTTCAAAAGACTTACTGGGCTTAATAGATTGCAAATCATTGCTTTGTATAATGCAAGAAGTTACCGCTGCACCCGTAGAGTATGGGATCTAAACTCCAGAACAGTTTGGATGACCTAGGATATCCCGTCTGATCTGAAACTGTCTATTGAACTTTCAAATGACTTACTGGGCTTAATAGATTACAAATCGTTGCTTTGTATAATGCAAGAAGTTACCGTTACAGACGTAGACTTTAGGATCTAAACTCAGAACAGTTTGGATGTCCTTGGATATTCAGAAAATTACTCTGCATCATATTCTACCTTTTTAATGCTGTTAAGCACCAAAACTACAGAAATATGTAGAAAAAACTCTATAATAATGCTTGGAAAAATTCCGGCTTAAAATTAAAAATCCACGTAAATGAAAACCGCGTTAATTCAAAAAACCGCGTAAAAATAAACCGCGTTAATTCAAAAATCCGCGTAAAAAAACCTCGTAAATGAAAACCGCGTAAAAAAAACCGCGTAAAAAAAACCTGACTGTACATTATGCCCAGGGAGTCAAGAAAATTTTCCCGACCGGAATGGGAATCCAACCCGCCGTCTCTGGATTGGCGATACATAGCCTTAACCACTAGGCTAACTGGAGACTGGAGGAATTTCTCCTAAGATTCCTAAAAAGGTTTCGTCTGGGATTCCTTCAAAAGTTATTGTCATGATTCCTTTAGGAAGTGTACCCGAGGTTCTTCCAGAGATTTTTTTTAGGGCTTTATTAAGAAATACCTCTTGAGATTACTTCAGGAGCTCCTGAATTCCGTCGAAATTGCTTCCGAAAATTCTTTAGAAAATTATTCCGAGATTCCTCTTGAAATTCCTTCTAGGATTACTCCAGGATTTCCTAGGATTTCCTAAGATTCCTTCGAAAATTCACAAATTCATTCCAGAATTCCTCTTAGATTTCGTTGTGTGACTCCGCAGGGAGCTCTATTTGCGATTGTGTGTGGGGTCCTTGTTGAGATTTTTTTTCAGAATTCCTTCAGAGATACCTTCTTTTTCTTCAAAGGGTTGCTCCCGGGATTTCACAAGAAATTCCGGGAATTCCTCTAGATTATCCGAATAGTCCCTTCCGGAATGTCTTCAGAAGTTTTTTGTTAGACTTTTTTAAAGAAATGCCAGCAATTTTACCTGGGATTTCTTCCGGGATTCCTCCAGGAGTTCTCTCGGTATTTCCTCAGGAATTCTTTCCCAAGTTCTTTCCAAGGTTACTATAGAAACACGTTCCAAAATTCCGTCTGGAATTCCATCCAGGAATTTCATCCGAGATTACTCACTCAGTTCCTTCTGGAATTTATTCAGGAATTCTTTCTGAGATCCTCCCAGGAATCCTATAAGGACTTCTATCAGTACTCCTCCAAAAATATCTACAGGATACTATTATGAGCTTCTTCTGGAAATCTTTCAGCAACTACTTCTGGGATTGCTTCAAGAATTCCGAGAATTTCTACTGGGCTTCAGTCAGGACTTGCTTCTGGAATTTCTTCAGAAACTCATTCGCGGATTCTTTCGCGAACTTCTTCCGGGATTCCTTTGGGAACTTCTTCCGGGAAGTTCTTCAGGATTTTTTTTTGACGAGATTTCAAGGCCATTTGAAGTGGGTCCCATGGGGTTTCAGAGGGTACCAAGAGGTCCCAGGGAAGTTTCAGGGAGCCTCAGAGGCGTTTCAGTGCGTACCAGAGAGTTTTAGAGGAGTTCCAGGGCACTTCAAGGGGTCTGATGAGCATTTCAGGAGGCCTCAGGGGCTTTTTATGGATGCCAAGAGATTTCAAGGGGGTTCAATGAGGTCTCAGGGGCGCTCAAAGGAGTTTCAGAGGGTTCCAGGTGAGTTCCAGAGGGTCTCATAGGCGTTTTAGCGGGTCTCATAGGCGTTGTAAGGGTCTTAGGGAAGTTTTAGAGAGTTCCAGGCATTGTTGGCAATACACACTTTCAAAGAATTATACTCACTTGCTACCATCTCAGTTCAGAAGCTTGCTAACCGGTGTTTGAACAATTTTTACAAAATTGTTTTATCTTAAAGTATGCCGAATAATGTAAAGGTCAGACACGCATACCAAAGTTGTGAAAGAGCTGTGAAGGCGGTTCTCCACGACGTCAGCTCTAACGACTTTGGTGTGCTACTCTTAATTTATTCGGCAAAATGCTAGATAAAACTTTAATGTAAATGTGCTTCATACACCGATTTTTGATAGCATCAAAGATAGCATGTTTCAACTGAGAGAGAAGCAAGTGAGTATTCGCAGAGTGCGAGAGTAAGTCTCGGCCTTATAAAAACAATTCGCTCTCACTTGTAGTTAGGAAAAAAGGAGTGTTCACGGTGTGGCTTCGAAGTCAGTTTGGCTTCCTTTTCCGCAGGATCATCTGTGGCTTAGCTGGTTAAAGCGCCGATATAGCGCATACGGAGCCGTGGGTTCGAATCCCACCAGAACGCGATTTTTTTTTTCACAAAATTCATCTAGTAATTTGTCAGTTAGCAACATTTCGTGCCTTCGAATTACAACTTTTTCCAGTATAAGTATTCCCAACACTGTGATTCCAGGGGGCTAAGGGGATTCCAGGGGGTCTCAAGGGCGTTTCAGGGCATCTCAGAGGGTGGCAGGTCTCAGAGTGTGCTGGAGTGTTTCAAGAATTACAGAGGATCTCAGGGGCGTTTGAGGGAGTCTCTGGAGCGTTTCAGGGGTTTCCAGGGGGTCTCAAGGTGGGAACCAGGAGACTTCAGGTGCGTTTCAGTGGGTCCTGTGAATATTACGCAACTCACTATTACAATCCGTTTCCGACATTCTTAGCAAACTGCAGTAGAATCACTTGGCATGATACGGGACCTCGCAATACAGGCGACTGGCTCCGCCGAAGCTCCACTCTTCAATGAGGCAGCAACACACTAACTGTCTCGTCATGATGATTGCTGTCATCGATGCTCACTAGGGGAAGGACACGCAAGGGGAATATCACTAATCATTATTCACACCCCACAGGTCCCAGAGGGTTTCAAGGGGATTCCAGATAGATTCAGGGATGCTTTCGTGGGACTAAGAGGGCTCCAGGAGTTGTCAGGCGTTTCAAGGGTGCCATGGGGGTCTCAGAGGCGTTTCTTTAGATGTCTCAGTGGGTTTCAGGATGTTTCAATAGGGAGGCTTTAGGGGATCTCAGGGCGGTTTAAGGTTTTTTTTCATAGGGGTTTCAAGTACGGCCCTGGTGCTCCCTGAATCTTCTTGAATTGCTCCTTAAGCCTCTTGAAACCCCTCTGAACCCTAAATCTAATTTCAAACCCTAGTGATGCCCATTGAAATCTCTTCTGAAGCGCACTTTGAACACCTTTAAACCGTTTTAAGCCCTTTTAAATACCTTTGGAACCCCCTCCCCCAAAACACCCTTCAAATAACCTGGAACCTTTTCCTTTCAGACTCCCTTGCATCCCCAGGAGGTCCGTTTGGCTTCATCTTAAACCCCAAGGAGATAAACCTTTTCTCGAGAATTAAATTTGTTCTTTTGAAGTGCTGACTTCATTTATGCACAAAACAGCCTCCTTTTATACCCTGTTTAATTGTATGCTCATTTCAAATTTATGCACCACCAGCCCATAGCATAGAAAGAGGTTGCAGTTGATTATATTTTTGATCAGTAAGTGACACAAGCAGAACCGATCCACCGAAAACTGCAAATGTTCAATGGAACGATGCAATATGAGACTTTGAATATTTCTGGGAGTTTCACCAGAAACTCCTTCGCGATTTGCTTAATACTCTCAATGGTTTGGACATTTTTGGAATGTTGGAATTAGTGCCCATATTGTCTAAACGCATATCGCGCGGGAATTCTCCAAGACTATGCTGAAACTATCTAATTTCAAACGCTGGTCGGTTCAGGGGCTTTCCGTAAGGAAATCATACTATGATGGAAAGCAAAACATTCCACTGGATATATTTGGGCATAACAGTCTATTCTGTATAGGAATATCAGATTACTAAAGAGAGCATACTTTTCTTGAACGAAAGATCTATATCAAGGCCACAAAATCCCTAGCATCCGCTTCCACCAATCACACACACAAGTCAAGGTCCAATCCACCCTCAAAACGATGAGCTCAATTTCTTCCCGGAAGCGCCAGCATATGCCAGAGACCATCATCATCATCGTCGCCTGCACATGTGGAGGCGATGCATCTGGTCTGGTAACCACTGTGCACTGGCAACTAGGACAGCCACCGACCGGATGCATCCATTTTGTCACCCATTATTCACCATGATTTATTGAATTGCCATAGATAAACAAGAGTGCAACGATGTGAAGCTAAAACCACACGACTCGACACTGGTCGGAACCGATGCTGCAGCAGACACACGGTGGCGTGGTGCACAAGGCCAATCCCCAGAGGACCACCGCCACTGACTGAACTGAACTGAACTGACTCTGGTCTCTGCTGGGCTCATCGGCGAATTAACATGTGTGCTGTGCACGCGACGAACGACGGGGTCAAGGCGCAGAGGATTCCGGGATAATCTACGGACAACAACACATGGGACTTTCGCGCAAAACTATCCCTAAGGGCTACCGAAGGGGATTCGGGAGGGCGGCTCCATTAGTTCAGCTGCGCTCCTCTCGCTCGAATCTATCAATTATGGTTTTTGGCACTCGGAAATTCAAATTAAATAAGGGCTACTCCCCGTCCTCGTTGTCATTTCGTCCTAGGATGGACTCTCACCGACAAAACTAAACACAGAACTACCAAATCTGGTCGGGGCGTATCGATTTTTCCACGCCAGGCAGAGACTCGTGCTGATCTGATGATGATTACCATGGAGGATGTGCACGCTAAAATTGGTTTGTTCATAAACTGTATTATAATATTTTTTGCTTTGCATTACGTGAGTTTCTTCATTGCATTGTAATTAACTGGGAGTTTTTTTTTTAAATAATTTTACATATCTGTATCGTGACGATGATATCCAATCCCCAGGTATCAGGTATCAGAAGGCCGGCTCCAGAGGCACGTTATCCTCCATTTGGGACATTTGTGCCATCGCCATACATATAAGCCTATTTCATCATTTACCTGAGGGAGCATGGGGCAAGGGATGGAATGGGATTAGGAAAGGGAAAGGTGATGAAATAGGAAGGGGTGCCCTAGAAGAGGGAATGAACGCATAAGCGCAACGAGAGCTCATAGCCCATATCACAACGGGTTTCAGTGCCCTGAAAAGGACATTGTAAAACGCATAAGCGTAAAGAGAGCCTATAGCTCATTGGAGGTAGCTTGTGACGTCATGCGACTTTCAATATGACATAAAAAGGCACGTCATCGAAAACATCCTCAATATTCAAGAAATCACCCAAGCAAAAACTACGTTTGAGCGAGTACTTTCTTGAAAACGTATACAACTTTGTGTAAAAGAGTCACTGTGGACATCCTAAATTGGGAGGCATGTGAGTTCACATTAACAGGCATGTCAGCCACACGAACATCACAAATGTGATACTCGACAATGCGTTTCAAGCATTTCAGAAAGAACGAGGTAACCAGATGAATCTGGAACTCATTCCTTCTTTATACAACGCACGCACCCTTTCGGGATAAAACTATGGAGTAATTTCACGCCATGAAAATACCCAATAGCAAACTACAAGAGTTCAAAACATGTTTGAAATACTCCAAATGCCTTTGGAGAAAAATAGGATAAACCCCCATTTACACCTGGAGATTTAAAGTAAGTAGAGCTTTTTAGGGCTCACTAAGGCGATTATATAGCTATAATTCTCAAGTGGAAGCTAGAGATTCGTAACTATACAAAAGAATGGTGTATCCGAAGATATTTTGAACTTGAACGGATCAGAGTTCCATTCAAGAATACTTCTTGCGGTCCGCACAGGCCGCAGAGGACAAGCTTCTTTCAAAGCAATAGTTATGGTATACCACAATGGAGGGGTTGTAGGTACAAAACCACAATTAAACTCTCTTGGAGTAGCAATGGAAGCGAGTTATCCAGTAAATGTGGTCGCAACCAATTAGTACAGGTTCCCTAGTTTGTTGAGCAGGGTCGCCTGAATACGCAAATTTTGCGAAGGAACACTCAAAAGTGCAAAGAAGGTCAAATGGACACTCCTCATCTGACACATTCCAATCAGTCAACTCATGACAAATTCTGCTCATGCAGAGTTGGGTTAGGTGCAATTCTATGTTAAGTTATCCATGAACTGTACTACCTAAGTAATCCATCAAACTGAAGCATCTCAAATTAATGTTTAAGCTACTTCTGATGATGTAATCATCGTAGCAATATTGCCAAATATCAGCGAAAAAATGCTGAATACAAGAGCTTGCTTGAAAGCATCCATAAGGAAATGTTGAAACATACTGTTAACGTTATTCTAAGATATAGCATGCTCGAGGCACGACACTTCATTTATAATGAAAGAAGCAAACTGGGTTCACAAGGTAACCTATACAGAAGTTTCCCTAGGAAAATGAACTTTTTGAAGTAGAGCCACTTGGGCTAGGCACGCTTTTTACGCTGAAAATTGATCTGAGGTTTCCTAGCCGTAGCCACTACCCAAACTAGACAGGATTACACTCTTCACAATCACAACATTAAAAGGAAACATCAACGACAAACCAAATCGGTGTCAATTGAAAAACGCCAATGGCGAAAACGCATTAAGCGAAACCATATAGGTAGTAATGTAAGCTAATTTACAACATTTGAATAATCCCGCCCTTAGGGGGCATCCATTTAGTACGTCACGCTAAAAATGGGAATTTTCAACCCCCCTCCCCCTTCGTACGGGTTTTTCTTATACCTAATACATTGCTTGTCACAATTTTCAGAACCCCCCCTCCCCCCTCTTAGCGTGACGTACTTTATGGATGCCCCCTTATTAAGCCTCAAATTTGAGACTTAAGAAGGGCAACTGATTATCTCGGAGAAACGCAAGGTCCACTACACTATTGCTCCGGTTAGTGCAGTAAGGGCGTAATACTGTGGAGGACGCCCTAATTCTCCACAGGCTCCGTTTGTGGTTAGGTTTTTATTAGACCCCCCTAACCATTCATTCTTTGGCACGGTAAGCATAAAGCCGCATAACACCATGAATTAGGGGTCACCTGTTTAGTGGACTCTTACCACTGGATCAGGCGGTCCGTAGTGTTATTCTTAGTCAATTGAGACAACCGCTACCGACACTACACAGCTTTCTAGGCTGATCGGGAAAAGAAGTTAACATTGATGGTTAACTTCCAAACGAGCCCGAACAGCCCCAAAATTGACGATGATATCCAATCCCCAAGTAGGTCGCGAAAGTTTCCAAAACGAAAGTTCCTGCACCGTACGGTAATCGAACCAAGACACCCTCAGAATAGTACGACAATTTAGAGACATTTCGGAAATATGCTGACCGTAAATCCGAAAACTAATAACTAAATAGGAATAAATCCAGAACGATTTCCAGAAGGCCCTCTTGAAATTAATGATATATGAAACTCAACAATATTTTTCGTGTATTTCCCAAATACGTATTGAGAAAACATTTCTGGCACGCAAGTGTCGACTCAAATGCCCGAGCAGCTTTTGGTTTGATGCTTTTTTCTTTTTTTTTTTGCATTTCACGTTATAAGGCGTCTTTCTTGGTTTGTCATCTGTAAAATTTTAGTCAAAAGTAAGCCAGGATCATACGATTTTTCTGTCCCCACTTACCGTAATCCGTAATTTTCTATCTTTCTTGAATAATTCTCTTGTTACAGTAAACATTACATGTTTTATATTTTTAAAACAAGTACTGGCCCTCTGAGTATGTGTTAAGCTACTCGAAAAAGTATTGTAAAACTTTAAAACATGTTTAAATAGACTTTATAATCTAACTTTTGATTTTGTTGATTTGGGGTAACATTGATCATGTCAGTGATCAATGTTCGTTTGTGTTGAAATTACCCTTACTTACTAAATTCGGGGTAGCTGATTTCGAATATGTTCAAATTCTTACAAGTTATGTAAGGTACACCGGGGCAAGTTGAAACGGGTGGGGCAAGGCGAAGTTTTGAAATAGTTTTCAAAACAATTTGGAAATTTTTCTTTCACCCAAAGATTGTTTGAATCAAAAACTATGTGTTATGGCATTCAAGCTGTTTACCATCATTGGATAACATCATGTTAACCCGCTGTTTCATCTTGCTCCGGTGTACCTTACTTTTTGAGTTATTTTAGGATTAAAATCCTCCAAACCGCGAATATCGCCTGAAGGTAGGCAATGATTTAAGGTATTGATAGTCTACTTCTAATAAATCGTATATTTTATTGAATAATAGCATTTTCATGAAAGTTTCGTTTATTAAATCCAGCTCTAGCATATCGTATTGAAATAATACAGTGATTTCGAACCTCATATTGTATCTAGTATTCATGCCATGTATGAATGTTTGACAATGTATCTCATTGCGTTACGCAACACAGTTATGGAAAAATAGATTTATTTCTATGTTTATGAAATTAAATTTTTATGAATTACATGTTATTTATTAGCTAAATAATAGCAGATAACGATATACCATTCGATAGCAGAAACTGATTCAATGTGACACGCTTGTTTGAACATTTAATGAGCTCGGTCAAGTCGATCAATGATACCCCCTTTTACGGTACTCAAAAATATTATAGGTTTCAGGTGGTTTCAGCATGTTTCAGAGAGGATTTTAGGGTGTTTCAAGGGAATACAGATAGTTTCAGAGAGGTTTCAAAGTTGTTTAAGGGGGTTCCATATGGTTTCAAGAGGTTTCAGGATGTCTGAGGAAGGCTTTCGGGGTCGTTTGAAGGGGTTACAGGGCATTTCAAGGAAGGTTCAAATGCGCTTAGGGTCGTCCATCAATGACGCAGCTTTTTGGGGGGGGGGGGGTATGAACATAAACGCCGGCTTCCATGCATAATACAAGCAGCTATCAGACGTAACAACTGTATCTGAGAAAATGGTTTGAAATCCTGCTTGAAGAATAATGTATTGTGTACGCAGAAAAATTTCAATATCGCTCAAATGCTTTTCACGACCAATAGTTTGCTACATGCTATAAGGTACTGCATACCGCAAAGGCTGCAAAGAAAAAACAAGTAAGTTTTTGGCATAATGGCATTATTCGAGGAGTTCGTTATATAGTTTCTACAGGACCTACAACAGCTTTGTTAGGAATAGCAGCTAGCAGCTTTGTTAGGAATTTCTCATGGTGTTTTTTATAGGTTTCCCCAACAGGAGAAGGATAACATTTCCACAGGAATTCTCACTGGGAATCCTTGAAAAAAAAAAGTTTTGAAAACATTCCAAATGGATTTGGAGGAATCCCTGAAGGAACTTCAAGAAGAATTTCAGAAGGATCTCTTGGAGGAATCTTGAAAAGAAATCATAGACAAATTCCAAAAGTAATCCCGTGAGGAGTTCCTGTAGCAATTCTAGATGGAACTTTTGGAGAAATCTTGAATAAACTCCTGGAAGAATCTCAGAAGGAGCTATTTGTAGAGTCTCAGAAGGAGCTCCTGGTTCAATTTCTGTAGAAAACACAGAAGAAATTGTTGATGGAATCCCGGAAGAAATTTTTTAAGGAATCCCTATTTTTTGGGGAATCCCGGAAGATAGCCATATAGAACTCCTGGTTAAATCTAAGAAATAAAATTCAGGAGGAATTCCAGTAGGAACAATGGGAGAAATCCGTAAAGGGATTCCTTGCGGAATTCTAAGAGATCCTGGAGGAATACTGGAAGGAGTCAATGGAGGGATACCGAAAAAAAAAGCCTGGAGGAGTCCCGTGAAAAAAATCCTGGATGAATCCCAGAAGAAATCCTAGAAGAATCCAGGAAGAAATTCCTGAAGGAATCCGAAAAAGAATTCCTGGAGGAATCCCAGAAGCAACTCCAGGAGGGGGTGAAAGAATGTCGGAAGAAATTCTTACAAAAATCTAGGAATGAATATCTGATAGAATTCCGGAAGGAAATCCTGAAACAAACTCAGAAGGAACTCCTGGAGGAATCCAGGATGAATCATCTTTAGGAAACCCAGAAAGAAGTTCTGATGGAATCTCAAAAGAAATTCCGGTTAAAATCCTTGAACAGATGTTCGAAGAAACTGCTTGTGGAAGAGAGGAGAAGAAAACATTAATAGAACTCCTGAATGAATTCATGGATAAACTTAAAAATAAAAGCTTAGAAATTAAAACTCCCGGAGAAATCACAGAAGGATCTTTTGGTGGAAACTGAAAAAAAAACTCCGGAAGGAATTCTTGGAGGGATATCTGATGCAGGCCCGGATTTAAGGGGGGGGGGCAAAGGGGGCAAGTGCCCCGGGCCTCCCGATTAGTGGGGGCCCCCAGGAATCCCAAAGCATTATAATATTTTTCAACGGAACCATATAAATGCATTAAAGTAGGCGTTCATATGTTATACATGTCCTATATCAGTCATAATTGGATTCCTTAAGGATTTCTAGACTCCATATTTCTAGTCATTTATATATCTTTTCACTTGATAATAAATCCAAATAAAAAAAGATAACTTTTGTGTACAGTATTCAATGTTTACATAACACGATGTTGTCTCTTAACTTTGGTGTACTCGATTTTCTTTAAAAAGATTTTGAAAGTTCTTATCGAATAGAAACAGCGCTTCGTGGCAATTTGAAGCCTGGACAAAAGTGTTTCTAAACAGAGTGCGTGAAATTTAATTTCTGAAAACAACTGCTCAAACCCCATCTTCATTCAGTTGACTGTAATCATGGGAAAGAGATGATTAAGACTTTTGGAGATATTTGGAAATCAGCAACAAAAACATCTCGAAACAGCGGTTTAACATATCTATATTTTGAGTTTTATCAACATTTTTGGGATATATTGTTACCGTTGCCTTCAAGAGTCCTATCTTTGTTCAATTTAAATATTGAAATAATCATAGAATTATAGAAACCCAAGTGAAGTTATTCCATGTTCCATTATTTCAGATTTAGAACTGAAAGCAAAGATTTAAAACTTGCATAAATGTTATGAATTTCGATGAAATTTCAAAATACATGTACTAACTGAACAAAATGCCATTTACGCAATAAAACTGAAGGTTCCAGCAAAATCTTTGTAGTTGAGCCATAAATCAAAATGAATGTTCGATTTGATTGATTTGTCTTTATTTCAGAGACTTTCAGCCCTTGGCCTCGAATGTTCGAATCGTTTGCCATCTGTCGGAAATTTTGGGATGGCACTGCAAAACGTACACTTTTTATAGACATCAGAAGCTCTAGCGTGCGCAGCTTTTTCTTTTTTCTCACTCACTCTCGTAAACAAACACGCGAAAGAAACAGATAATAGAGTGGGCATTTCGCCCCCTCTTTTATCTTGCTCTTTCTTACGTTCAACAAAATGAACGAGCGAGAAAAAAGAAAAGGCTTTGCACGCAAGTGAACAGAAGCCATATTCAGAAGACATGTTCGGCCTGAATATTTCAAAGAAACAAATGTACTGTACAAAAAATAATAACAAAAGAATAAGAACTATTTTTTTTAAATGAACAAACAGTTGTATGATATGAGGTTTTTCGAATCCGCAAAAAAAGAAAAAAAAACAGTAAAAATTTCAAAAATAGGAAAATTTGGTTTTGGGGGGCCTATTTGATAGGGTTTGCCCCGGGCCCCCCGAAGTCTAAATCCGGCACTGATCTGATGGAAATGTTGAAGAAATTAAAAAGGAAGAAATTCTCAAAAAATGGGAATCCCAAAAGAAGCTCCTTGAGGAATTTTAGATTGAAATTCTGAAGTAATTTAAGAAGAAACTCCTGCAGGGTCCCTCAAATGTCATGGTGCATTTTATTCAAATAAAACCAATTTAATATTCTTAACAAATTACAGTCTACAGATTGCATTACACATTAACTATATTGAGAGCTTCAACTTCCTGTTCTTCGGCATCAAGCAAAGGGATCCATCAGTTTTCATGACTCTTATATGACCAAATTTGGTCATATAGGAGTTGCATTGACTTTTCTAAAACATATGTGCCACTAGGGATGAGAGGTTTATTGATTCATTAGCTTTGGTGATAATCTCCACTGGTTGCACCTATGGCCTTGATGTCGGCGATCTAAACCTGGCAATCTGCAATGTTTTTTTTTCTAATGTTGTTATTTTTTCATAATAGGTATTCGTTAAGGGCGGACGGGACGGTCGAGGAAATATCCGCCATTGCTCTGTTTCTTCTAAGATGGTAATCTCAGATTCTACTTCATATAATGGAACAAAAATCTATCATTGTGTATGCTCACTTGCAGTGCATATGCTGATTGTTTTTCAGCCTCATCTGTGCGATAGAAATCGAGATTACCATCTTCAAAATCGCGAGGCAAATTGTTAGAAAGAGAGGGAAGATAGGGAAAATAACACAGCGTCCCGATTCACCTTAAACATACAAGTTTAAATTGATATAAGAACAAAGTTTCGGTTTTCTTTGCGCCCCCTTATGGAAGTTTTATGAGCTTCTGGGGGTTCCAGGAAGTTACAGGGGGGGGGGGGGTCTTTTGGGGGCATTTCAAGAGGTTACAGGTCGTTATGTGATGGACTTTTAGGGGCGTGACAATGCGTTTAAGGGCGTTTTAAGGAGTTACAGATACGTTTCAGAGAGGTGTCAGATGCGATTAACGGGCTTTCAGGAGCTGCCAGGATATTTCAGGTGAGATTTTAGGGTCGTCAAAGGCATTTCAAGAAGTTATAGGACATTTTAGGGGGTTTGTTTGAACTGAATTTTCAAGAAGCGGGACCACACTTCTGTGGTGTCAGAGCAACCTTAACTGTAATATATTGAAGTGTCATTACATATAAGAGTATTATGAATAAAACAACTTACAAATCTTCAGTATTTCCTTAATTTTTAAAGATTCCTCTCGTAGCTAATAATTGGTACTTTTTATCAACAGGAGATTTCAAAGTGGTTTCAGAGAGGTAATTTCAGGGGTTCCTGAATGTTTTAGGTGAGCTTCCAGAGGAGTTTCAAAGCGAAACCCACTGCAAATCGTCCAGAACTCCCTGAAATCGCTTCGGACTTCCTGTAAAGTACCTGAGACCCTCTGACACCCGTCGAAAATCCTCTGGAAGTTCCTGAAATGCCTTCGAAATCCCCCTAAAATTCCCTCGAACCCCATGAATTGCGCCCATGTAACGCCTCGGTTACGTCTCGGAATCTCGCTGAAAATTCTCCTTGTGGTGGTAT
This sequence comes from Aedes albopictus, assembly GCF_035046485.1. Taxonomy (NCBI): domain Eukaryota; kingdom Metazoa; phylum Arthropoda; class Insecta; order Diptera; family Culicidae; genus Aedes; species Aedes albopictus. The sequence goes on from NC_085138.1 coordinate 5,897,375, forward strand.
TTTGTGCAATTTGAATTATTCTGGTTAATCACGAAGTAGCAACTAAGAACTATACGGTCATCTTTGCATGTTCATGCTCAAATTTGTTGTCCGTATGTCTTACGAAATCTCAGAAAGAGCACCTAAACTGCCGTAATTCTGCAAAGTGACGTAAGCGACATTGATAGTTTTGGGGTATTTTTTTGGTTATTATGCATAAAACTCTTGGTCATCTTCTAAGTTTCTTTCCATAGATGACTGATTACGATACCACAGTGTTATTGTTACACCAGATATTATATATAACTAGCTGTCCCGGCAAACTTTGTCTTGCCGTCTTGTGGTGGTTTGACAACTGTTGTGCTCAAAATAGCACCGCACTCTAGATTGATTTCATTTCGGTCGTGTTGATTTCCTTCCCAGCTCATAGAAAATCAGTTCTTTTTCAATTTTGTTACTTTTCTAGTTGATTTTCGTAACTTTTTGTACATATAAACACAGCCACCATGAAAACGAATCGAAGCGTGCAAGAGCCATCCTAATCGGTTCAGCCGTTTGTGAGTTTTGTTGCCTCAAAGGGATTTCAAACTCATTTTTATATATATAGATATTCCAAAAAATGTTGAAATTTTCAATGGCGCTTACGTCACTTCGCAGAATTACGGCAGTAAAGCCTATTTGTATGAGTTCTGAGGAAGTGCTCGTGATATTGTTCAAAAATTCCTGATCTAAGATGACATTTGGAGCATTATTCTAAGAGAACTGTTTTTTTTAATTTCTAATGAGCTAACAATAAGAGGTCCTAGGGAAAATCCTAGATGAATGCATAATTCAACACTTCCACATTTACTATATGGTTTTGAAAACCCAACGGTAATTGTGGTGGTTTATTCTTTGCACATTTTTTTTTCAAAAGTGGATCGAAGCAAAAAAAGAAATAAAAACCCAAATTAATCCACCTAGAGGTGATAGTGCCTTTCTCGTCGTATATGTTCTCACGATCTTTCCGTCGACGTAAGTCAAAGTGTTCCTGAATCCTGATATTTTTTTAAGAAAAGCAAGCATTTTATCAAAATCATCATTGAATTGACTTAAAACTTATTGATGGCACATACTCCGACGTTGTGTTCAGCGTAAAAGCAGAGCTGAATAATATCAGATTTCTCAGTTGACTGCTTGAGCACCTTCACTAACATTGGGAGCTGATCAATATCAAGACGATACTAACAAGCTAAGATATAACTTTTTACACATTCACAGATCACTTTGCGGTCTTCGATAAAGTTTTTTCTGCACATTCTAGGTTATATTTTATTGACCGTTAAAAACAAGAACGTAGTGAGTATAGTGAGACGTCTGTTTGTATGTGGGTTTAATATGTCAAGATTTTGTTCTCATACACATATTTATCGCTTGCATTGATTTTATTTTCTTTCGTAGTTCCGGCGAAGCATCAAACGCTGGTTGTGCAACCCTACCAGTAGTCTCTAATGTGGTATGAGCCTATTTTCTAGTTAACCGTTCCTCAGATTATTAAAAAAGCCGTGAGTAATGTGTCGCATGGTACATTTGGTTACTTTCCGGAACAGGTTCCGAAGCACCACCGGGTCTCCCAAATATAGTCTGAGGCAATATCATTGCTAACGTACATCAGGTTACCTAAAAAAACCACGGTTTGATTTATCTTATGCATGGGTACAAATCACTTTTACATTTGACCACTTCCAGTGGGACACCCAGAACTAGTTTCGGGACACTACAGGTTGTCTAAAATATGGTCTAAGGCTATGTTCTTACGAATCGATCATCGTGTTATCAAAAAAGGGTCTCCAGTTGGCCTAGTGGTTAAGGCTATGAATCGCCAATCCGGAAACGGCGGGTTTGATTCCCGTTCCGGTCGGGAACGTTTTCTCGACTTCCTGAGCATAGTGTATCATTGAACTTGCCTCACAATATATAAATTCATGCAATGGCGGGCAAAGAAAACCATTCAATTATTTACTGTGGAAGTGCTCAAAGAACACTAAGTAGAAGAGAGGCAGGCCAAGTTCTAATGCGAACGTCGAGCTATAAAGAAGAAGAAGAAGAAGTTATCAAAAAATCTGCTATTTGATGTACTGCCAAACCCCGCGTATTCATCACTCCTTAATAAGACACTTTTTAACTTGTACCCGCTCATTCGAAATTTGTTGAATTAAAAAAATGATCAAATGTCACAGTGTAATACACTGTAAATACGAATGATACAATATTGTGATGTTACTTACACCCGCAGTGGCTCCTCGTGCAGCTGCTACTTCCGAAAGTTCGAATTTGGTGCATTCCGACACCGCATTGGTGATCAACCGCAGTGAGCCTCGGAAGCCAACAATCGTAAAATGTACAAGCTATCAATTCGTACCACCACAATATCTGTAAGATTTGTGTTCAAAAACAAATCATACAATCTTAACAAAACTAAAATAGAGTTAGTTTATCGAATTGAAAGTTTACACAGGTAATTTGACAGCAATCATTGTCGAATTAGCGTGGTTTTATGGTACGACACGCATGGATTTGATTCAATTTCACATTTACAACTTTCGGTTTACATTTTACCACTTACCGATTGTCCCTGATGTAAGACCACATGACTAGTTTCATGCAAATTATTAATCAGTTCTCCTAAAAAGTCGCAAATTGATGTAATGCATGTATGGGTTTGGTTCATTCGTGCATTTCGCCAGTTCCGGCGAGGCACTCGCATCTGGTTCCGGAACACTACTGACCTGAGACTATTTTCTTGCTGACCGTTCTTCGCGTTATCGAAGAAGCCGTTATTTAGTGTGCTGCGTGTATGCGTTTGGTTTTTTTTTCTACATTTGACCACTTTCGATGGGGCACCAGGAACCGGTTTCGGCACACTATTGGTTTTCCAAAGTATGGTCTATGATTTTTTTGTTAACTGTTCATCAGCTTACCTAAAAAGTCATTAATGTGTCGAATTTATGGGATTGGTTCTCCTTTACATTTGACCACTTCCGATGGGGCAACCGTAATCGGTTGCGGAACACTACCGGTTGTCCCCAATATAGCCGGAAACTTTTTTTTTGTCAAATCAAGATGCCTTAAAATCCGCGATTTGATGTGTCGCTTGCATGGGTTTGGTTCCCTTTTATATTTAGCCATTTCCGGTGGGACACCCGGAACCGGTTCTGGATCACAACCGATTCAGATATGTTCTGAAAATATTTTCCTGCTTACTGTTCATCAGGATATAAAAAAAGCCACGATTTGATATGTCCCTTGCATGGGTTTAATTAACTTTTACACTTTGCCACCTCCGGCGGAACATCTGAAACCGGTTCCAATATGGTCTGAGAATGCTTTCCTGCTTACTGTTCATCAGGTTATCGAAAAAGCTGTGGTTTGATATGTCACATGCATGGTTTTATTTCAATTTCATATTTGGCCACTTCCGACGGGACACCCGGAACCGGTTCCGGGACACAACCGGTTCAGATATGGTCTGAGAATATTATCCTGCTTACTGTTCATCAGGATATCAAAAAAGCCACTATTTGATATGTCGCATGCATGGGTTTGGTTAACTTTAATACTTCGCCACTTCCGGCGGGACATTTGCAACCGGTTCCGGAACACTACCGGTTTCGATATGGTCTGAGAATGTTTTCCTGCTTACTGTTAACCACGTTATCGAAAAAGCCGCGGTTTGATATGTCGCATGCATGGGTTTAGTTCACTTTTATGTTTGGTCACTTCCGGCGGGACATCCGGAACCGGTTCCGGGACACTACCGGTTCAGATATGGTCTGAGACTATTTTTCTGCTTACCATTCATCAAGTTATCGAAAATGCCGTAGTTTGATGTGCCGCATGGATGGGTTTGTAGCGTTTTCATATCTGGCCCCTTCCTGGGGTACCGGTCCGGAACACCTAAATGCCCATAACTCCGGAACGGCTGGACCGATCTGAACCATTTTCAATAGGAAACAATGGGACCAGATTCCGCGTCGAATGAACCGTCGGTCAATAAAATCGGTTGAGGTTTACTGCCAAAAAATGATGTGAGTTTTTTTGTACACACACATACACACACACACACATACACACACACACACATACACACACACAGACATCACCTCAATTCGTCGAGCTGAGTCGATTGGTATATAAGACTTGACCCCTCCGGAGGCTCTATCAAATTTTCGTTTTTGGAGTGAACATATAGCCTTTCGGTACACCTTGGTGTACGAGAAAGGCAAAAAAAATAAGTTGCGTTTTTGAAGAAAAAAAGCATGAAAAAAAACACTGGGATGACTTTCTGGAAAAGTTCACGGATACATTAGAAAAAGAAAAATTGAAGACCTATACTTATGGAAAATCGATTTAAAACAAATAGATAAATCAAATGGTGATGGTTTCATCTTGTGCACACCTCGAGAAGGGGTTCATTTTGCCCCATTTTATCCTAAATCAGCCATTTTCTATGTACTTTCATAACTTTACCGCTAATTTTTATGTATATAAATTGACGAATATGATACTATTATGTTTACAGAGTAGAGTGATGAAGAGTGTATGCAGTTCTGAGCCTAATAAGTGAACCATTTTGTCCTATTTTACGCTAAATTTATAGTTTTAATGAATGTATGCCTGTAATTTCAATTAATTCAGATTTTCTTGCACATGAATGAACAAATTTCATGCTATTATATCTACAAAGTTGAATAACGATGATATCATGCTATGTTCAGTCCAAGTGGCGTATTTTAATCCATTTAACCCTATATTAGTAATATTGGTGAATATAACGTCTATAGCTTCAAATGCTGCAATAATTTAAGCTTATTATTGGACAAGTTATATCAGGCCAAACATTTCAATAGGTCCTATCTGCATTTGAGAGCCTCTCTTTATTCACTTTCTCTTTCAATTATTGCAGTGTAATGGTACACTTTTCAACTATTTTTGCAATACAAATCAAAAGACGATTGTTTTGACCATCGTTCAATGCAAGGAGACAATCATAATACAGATAAACAGCTGAGATATTAACGAAAGAGAGGGAAACCAAAGAGAGCCTCTCTTCTGCAGATTGGACCTTTAGACATGTTTGGCCTGATATGTTATCAGAACTACAGCCCTGAATGATGATGAAGTCATGCTGTGACATGTCTAAGTAATGGTCCATTTTACCCCATATCACCCTATACAAGTTATTTAGCAAACAAATCTGTATAAATTAGTTTTATAGATATTCTTACAAAGTAATCGACCAATTAGATGTTATCTGATTTGGATGGCAGTGATGAGATGGGGTTCTGAGCTCAAGAAATGGTCCATTTTACCCAATTTTACCCTATATTCATAATTTTAATGAAAATAACCCCCTAAATCATGCTGATGATTTTAAAAATGTCGCTCTAAATCCGATACTGATATTTTTGTATAGTAAGGTTCAAATTTGACGTTATCAACTTTACATAATGTGGTGATGTTATGCAGTGCTTCCAGAGGGATTCTAGAAGATTCCTGACAGGGACACCAGTAGAATCCCGACATGTATTCCAAAGAAATCCTGACAGGAGTTCCAGGAAAAATCCTGTCAGAAACAGCTGAAGCATACTGACAGGTATTGTAGGGAGTGTAGAATTAGCATAAGTTAAAATACACGTAAATACAAACAAAAAAAAAAAAAAAAAGGTATTGTAGGGTAAGCTTGGCAGAGATAACAGGAATATGCTGACAGGAATTCTGGGAAAATCCTGACATGAATTCCGGAAGAACCCTGACAGGAATTCCGGAGGGATGTTGACAGGAATTTCAGAGGAATCCTGGCAGGAATTGCGGAGAAATCCTGGAATAAATTCCAAAGAATTCCGATGGAAACCTAACAAAAATTCCAGAGGAATCCTAATAAAAGCTCCGGAGGAATGCTACCCGGATTTCCGAAGATATCCCAACAGGATATCCGGTGTAATCTTGAGGATTATTCCGGTGAAATCCTAACAGGAATTCCGAAGGAAACCTAACAAGAATCCTAACAGGGGCTCCAGGCAAAATCCCGACAGGGATTCCAGTGCAAATCTGGCAGGAATTTCAAGGGAATATTGGCAATAATTTCTGCAGAATCCTGGGATTCCAGTGAATCCCGACGTGAATTTTAAGCGGAATCCTGGCAGTAATTCCTTCAAAATTCTGGTTGAAGTTCTAGCGTAATCCTAATAGGGATTCCAGGGGGTTCCATGCAGGTATTTCAGTGATAATCCTGAAAAGAATTCCAATGTAAATTCTGACAGAGATTCCAACTTATATCCTGGCAAGGATTCCAGTGGAATCCATGATCAGTCCCAGCAGGATTATCGTGGAATCCCTGTTAGGACTCCTCAGGATCTCTGTCAGGATTCCCCTGTAATTTCTGCCAGTATTCCTCTGGAATCCCTGTTAGGATTACGCTAGAATGACTGCCAGGGTTTTGGTGGAATTCCTGCCAGGATTCCGCTAGGATTCACGTCAGGATTCCCACTGAAATCGCAGTCAGGTTTACCACTGGAATCCTTGTCAGGAGTACCCTGGACTTCCTGCCAAGAATTTCCTAAATCTCTACCAGAAATCATCTGGAGTCCCTGCTATGTTTCTATTAGAATTTCTGCCAGGATTCTGCTGGAATTATAGCCAAGATTCCCGTAAAACTCCTGCCTGAGCTTTCACCGGAATAACTCTCAGGATTACACCGGATTTCCTGTTTTGAAATTTTATTAGAATTCCTCCTGAATTCCTTTTAGGATCCCTCCAGAACCCCTATCTAAATTTCTCCGCAATTCATGTCAGGATTCCTCTGAAATTTCTGTCTGGATCTTTCCGGAATTCCTGTCAGAGTTCCACTTGAATTCATGTCAGGATTTCTCTCGAATACCTGTCAGGATTCTCCTGTTTGTAATAATCAGTGATTAATCATTGATGTTAATAAACGAGATGAGATAAATCATAACGGAACGACGGAACAAACAGACGTAACACTTGCGAAATTTCCATCGACCACGCTTTGAACAATCACTTATTAGGCTCAGCACTGCTTGAACTCTTCAGCACTCTATCCTGTATACATAATAGTATCATATTCGTCAATTTATATTCATAAAAATAGGCGGCGCGTAGAGTTACGGTATACACCAATTGAAAACGACTGATTTAGGGTAAAATGGGGCAAAATGAACCCCTTCCCGAGGTCTGCATAAGATCAAACTATCACCATTCGATTTATTGGCCCATTTTCCATGGAAATGAGTTTCGAAACCAGCGGCTTCTAAATAAGTCCGATTACGGGCGCGTTTCTGCCCGCTGTGCATTGTCGCTATTGAAATCATGACGTAATGCTCGTTTGGCTACAGTGTTCTTCGCCTCCGCGAGTCTATGGAATCTATAGTGTCTATACTTTCTAGTCGTACTGCAGCGTGTCCTATTTATGTTTTTTTTTGTATTTATAAAATTTTCGTTTTTTGTTCGCACTGAGGTTCCAATTATTCGGACCAATCATTAAATATGTATACGCATGAATTTCTGTCCGTTATGTTATGGATTTGAGAACTGCTGAACCGATCAGCGTGAAATTTTGTATGTGGGTACTTTTGAGGCCGGGGAAGATTCTTAGCATAGTGTGAGACTCATCGGAACTCTGGAAAAAGGAGCTCTCATACAGATGAAGTTGCGGGTGGACTTCTCTATGACAGAAAACAGTAGGCAGGCAGTACGATGTTTTTCGGGACAGCTAGTAGTTGTATAAACGTCATTAGATTATTCCTTCTGTAACTTTTAAGCTTTTACGTTATACTCTGTAAACAATACTCCGTTAACAATTCCCCCTAGTATACTTTGGTCCTTACTGTAGTGATCGAAATATTCTTGGATCTTTTTCGCGAATCATTTCATTTTCAATTCAATACACCTCACATTTTACTTTGAAACACATTAATTATCGCGAAAGCTAACCAACAAACTGACGTTCACATTCGAATCCTCATTAGACGCCTACTATTATTCAACTTTCTCTACAACGACGGTCTTTATAATTCACATCTCTACTCCTTAATGCATTTGCTTATGTCGTACTTTCTTGAACAGGATTATATTAAGATTATCCTATATTTATTATCCCATATGATCCCTACACATACAAAATTAAAAAAAATGTGGCCAATCAGTTTTTTTTCTCCCTAGAAACAATTTAGTTTATGAGCAGACCCTTATTCAGTCTATCGAAACAAGGAGAACTTTTGCCATTCGAAGCAGCTTTGTAGTTTTTTGGAAACCTGTTAAATTTAAAGTTTGCTTCAATACTTTTTCAGTAAATTTGAATTATACGGCAATGTTTTAACGAGTTTGCTTAAACAAAAGCCCGAATGACGAAGAAAACAAATTTGCCGCAAATAACAAAGGTACTTTCTAAAAATATGGCGAAAAAATGTAAAAATTCTTGAATTTTACAAATGTTTAACATTGTTTTATTTGTTCACACATATAATTTTATGCTGTTGTTAAACATCCAGGAAAATTTTTGATCGCCTAACTCCTGAAGGTTTCAATTTTACCGTGACCAAGCATTACAATGCAAAGCGCCGGATGAGTCCGCCCTGCTCCCATCCAAAATGACGGTGAAATTTATGGTGGCGATAAAATTTCCTATCGATTGAACTTGAACCGCTTTCGCGAGCTTCATTTGCACGACAGCAGCGCCAACACGAGAGAGATAGGTATAGATGGGACATCCCAGTTGGCTGTGATCGAGATTGTGTGCAGCCAAGCCACCATCAAGTTGGCCATGGGGGAGTTTTGCTTTATGATTTTCCCCTGGTGCATAATTAAAGAGACATTGGAATAGCGGATGGTTGTGGGTCAGTGTAGTGGCGGAGGGTTTTCGATCTGACCACAAAACATACGACCGTCGTCGGGCGATGGCATGGCGGCGGCTGCTGCGGTAATGTTTTCCTATCGGTAATGTTTAATTTTGAAAATTGGTAACATGGGGAAAACTGTTGATTGCTGCGATGTGGATGGTCGGTCATCGTTGGGCTACTGTGGTTAAGCAAATATTTGCCATAAAATTTTCGCGGAAATTAATGTTCATTTAGCGAGTATTGATTTATGAAATGTTGCATTCGATACTGTTGTGAGTGAAAAGTAAACGTGTTTGGTTAAATAAACAACTTAAAATTTTTAGGTAGATGAATTCTAATATGATTTTTTTTATCTGTATTAACAAGATTTTTTGCCCTAGGCTAGTTCATCGCGGGACCCACGCTTTACTTCCCTTCCGAAGGAAGAACTCACATTTCTGCGAGTATGTCGGGAGTAGGTTTCGATCCCAGGTCCTCGGCGCGATAGTCAAGTGTTCTACCCATCACACCAGGTCCTCTCCACGCTAATATGATTATTTGTTGTCAGATTGATCAAATTTGTGTATCGCTTACAGTAAAAATGGCAGCACAGCATTGGGTTGAAGCTTATTCAGACTATATTATCAAATTACTCGCATTGAAGTACTGAATCGTCCACTTTTGTCGCAAAATCGTCTCACTACACTTTCTCAAATCTAAGTTTTGTCCACTCCATTCCAAACATTTCCCACTGTGCACGTGTCTGAACTGTTGCGTCTTTTGCTCATAAATCCACAGCTGATTGCCTTTCATTCGATGGCAGCGATTCATTTCCAACCTCTTTCCATCGTAATCCAGACAATGATCTTTACGCGTGATCTCTCCCTGGTTCGAGAAATACCACTGTTGACGGCGTCCTTGACCGTGGCACAAACCTACACCACATTTGTTCTGCTGAAGTGGCCAGTCGAGGCATTGGTCAGCACCTTCCGCTACGCTTCGAATCTCTCCTCGTCCCACAGCCTTGGATGGATCGAACTGCTCCGGGAAGACGTTTTCCATGTACCATCGGAACGATTTGCAGTTCAAGTGTTGCCTAAGTAGCTTTCGTGAAGAGACGTCTCCGAAATCTCCACGTTTGCTCAAACCTCCGAAAGATTCATAATAGTATTGGGCGTATTCGTCCATCCAAACTTCGGCTAGGCGAACCATGTTGCGTTTGATGACTGCAGAGGAGTGCTGCAAATGATTTGATGAAGTTATTGAAGTGAAGAATGATGAATCACCCTCGAAAAACTTACAGATATGTAAGGATGCTTTCGTTTCTGGACGTGAGCAACCCTCGAGCAGGGTACGATCTGCATGGAACCGCCACACATCCACGTTTTGAACGAAAGTTCCAAGTGTTCGGCTCCGTAAGTTTCGAACCCCTCGTCGTACCATCCCAAGTGGGCAAAGAATGCCTTATCGATGGTGAACAGGCCACCTGGCATCACCGGAGTATCGAACGGTTCCAGTGGGTTTTCAGCCTGTTGTTTCCGTTCCGTTCGAAGCTCCCATTGGAAGTTACCCAACCAGTCGAACTTTCCGTACAAGTGTTGTGACAATTCAGTGTCCAGGGTCATCGTGTCACCTTGGATCCAGTCCATCGCAGGAATTGCGATGGTTTTTGAATTTCGTGCAACGCGGTCCAGAAGTGGTTCCAGCCATCCTGAAGTAGAATATCTGTTTTTATTCTTTATCCTTGTGTGGTGACCATTCAAGTGCTACGCAAACTTTTAAAAGTGAAACGAACTTTAGAGGAAGAGGTCTGAGATGTTCTATCAACTTCGTCTACGTAATTTATGAACAGCGCCTTAACATATCTATACCTACTTCGCACTCAACGTGAGCATCCAGGAACGTTATGATCTGCGCTGTAGTATTCCACGCTCCAAGCATTTTCGCCCGAATCAATCCTAGTCGTTTGGTGGCTCGTACAATTCGAACCTTCGAATATGACCGAAAGTATTCATCCAGCTGCGTTTTCGTGTGCGCTGTATAGAAGAATATTGTTACATATTGCTTCGAAGTTCTACACCAAATCATTGACATCAACTCACACAAGAACGAAAAGTCATCCACGAGCACAATTTCCTTCACAAGGCCGGGAGGAGATCGATCCAGGATCGAATGGACAGTCCGTAATAGTACTGACCAAGCTTCGTTGTAGAACACCACTACAATCGAAGTCTCGGGCAGCTCACGTAGGAACCGATCCGCCTGTTTGCACCAATTGTCTCGATAGTCCGGAAGCCGCCGCCTCACCGATATCATATCCGATAGGACCTGGTTGAATCCCTGATCATTGTAACCTTCTTCAATCAGATTTGCTAATGCTGCGTTTGTGCTTCCGAGAGTTACAGTAGATCCCATGTCTCCCGGAGGTGTTGGCTGCTTCGGGTTCAATGCCTGAGAGGTACGCTTAAGACGTTCCGCTGGGTCATGGTCGCTTCGACCCGGTTCTATGACACAGTCAACATTGTCAATCGTTCTGTACCAGAACTGCACCACTAGTCTACAAGATACAACGATCCAAACCAGCACACCGGCACACAAGTGCTTCTTCTTCTTCAGAATCTGGAGTGGAATCGGAACAGAGGAACCCGTATTTGGTTAGTAATGTATCAAATGAACACCTAATAAGTTTTAAATGACGATTACCTGAATCATGATCTACTCTACGTAGAAGTAACACTTGAAAGTAACTGAAACGAGATCGCCCGTTCAGGTGCTGTTTTATGGTTTGCAGGTCAAGAGTACGGTGAAGTGCGTCAAAACAATAAACAGATAGTACGCAATGCGTGTGTTCTATTCTTCAGTTTTTATCGTTTACTACGTAGTTGCGCTTGTGTACAAATATGACTGAAAAGTTTGGTACCGTTCTGCGAGACACAACTTATCTAAATGGACAAACAACTTTTTCGTAGCATATTAATGAATGAACGGCCGGCGCGTTGTAACACATTCCGAGAGATCCACATTTTGCACAGTGAGCTGATTTCGTGCACAAGGTGGGTGAAATTTATTACACTGCTCTGGAATCTCCATTCAAGTAGAGCCCATGTAGGAAAAATCTTTTTGGGTACCTCCATTTAAGTAATGTTACCTATACGGAATTTGATTTTGTTCAAAACACTTGGGTTAGGGATTGGGTTGGTTAACGGGAAAAAAGCAGTGTGTGGAGTAAAGTGGAAATTAGGGTGTGTTCAGAAATGAGGCATAGAAGGGGGAGGGGGTGGGGTTGTTGAAGGGTTCCTATTTTAGGTCCTCCAAAAAACTTTCTTGAGAATATGTCATCGGATATACATACATAACTTGTGTGTTCGACTGAAATTCGTGCTAACACAGCCTCATGCAACTATGTGCTGTCAAGTGGTGAGTACAATGTTTGTTCTAGAATCTTGAAGAACTCCCTTAAGTATATTTACAATAGGATCTACAGACGCAATCAGCCTAGAACGTCTTGAATTCCTTCTGAAACCGCATGAATTACTATAAATCGCTCCTGAAATTGCCCCGAAGTTGAGAGCAGTGATCCAAAATGTATTGTCCCCAAAGTTTAGCCCCCCAGATGAACACTCCCAATTAACGCTGATCCGGCTCCAGAATCATTGCTGAGTACTTCATTTGCTGTGAGGGATAGCGGCGCTAAGGGGGACCCAACAGAAATGACTACCAAATCAATGAACAACAACAACTGCAACCGCCCCAATCTCGAGCGATTGTAAAAAAAATTTAAAAAAAAATGTACTTTTCGGATGTGATATTTTGTGGAAAAGCTAAATGAATCCTTAAAATAGATTATTTATTAGTTCTTATACTTAGCTGCGTTTTCCATGTGCAGATTTTCAGGATTACTCTTCCTGTTTTTTCTTCTTTTTTTTTCACAAAATAAAAACGAACTTCCTAGTCTTCACTATACACTTCAATGTCACTTACTAAGAACTCCCTAAATAACTCAACTTCTTATTAACAACTCTTAAAAAAATTCTAAGCACTTCCTCGATCAAGGGTCCGGCAGCGGTTTTTATATCCTGAGATTTCAACCTACACATCAACTCTCATTACAATACATATGCACTACACTTTTCAATCATCCCCACTCTGGAATCAGAAAAGAATCCTGGAGTTCCTGAGCTGGAAAGAGATGTGTATATATCCTTCTTTCATTTGTGCTGTTTCCCCATATGATGTCTTTTTGAATCAAAGAGATTCATTTGACCAATCATATTCATCATATTTCCCCTTTTGGTTGATTACATGAACTCAAACGGTTCATTTGACCAATCGCATTCCAAAATTTTCCCCCCGAACTTGCATGCGTTTCAGCCCCTGCGCCTAGAAAAAATCTTGAGCTCGGGATAAACTTTGATTTTTCATGGCGAGTTAAAAACAAATATTCAAATCTAATGAAACTTCGATTCTATTGGAACCCAACCCGTTTCTACACACCAAAAGTATATTTTTAAACCGATAGTTTTTCTCGTCCTTAAAAACTAAACATCATTCCATATCCCTTGTGTTCCCATAAAAATCGAACCCATCATTTTATAATTTGAAGGCAAACCATCCTCATGAAGTCCGACCCTAAAGGGGCCTTTTTCTATTTTTCAATCCGACCACGTCCGAGATAATTATCCATGACAAAAAAAAAAGTTTTCGTTCAGCATCGGGATAATTCGGGTCCCTAAAAACAATGGTGGGGAGAGATCGAGTCAGCATCGGAATATTTATCCGTGACGAATGGAAGGGAGAGATCGGATCCACGATCGGTCTTGATCGGGATGCGGGTCCTACAGAATATCCCTAAAGAGTGGTGGGGAGAGTTCGGTTCAACTTCGGACTTTTTATCCGTGACGAATGAAAGAGAGAGATCGGATCCATATTCGTTCAACTTCGGAATATTTATCCGTGATGAATGGAAGGGAGAGATCGGATTCACGATCGGTCTGGATCGGGATACTACGGATCCTACAAAATATCCCTAAAGGGTGGTGGGGAGAGATCGGTTCAACTTCGGAATTTTTTATCCGTGACGAATGAAAGAGAGAGATCGGATCCACGATTATTCTTGATCGGGATAATACGGATCCTACAAAATATCCCTAAAGAGTGGTGGGGAGAGATCGGTTCACCTTCGGAAATATTTATTCGAAATATGGTGAGGGGGTATGATATTCCAAATTTGCACCCCTTTCCCATAAATAAAATTTTTACACACTATCAATATAAAGTGGTGGGGATAAGATCTAATTCGTGATAAAAATGAAGTTTTCCCAATTGATTGATTCGTACTCAAATGTATGAAGAAAATGTCTCGTACTCAAATTCGTTCGAGAACCCCTGTAGTACGAATACTCATAATCACAGTTGGATCGATTGTTCCTTACCCCAGGCTCTCGCCTTGAATAAGTGGCTGAATCTATGCCTTGTATGAATCATTGAATGGATTCCTATCTCCATCTATCGAAACATATGCCATGTTCCATAAGGGGTAATCTGTTCTAAATGGAAGAACAAAAAGAAAACCCAAGACGGACTGTCGCTTGCAACACGCATTGCGTTTTGATCGCGCGTCCGATCGATATTTCTCCAAACATAAACAACTCTCAGCTAAACGCCATACTATCGGTGGTTGTTCTAGAGGAAGAGTGTTTATAAATATTGTCGCATATGGTGTATGCAAAGTTTTCTCCCCTTGAACTTGAAAAATATTCAAAGTCAGGGCTATATGTGGCTTGTTATGCTCGCAGTGGCGAGTGGATCTAGGCCAAATCGATTCAATTCTAATTGAATGGTCCAAAGTAAATTTGGACACTCAAAAACACTCAACTACTGCTTTTAATCAAATATGCCAACTTGTAACAAACTGCCTTTTTACAATGGGCAGTTTGTTGCACAACAACAATGTGATCGAGAGTGGAGAGGCAGAGAGAACGGCGTTCAACCCGTTCGCGTGAGGAGGACTGGCGAGATCGCCACTACGAGGGACTGTTGGCAGAAGTTCAAAAGGAGGAGCAAGAGGCGGTGCAGCACTGGGCGACGAAGCGCAGATGACCGGTGCGGACCTCACACGGGTGCTGATCCGCAATAGGAGCGGACTACCAAAGATGTTGGTACTTGCCGAAAAGCTGGACGAGCTGATCGGCTACACGGACTACCATCAGCCAGGATCTGAAACAGGACTGGAGAGATGATGCTAGTGCTGAAGAAGGAGGCGGAAAAGAAGGCACCTCCTACAAAGCACCAGCTGAAGAGGTACAGGGCCGAAAAGTGCAGGTGAGAGTAAAAACCTGGATGAGATCTCCGACGTAGTACTTAAGAGAGTTTGACTGATATGTGTGATCTAGCTACTTTATCGGCGCTGCAGTCTTGGGAATCAAAACGGCAGTTTTAGATTTGTCCCGACGTTTCGACTCTGTTTCGAATCTTCTTCGCAGAGTATAACCCGCCTCCCTGTCGCGCTTTCCCGTTCGTAAGTGGGTGGCTTAAGCGCCACTCCTAAAGGAGACCACCCAACAGTTTGCAGGTTTGCCCGGCCTGAGACCCTTCCGGGGAATGGGTTAATTTTTAGAACAGGGGAAAGAAGCTGACTGGCTGCGTTAAACTTTCCGCAGTACTTCAGAAGGGACGAAAGATCATCAATGCCCTAGAAGTTACAAATACAAACTCCTTGAATGCTTCAAAACCGAAATCAACTAGGCGGAGTTTTATCATCATCGGCCCAGTCCAAAAGTCTCTCCAAATCAAACCACTTCCAATTGGAGAGGGTCAAAAGGTCGATTTCGGGCCGACTTACCCCGTACAACAAAATCAAATTACAAGGAAACGATCACGAACTACATGAAAATCCCTCACAAGACACTAATTTCTCGGTACTCTACACATTAACGGAAAACGTTTGGGAACTACTGTTGCATTTATTAAACGACACTACAAATGTTTTTACATGCTATAAAATACCAAACGCAGAAATCGATTTTCTTTAGGAATTCCTAGAGACGTTCTTGAAAAACTTCTCTGACATTATCGACGTCAGGACCTATCGTGGTGCCAACATCGACTCCGACCACTATCTTAGTCAAACTGCGCCCAAAACTCTCCGTCATCAACAATGTACGGTACCGGCGACCGCCACGGTACAACCTAGAGCGACTGAAGCAATCGGATGTTGCCAGACGAGGGCGAGCTCGATGAGGCCCCTCTAGAGGACTGCTGGAGTACAGTGAAAGCAGCCATAAACAACGCAGCCGAGAGCACCATCGGATACGTGGAACGGAATCGACGGAACGAATGGTTCGACAAAGAGTGCAGAACGGTTTTGGAGGAGAAGAACGCAGCGAGGGCGGTAATGCTGCAGCAAGGGACTCGACAGAACGTGGAACGTTACAAACAGAAGCGGAAACAGCAGACCCGCCTCTTTCGGGAGAAAAAGCACCGCCTGGAAGAAGTGGAGTGTGAAGAAACGGAGGATACGACGACGCCAGTGCAGCGGAGGACGGAAATGAACCAACTCCCATGCTGAGGGAAGTTAAGGATGCCATTCACCAGCTCAAAACCAACAAAGCAGCTGGTAAGGATGGTATAGCAGCTGAACTCATTAAAATGAACCCAGAAAAGTTGGCCACCTGTCTGCCAGGATCTGGGGAACCGAACAGCCACCGGAGGAGTGGAAAGAAGGGGTAATCTGCCCCGTTTACAAGAAAGGCGACCATTTGCAATGTGAGAACTTCAGGGCGATCACTATTTTGAATGCTGCCTACAAAGTGCTATCCCAGATCATCGTCCGCTGTCTATCACCTAAAACGAATGAGTTCGTGGGAAGTTATCAAGCCGGCTTCATCAGCGGCCGGTCGACACCATTGATCAGATGTTCACGGTACGGCAAATCCTCCAGAAAAGTCGTGAATACCAGGTCGGAACGCATCACTTGTTCATCGACTTCAAGCCGGCATACGACAGTATCGACCGCGCAAATCTATGGGGAATCATGGACGAAAACGGCTTTCCTGGGAAGCTGACTAGACTGATTAAAGCAACGATAGACGGTGTGCCAAACTGCGTTAGGGTTTCGGATGAACTATCCAGTTCATTCGAATCTCGCCGGTGACTGCGACAAGGTGATGGACTCTCATGCCTACTCTTCAACATCGCTCTGGAAGGTGTGATGCGACGAGTCGGGCTCAACAGCCGGGGAACGATTTTCACAAAATCTGGACAATTTGTGTGCTTTGCGGATGACATGGACATCATTGCAAGAACATTTGGAACGGTGGCAGAGCTGTACACCCGCCTGAAACGCGAAGCAGCAACGGTCGGACTGCATCAAATGTGCCATGTACAAAATGCTAATAAGACCGGCGGTCCTCTACGGGCACGAGACATGGACGAGGAGGACCTGCAAGCAAGTTTTCGAGCGACGCGTGCTAAGGACGATCTTCGGCGGTGTGCAGGAGAACGGTGTGTGGCGGAGAAGGATGAACCATGAGCTCGCTGCACTTTACGGCGAACCTAGCATCCAGAAGGTGGCCAAAGCTGGAAGGATTGGGTGGGCAGGGCATGTTGCAAGAAAGCCGGACAACAACGCTGCAAAGTTGGTGTTTGCAATTGATCCGGTTGGCACAAGAAGGCGTGGAGCGCAGAGAGCACGATGGGCGGACCAGGTGGAGCGTAACCTGGCGAGCATTGGGCGTGACCGAGGTTGGAGAGCTGCAGCTGCAAATCGAGTATTATGGCGGCAAATTGTTGATTCAGTATTATCATGAATTTGATGTTAACTAAATAAATGAAATGAACGCTTGTAGATCCGGTGACCTGGAAGCATCAATGTCATCTAAATACACAAGTTGTGCTTATAGAAAATGTTTAAGGACCTTTAAATAGTTCCAATTCGATTCAATGTTATTGATATTTGGAAGTTTTTTTTTTGTAAAGCCCATCCTCCTGGAAAACTACAATTAAAAATACATCATTCCAAACTTTGAATGTCTTGATCGCAAAGTTATACATACAAAAGGCGCCCCTCGTCAATCCAACTTAGCAATAATCACAACTTTCTGCTTTCACCGACGTCCATTCCATTCATCGTTCGGTGACGCCGTTTCTGTGTTAATTTATTTTATGCAGTTTTTTTTGTCGTCAAGTTTTACATTCTACGAACAAATTGAAGTAGAATCTTGTAGGTAGCAGCCCAGCCCTGTCGCGCCAGGCAGCCAGGAGCAACGAAATCATTAGAACATATTTTCCGACAGTCGCTACAAGCTGAAACATTGGCCCTGCTCGAAGGAATGCAAAGAAGCAGAAAAAAGCACTAATGAAACAATGGTGCACTCACTGTTCGTGTCGTTTAACATGGGTAAATTTATAACTTAATAGCCGTTTAATTAAATAAAAGTATTAGAGGCGACAAGTGATTTCTTTTTCGCTCGCGAAGGTAGAAATAAAGAATAAACCGTTGCAGCTCCTGACGACGAAGAAAATGGATCCCATAATTTCGATGAAATTGTCGCTGCTGGTGAGTGAGCTCAGTTTTACCCGACATCAAAAAAGAAGTTCCAGAAAGGGTGCCATAATTGACTGTGGAGTAATTTACCTCCCCAGGTGGCTGGCTGGTGCAAAAGAAAAGCGAGAAATCCCAAATTTACCGTTGCCCTGTGGCAGCCAAAGAAGTGAGACGAAGAACAATGAATTTCCACTTCTTTTCCAAAAAATTAAATCAAAGACAATTGAATCAATTAGGAAACCACCGAACCCCAGTGACGACGACGCGGTGCTAGTGTGCCACGTATACCTCATCAGCAGCACCGAGCCAAGCAGAGGCAGCACAGTAAATTTCCTCGCATTTTTCTGCACTCGTGAACAAAACCTTACACCGACTGGGTAGGCGTTGGAGTTGGGCAAGGGTTCGCGAGGCGTTCGTGAGCGCTAGGAATAAGGCACCGCCTACTGCACCATGTATCACCACCCTTCATCCAACACAAGAGAGCACGAGTGTGAAAAGTGAAATAAGTCACAAATGACCGGACTGCAGCAGACGACTTCTGACTCTGACTCTGAGATGACGATGGCAGGCAGCCGTCTCTGGTTCTGGTGGCGATGGTCTTGTTCGTTGGTCCGTTGACGCGTGGTTTTATCCATTTGACCTCTCCCTCTCGGTTTGTTCTGGAACGGTCCCATTTCAACGCTGCTGCGCTGCTGAAAAAAGAAGTCCAACAACAAGAAATGAGGGATATAATTGTTTCTTGTACCAGCCAGTCAGCCAGCCAGCCAGCAGCACTTGTCCGTTTGTGATCCGGGTCACGTTCTTCTAGGGACTGGCTTTTGCAGTCAGTTATCATAGGGTCGGCCAGGCAGGTGAGGGAGGGATCACTGAACAGAACGAGGTTGGCAGCTTGTGGTTGATATAAGTGCAATACGTGGTACTTAAGATCATATTTAAATGAAAAATTTAAACATAGGATGGTTTTACTTCGAGCAGCAGCATTGGAAATAGATTTTATGCAATTCAGTGTCATAATTTCTATTTTATACTACTCATTTCAGTATCATAATGGCTAACTTTTCCGTACCGGTTCATAATGCAACTGAAATGAGTTGCATAATGAAAAATAGTTGCATAAAGATCATAATACAACTCGTTTGAGTTGCATTATGAACATTATGCAACTCAAATGAGTTGCATTATGAAAAAATCATTGCATAAAATTTTGTATGGAACTCGTTCACTGGCGTAGCCACGGGGGGGGTTTTAGGGTTAAAACCCCCCCCAGAGCCAAAATTTCTGGAACAAATTTCCAGTATAAAACGCTTTGTGATGAAAAAATTTTTCGGCTGCGCCGCTATTTTGAACCTATGGCTCAAATTCAGTGTATATTTTTACGAAAAGTGAGTGTCAAATCAAAAAAGGCAATATTGAACATCGAAAACCCCTCCCAGAGCAAATTTCTGGCTACGCCACTGAACTCGTTGCAAAACTCGACTTTTCCAGCACTCTTCGTATTTATCCAACTCGGCAAGCCTCGACTCGTGTACGACTCGTGCTGAAAAAATCAACTTTTTGCAACTTGTCACATAAATAACTATAAATAGCTCATTTCAACTTTCTTTAGATATTAAAATTTGTTTTGGCCATCGCACAGTGGTCCATGAACCAGATTTACAAGGAAAGATGCATTCAACGCCTTCAATGAGTTTTAAGGCAAATATGGTCTTCTATAAAGTTGTCCCTAATAATAAGGCCCTTTATAAAATGTGCATGAAAATTAGGGTGGTCCATATTTTCAGAGAAATTGGGAACCAAACCTTTTTATTTGCAAGAATAACTGTATACATTCTTCGAGAAAGTTGTAGATCAATCAATTTTGAGCAAGTTTGCCGAAGATTCATTTTATGTAGCTTTAAAATTGACCGATCTAGAGGTATTTTTCTGAATAGGCTTAGGGTGGTTCAAGAAAAACCGGTTTTCTGGCGTTAACTGTTTCAGTTTCGATTTTTCATCAAAGTCGTCCAAGAAACATTTGTAGAGCATTTGAACGCGTCGTTTCGTGCGCTGAGATGATCGTTATCTCTTTTGGTTCAAAAGTTATAGGCATTTTTCTTAAAAAATCATAGTCATAAAATTAGAGGGGTGTTATTTTTGTAACTCAAGCGAAAAATACTTGAAAAGTGCCTATTTTTTCTAGAAAATCATCAATATCTTTTGAACGGAATGACGTAGCAACATTTTCAGTGCACGAAAATGCGCGTTTTTGGAAGCTCTAAAAGTGGTTCTTAGGCGACTATGACGAGAAATTTGAAACAAAAAAGATAAAGCGATAAAACGATTTGTTCTAGCGTCACCGTATGAAAACTATGGGAAAATTCTTCAAATTTGGTCAAAACAGTTTAAACCCTTTAACTTTTTTGTTCCAAATTTCTCATGAATCGTGCGCTGAGAATGTTGG
The DNA here is from genome assembly GCF_035046485.1 of Aedes albopictus. Classification (NCBI taxonomy): domain Eukaryota; kingdom Metazoa; phylum Arthropoda; class Insecta; order Diptera; family Culicidae; genus Aedes; species Aedes albopictus. The sequence continues at coordinate 5,918,214 of NC_085138.1, forward strand.
TACGTCATTCCGTTCAAAAGATATTGATGATTTTCTAGAAAAAATGGGCACTTTTCAAGTATTTTTCACCTGAGTTACAAAAATTACACTCCTCTAATTTTTTGATATGTTTTATAACAACATTTCTTCTTTTGAATGCGGGCAAAAGATATTTTTTATGCTTGCCCCAACCCGTCAGAACACCTTTTCAAAAAAATATGTTTTTTTTTTTAGAAAAATGCCTGTAACATTTTAACCAAAAGAGATAACGACCGTTTTCAAATGCTCTACAAGTGTTTCTTGGGCGACTTTGATGAAAAATCGAAACTGAAAAAGTTAACGCCAGAAAACCGGAATTTCTTGAACCACCCTAAGCTTATTCAGAAAAATACCTCTAGATCGGTCAATTTTAAAGCTACATAAAAAGTGTCTTCAGCAAACTTGCTCAAAATTGATAGATCTACATCAATTCCGAAGAATGTATATAATTATTCTTGCAAATAAAAAAGTTTGGTTCCCAATTTCTTTGAAAATATGGACCACCCTAATTTTCATGCACATTTTAAAAAGGGCCTTATCATTAGGGACAACTTTGTAGAAGACCATATTTGCCTAAAAACTCTTTTTAAGGCGTTGAATGCATCTTTCCTCGTAAATCTGGTTCGTGGACCATTGTGCATCGGTGATAGTAATCCAAAAGGTTCTGTAAATAATAATCAATCAAACCCTACCACTGTCAAACTGAAGTTTTTAAAACTGCCCAGACTAAACTCGGGTCAACGTGAGCCATTTTCTCCACACGTATTTTCGTTTCCGTGTGCGCTCCGATGACCGTAAAAAGTCGTTCCCGGATGAATTGGTGAGCTCGTTCCAGGCTACACTTAAAAGCGAATTCGCCTGCTACAGAGTGATAATCCTCCATAAATACCTCCAGGTATTCCTTCAGAAGCTCCTCCAGAATTCCTCCATTAATTCCTTCTGCTTTTCCTGTGGAAATGTCTTCTCAGATTGCACCTAGAGTTCTTTCTGAGATTCATTCAGGAGCCCCTTCTGGAATTCCTCCAGGAGTGCTTCAGAGTTTGATCTAAGAGTTCTCTCTAAAATTTCTTCAAAGGTTTCTTCGATAGACCCCCGAGGAGTTCCTACTGAAATGTCTCCAGCTGTTTCTTCTAGTGTTCCTCCAGGAATCAATTCTAGGAATCGTCATGAAGTTGCTTCTTGGATTTGTCTTGAAGTTTTTAGGATTTCCTTTTTTGAGAATTCCTTCAGCAGTTTCTTCTGAAATGTTTCATAAGTTTCCTCTGGGATTTTTCAAAGAGTTCTTTCTTGAATTCCCCAAGAAGCCTCTTCGAGGATTCCTTCAGGAATGTCACCCGTGATTTTTCCGATATTCCTCCAGAAGTTCCTTCCGGAATTCACTCCTTCGTTTTAGGGTTTCTTCAAGAGTTTTCTATGATTTTTCAAAGAGTATCTTCTGAGATTCCTTCTTTTTAAAATTCCGAGATTCCTCCACGAGTTACTTCCTCAAGAAGTCCTTCAGGCATTTCTCATAGAGTTCCTTCTGAGATGTTTCCAAGAGTGCCTTCTGGGATTGATCCCCCAAAACCCCTCCCTTGTGCACGGACTTGTCTCTTAGGATGCTGGTGTGATAATTTTCAGCATTTTGGAGGAATTTCTCACCGAATTTCGGAGGAATCCTCAGAATTGTGGAAAAGTCCCTTTAAAAAAAATTCCGGATTATTTTTTCTCAACAGTATTACATGGAAATACCTATCTGAACCTCTGGATTCTAGGGGAATTCATTTCAGGATTTTGAGGTATTCCCTACCAGGGCTTCTAAGAAATTTCTGGATGATCTGGGCTGATTCCTCTACGGATTCTGGAAGACCCTCACTTAGGATCCCACTCAGAATTCTGGGGAAATCTTTCTCAGCATTCTCCGGAACTCTTCTCAGACTTCTTGAGAATCATACTCAGCATTCTCAGAATTGTGGCGAAATTCCTCTCAGAATCCTGGGGGAATATTTCTTAGGATTCTGGGGAAATCCCACACAGGATCACTATAATCCTTCTCAGGATTATAGTGCGTAAGATCCTTTCAAGATTTTGGCGAAATATCACTAAGTATTCTGCGGGTACTCTTCCCCAGATTCTCTGAAAATTCGGCATTCTGGGGTAATCCCGGTCAGGATTCTAGGGAATTTTTTCTCAAGATTCTGGGGAACTTGTCTCATGATTCTGGAGAAAGCCTTGGGCTATATTTTTCAAGATTCTATGACACATTCTTTCAGAATTATCCTTCTCAGCATTCTACGAGAATCCCAGTAGAATTCTGTTTTCTGTGTTCTGGAACAGTTGCTCCTATAAATCCCTTTCAGGATTCCTGGAGAATCTCTCTTAGTAATCAGGGAAAATCCATGACAAGATTATGGGACAATACTCTTGAGATTCTGTTGTAATAGTTTAAAGTATTCTAGTGGAAACACTCTCAAAGTTCTGCGACCTTCCCTTTCAGAAGATTAGGAGAGTCCTTTCAAAAATTCTAGGGGAATGTCTTTCAGGAATCTGCAGTAATTTTCTGTTTTATGTGAAATACCTCTCAGAATTCCAGAGAATCCTTCTCAGGATACTGCGGAAGTCCATTATAGAAGGCTTCGTAATCCCTTCCAGGGAAAATCCTTAACGGATTTACGAAAAAATCTCTCTTTGGTTTCTAAATATATTTTTCTGGAATTACTACTCTCATGATCCCTCTCAAGATGCTGAGGAATCTCCTGTAGAATTCTCAGGAATACCTTTCGGGACTCTGGAAGAATTATTCCCAGCATTCTAATGGATTCCACCCAGGATATTTTGGGAATTCTGGGAGAAAACCTGAAAGGATTCTAGAGGAATTCTTCTCAAGATTCTGGGGTCCTATCTCCCAGAATTCTGTGAGAGAGGGAACATTTCTCAGGATTTTAGAATCCTTCTTAGGGTTCTAAGCTACCCTTACCAGGATTCACGGTCATTTTTTTAAGTTTCTTTGGGGAATTATCGTAGGAATCCGAACATCTTTTTTTTTGTGAGAATCTCTCTCAGTATGCATTCTAGATGAATTTATCTCAAGAATGTGTAAGAACCACTCTAGGAATTCCTCTCAGGATTCTGAGATAATCCCTCATAGAATTCTGGAACATTTTGAGAGAATCCCAGAGGAAAGCTAGTCTTAGGATTCTCAGACTATCTATCACAGGATTTTGGGAGAATTCCTCTCGAGACTCTGAGACAATCCGTCTCATAGATATGGAGTAATCTCTCTCAGGATTCTAGGAAAACCCTCCAGGATCATTCAGGAAACCTTTAGTAGTTCATAGAGAAAATACTCCTGAGATTACTCTTAGAATTCGTCCGAGAATTCCATCGGGGATTTCCTCAGAAATTCCTCCAAAAAATCTTAAGAAATTACGACAAAAAATCATCCCGCAATTACTCCAGGAACTCCTGCAGAAATTTCTCCAGAAACTCTTTCAGGAGTTTCTTAATAATTTCTTCTTGGAATTCCACCAGGAAGTCCTCCAGGGATTCATCCAGGAAGTCCTGCTCTTGTAATATCTTCAGGAATTCCCCCAAGAACTCCTTCAGGAATTCCACCAATAATTCCTCAAGGAATTTCTCCAAGAATTCATCCAGGAATTCCTCCGGGACATCTGCTTAGAATTCTTCCAAGAAACCCTCCAGGAATTCCTCCAAAAAATTCTATAGAACCTTCCCCAAAAATTTCACCAAGGGTCACTCTATAACTTCTGTCAAGAATCCCTTTGGAAATTTCTCCAAAAATACCTCCAAGACTTTTTGCAAGAAATTCCGTCAATAATTCATCCAGAAAATCTTCCAGAAATCCCTTCATGAACACCTCCAAGATTTTTCAGGAAACCTCCAGAAATTTCTCAAGAAAATACTCCTGGGACAACTCCAGGGATTCCTCCGAAAATTCCTTCAGGTAATTCTCCAGGAACTGCTCCGAAACTTCTTGCCAGAATTCCTCCAAGAATTTCTCCAGGAATTACTCCAAGAAGTACCATCAGGAGTTTCTCCGAAACTTCCTCTAGGAATTTTTCCAAAAATTTCTCCAGTTATTTCTCCAAAACTTCTGCTAAGAATTCTTCCAAGAATCCGTCCAGGAATTCCTCCAGAAATACTTTCAAAAATTCTGAAAGGAACTTTGATAAGAATTTCTCCAAGACCTGCGGCAATGAAGTTCCGGAATTCTTCCAGAAAATCCTTCAGAAATTCCTCCAGAAATGTCTAATGGAATCTCCCCAGGAATTCTTCTAAGAATTCTTTCAGGAAATCATCCAAGGATTCCTCCAGGAATTTCTCCAAGACATCCGTCAAGAATTCCTCCAACAATCCAGAATGCCTTCCAGAATTCCCTTCCCTTCAGGAATACCTTCAAGACTTCTTTCAAGAATTTCACCAAGAATCTCTCTAGGAATCTCTCCAGATATTCCTTGAAAAATCTTTCAGGAATTATTCAAACATTTCCTACAGGAATTTCTTCAAACATTTCTTGAAGAAATTTCTGGAGAAAATCCTAGAGGAATTTCTGAAGTACTTTCTGGAAAAAAATCATGTTTTAATTTGTAAATGAATTATAAAAAAATGTCGTGTGGGAATTCTTAGAGGAACTCCTAGAGGATTTTTCGAAGTTTTTTGTTTAGTTTTTATTTTCTGGACTAATTCCTGGAGGAATTCCCGGAATATTCCTTGTTGAAATTCCTGGAGTTCTTCCTGGAATATTATTGAAGGAACTCCTAGAGGAATTCATGGAGAAATTACTCGAGTGATTCGTGGAGGATTTTTTGGAGTATTTCCTGTTGGAATTTCTGGAGTATTTCCCGGAACAATTCCTAGAGTATTTCCTGGAGGAATTCCTGAAGGAATTAACGGAGTACTTGCTGGACAAATTTCTGGAATACATCCTGGAGTATATCCTGGAGGATTCCTGGACGGATTCGTGGAGGTATGCGTAGCAGAAGTTTAGGTGGAATAACTGGCGAAATTCTTGAAAAAAATGCTGGAAGTATTTTTGGAGAAATTCCTGATGGGATTCTTGGAGGAATACTGGGAAGAAATCTCGGAGCAGTTCCTGGAGTATTACCTGAAGGAACTTTCTAGTGGAATTCCAAGAAGAATTTATTAAGAAACTCCTGAAAGAGATCCTGGAGGAGTTCCTGAAGGAATTTCGGGAGGAATTTTTGGCGTAATTCCATCACAATTTTCGTAGAAATTTCTGAGGAAATCTCTGAAGGAACTCTCGGACGAATTCTTAAAGTAATCTCAGGAGTATTTTCTTGAGGAATCACTAAAGGTTTCCTGAAGGACCCTGGGGTATTCATGGAGAAATTTCTGAAGGTATTCTTGAAAAAAAATCGTAAAATATCCCTGGCGGAATTCCTGGATATTCGAGGAATTCCTGAAGAAATTCCTGGAGAATTTCCTAAAGTAGTTTCTGTTGGAATTCCTTGAAAAATTTCTTCACGGTTTACTTCAAGAATTTCTGAAGAAATGCCTGAAAGTAATCTCGAACGAATCCCTGGAGTAATTTTTGAAAGAATTTCTGGACGATTATCTGCAGGTTTCTTGAATAATTCTTTGTGGAATTTTTGGAAAAAATCCTTGAAAGCTTCTAGGAAAAATTCATATAGTAATTCCTAGAGTAACTCTTGAAGGAATTTCTGGAGGAATGTTTGGAGAATTTCTTGGCAGAAGTCTATGGGGAATTCCTGGAGAAATTCTTGGAGAAATACATAGAGGAATTCTTTGAGAAATTCTTGGCAGAATTTTTAGAGCAATATCCGGAGAGATTCTTGAAGAAATTCCTGGTGGAATTCTTGAAGGAATTCTTGAACAAATTCCTGGAGGGATTTTTGTAGGAATTTCTGCTAGAAATTTTGGAGGAAATCCTGGAAGAGTTTTCGATGAATTACTTGAAAAATTCCTGGAGGAATTCTTCCAGGAATTTTTGGCAGAAATTCTTAGAGGAATACCTGGAAAGACTCTTTGAGAAATTCGTGGCGAAAGTCTTGGAGGAATTCCTAAAGGATTTTTTGGAGAAACTACACCGATAAAGTAAAGAGATAGAAGAGTAGAGCTCGTGGAGCTTGAAAGTCTCAATTTCAGAATAGTTAGGATGACTTAGATCACCAAGTAAATGTTGCTAAGTAATCAGAGCACTCCGAGGCTCTAAGAGTAGCGTAGATTTTATTCCGCAAGCATTCGCTACAATAAAAATATCCTAAGATTTACAGATTTAGCGACCCATACTTCAAAATGCATTGGGTCTATTTGTATGTCAGTGGACACCCGAATAGCAACACATAGAGATACTCGTAATGTTATGAGGTGCAACAGACACAATCGTGAAATAGTTATGCCGATAGAGTGAACAGAAACAATAGTAGAGCCTGTAGACCTTGAAGGTCCTTATTCCAGAATAGTTTGGAAAGCCTGGAATATCCCATGAATGTATCAAAAGCATTATAGTTGTGCACTGAGGCTCCAGCAGCAGTATAGACTACATTCTACGAATATGTTTTACAATTTAAGCATTATACAGTATATGGGTATCGTAACCCAAACTTCAAAGTGTTTTGGAGGCCATTTGTGTTTCACGGAATGTTCAACAACGACACTAACGAGTTTCTTGTAGCATTGCGAGGTCTAATGGGCATCAACGTGACTAAATTTCTTGAACAGATTGAACACAAATGATTGTAGATGTTGTAGATCTTAAGAAAATGAATTCCAGATTAGTTTGGATGACCTAGATCATCCAATTCATGTACCATGAATATTCTAGGGGTGCTTTGAGGCTTTTTGAGAACCGTAGACTATGTTCTGTGATGATTCATAAAATTTGGTATAGGATGTTGGATTTGTGACACAAACTTCGGAGTACTTTGGAGGCCTTTGAATAGCTCTGGGATCAAAACTTCAACGGACTATGATGGGTACTAATACCACAGAGAAACAGACGTCACACTCTATTCGCTTCTCATCGATTGCCTATAAAAAGAAATCAGGGTTAATTGTTTTAAAACAAAGAAGATGTTGCATTTCTGCCAAAAGTAGATCGTCCCGAGTATTTACAGGTAAATTCCACTAAGAATGTGCATCTTTTGACAGATACGTATTTCGGCCTCCACTGTAAGGTCGTCTTTAGTGTCTTGTACTTGACTCGGCAGTCGCACTTCCTAATCCAACGCCATCTTACTGCTATACCTGAGCCACGCCTCAGCAAAAGGAAATCCTAGAGGGATTCTAGATTAAATTTTTGGAAAAACCACGGAAGGAATTCTTGGAGGAATCTCGGAATTTATTGCTAGATAAATTTCAAAAGGCATTTTGAAGGAATCAAAGAATTTCTGAAGTATTTGAAAAGGTATTTCTTAAGAAATCCCAGGAAATCTCTGGAAGAATCCCGGGAGTATTTCCTGGAGGAATCCTGGCAAGAATTTTTGAAAGAACCCCCGACGGAACCTCTTCCGGAATCTTAAAAGTTGCCGGCTTGGTAGCTGCGCACGAAATCATTTACTTTAGGTTATAGTCATATGTCGATTATTTGTAAATGTTTTTATGGCAACTCGTTGTAAAAATAACTATAACTAGACTTTGGCTCAGTACCTATCACTCCGTTTCGGATTGTTATGGATATTGAGTGTGTTTACACCATTAAAAATTCAAATCAAATACGTTCCTCAGCATGTCAACTAATTGGTCCTCAAATCAGAACCTCACGTTCCAATTGATACGATATCAAAGGCAACCTAATGCCAATGTATCTGCTTCAATTGATTGAATTTTTCATTCGACCCATTCCAGCTATTAGAACGATTCCAGAATACCACCTGATGCAACCCGATTGCAAAAATAGTTCTTTGATGGAACCGGAACAAAGCACTTGTTGTTCGGAATTCCAACAAATACAAAAAAGACTGGTAAGCTAAATTGCATTGTTAGCGTACTTGTCGACGTCCTAGTCGTAGTCGTCGTCATGCCAATATCTCGTCTCGTAAAATCAAACTGCATTGCTCCCCAGGAACACGCTTGGTAACGAATAAAAGGGCACACTTCTCTGATCGCTGGCTGGCCGAAATGTTTGCCAAGATTGGTAAATGGTAACAATGAAAGTGGAAGCTGGGCGTGCTCCACCCGGAAGCAATCGTCCGCAATGCTAAGAGCCAATTCCGATCAACGGCAGCAACAGCGGAACTACCTAATACAGAATGAAAATTTTATTCCCATACCATTAGGAAACGATTATTGGCCAGGGTGTGGAGGTACCTCAAGTGTACCTTCAAAATAGTAGCGGAGCAGGTTGAACCGGAACATGCGGAATGGAACCGATATCATGAGTGGAAATGTGTGTTTGGGGATGGAGGGTGAAATGCACCTTCCAAGAACTGTTCAATAACGTTTGCAACTATGTTTCATTTACTAACTCACTCATTGAATTATTAACCCACTACATTTCTCAAATACTAATTCATTCAATCATATTTACTCACACATTCATTCACTAACACGCTCACCAACTCACTACTTTACTAGCTCATTAGCTCACTCACTCACTCACTTAATCATCTGCTCAATCACTTATGAACTCAATCACTAACCAATATTACAACTAACTATATCGCTAACTAATTAACTCACTAACTCACTGCAATACTCACTATCTCACTACATCACTCACTAACCGGCAAATTTTCTTACTAACTCACGCACTTAGCTACTTACCTACTCATTAATGTATCAATTCACTCCATCACTCACAAACTCGCACATTTTTTATCCACACATTCACTCACTAACAGACTCACTCACTCACTAACTCACAAACTTCTTATATTTACTAGGTTTAATCATTGCATGACTTTATCATAAGTAACTTTAATTGGCTTGTTTCGGTGATATGAATACTACTCAATAGAACCAAAAATATCGTCAAACAACATTTAACAGATCACGACCACGACCTTTTTGTCTATCTAGAGATCGTAGTATTCATCTAACTATTATTGCCCTTTATTGCCTAGCCGTTCAACTGTAACCGTTTGTTACAAGTTGTGAGGTTTTTTTTTCGTGCTTTTGTTTTGTGTACAGTCACGTTTTTAGTACTAAGTGGTGTAGGATACTTGAAGAGTTAATAAATAAAAGAATTAGTAAGATAAGTCAAGTTCTAAGATAATGTGAGTATGAATGTTAGTAAATTTGTTTAAATCGATCGATATCATTGAATGTAATTGAAACTGAAGGGTAAAATTGCATACAAGCTGTAGGTACAACATAAAACGAGGAGTGGGTCGGCAGGCGTATCGCACTAAACAGGTGGCAACAACCCCCCAACTAATTAGCAAGGAAACAAGAAAGGGAAGAATGTACAATAGAGGTGGTTGAGTCGATTCCAAGAAGCGCCATTGCCTCACTTGGTAAACGGCGTTCATGTGCATAAGGAAGTTATAGAAGTGTCCGTAGTAAAATAACGTGAGTGGTTTTCGTCAGAGTGGGAGAGAAACTTGAATTCGTCAGATTTAGTTAATACTTAATCTATGACTTAAAACTAATGACTAGATAGTTGGAAAGTACGGTCAGTTAATGCCCCATTACCCTCACAGGACCTTTTTTACCTTTTATATAAATTCACCATCTTGCCTGGTCTGGCATCCAGGCCAGATTCGGACTAGTTGACTTCAGTTAACTTCGCATAACCCGTCAAGGATCATCGAGGACCTCTGGCCACGTCGGCTCGGTTACTCTGGTACCGTCCTGGGCCGCGTCGATAGCAGTCAAAGAGGGAAGACGCCGTATTGACCAACCCCCTCACGACATTGTATACTGTCGTCAACGTAGTCACCAGATAGCTAGTTCTCCAGTCTAGCATCGGCGAGCACTCGCTGAACTCTAGAGAATCGTCGGATGCAGTAAGAAGGAGAAGTCGTACCGGTACGTGAATAGTATTTTCTATAATAACCCACACCCACACAGAACAAATAGCTCGCAATACACAAAATACAACCCTTAATATTCGCCATAGATTAGTTTGACTCAATAGTCCAGTTTCAAATAAATTCCAAGATATTCCTCCAAACTCAATCTTTCAATCCACATTTGTAATAGTGCTAGTCAGGTTACCGTACGCAGCACACCTTGTTCGTGTAGCCCCTCAGCTTACCCGGTAGGAAGCCGACCCTGAGACCCAACTCGAGGGGTCTCTTGTTACTGAGAGATTGCCTGGTTTTAGAATAGTTACACAACATCGTCATTGTGGTTGTGTTTTTCAGCAATGGCCCTCTGTTAATCTCAATTTCTGTTCAATTTCTCTTACCGCGCTTGCGTAGCTAACAATCGTATTCTTTCATTACTTTCCTTACTCTCTCGTACTTCGAGAAGTATTCATATCACCGAAAAAACTCAATTAAGGTAATACGGGACGCCGTGTTATTTTTCCTATCTGTCGTCTCTTTCTAACAATGGTAATCTATTTCCATCGATCAGAAGATGCTGAAAAACAATCAGCACAAGTACTGCAAGTGAGCATACACAATAATAAGTTTTTGTTACAAATTATTAAGTAGAATCTGTATTTTGTAACAAAAACACGGAGACAAATTTCGTTCGTTTGAAACAAAAATACTCATGTTTATTCGGTAAACTGATAAAATATGTAAAACTAAAATATTAAATTTTAAAACAAACTCAATTACATATTGATTTCTACAATACCCATTGAAGAGCCCCCCGTTCCGCCGTCGAGAACATAAACAAAACTCTCAAGCTCCAGCTGCATCACCAAACAAGATTTCCTCTTGCAAAAAAGGCAAGTTTCACCAAAAGTTTCCACGAAATCCCATTGATTTCGGGAGCGTATGTTATCTACATGATGTTGGCATTGAAAGTGCCACGCGGGAAGTAGATTTTCCTAGAGAAGGAAATAATTTTGTAAATTTAATTGGAAAACAAATATTTCCGTAGGGCCGACCTGCCACAAAAAAAAACCCAGATTTATCCACATAGTGGTGATAGTGCCTTTCTCGTCGAATATGTACTCATGATCTTTCCATCGACGCAATCAATCTTGCCTTAGAGTCAGTGATCAAATCTCTGTGCTTTGTTAACGGACGAGAAGGAGGAAATGCTCATAACAGCGATCTGGAACTGTGCCACCTAAGAATTTCTGAATCATGAGAATACTTTATTTAGAAAATCAAGAATTTTATCAAGGGCATCATCGAATTGGGGTAGGTACTTATTCCGACGTTAGGTTCAACGTATGGGCAGAGCTGAAAGTATCAGTACCTTCTGACTGCTTGACCACCTTTACTGGAGGCTGATTCATACCAAGATGACAATTACTACCAAGGATTAAACTTTTTTCACAGATCACTTTGACAAAGTTTGATCTGCACACTTTATACTATATTTTATTATAATTGGTTACAAAATTCATGTAGAATTTGTAATGTAGTAATTTGAATTGCCAATGCTATATCACATTCAAATATCAACCATATTACAGAGCTCGCCCTCCAGTCGCATCAAAATTTTGCGCAGTAATTGTAGACGCAAATAAAGATTTAAAAGAATGTTCCGGGCTGATGCGCTTAAATTTTAATTTTTCCATACAACGTTGATCCATCCTACTGTAAATTTACGTCTCAGGAATCTAAAATGGTGGGATTTGATGAGATCGCTTTAATTTTTTTTTAGGTTTTTGGTTCTCTTACACATATCTATCGCTTGCATTAATTTAGTTCACTTTCGTAATCCCGCTAAAGCACCCAACGCTGCTTCTGCAACACCACCCGTAGCCTCTTATTTAGTCTGAGTCTATTTTGTATTGCTTACGAGACCCCCGGAAATGATTCCGGAACTCTACCGGTATATTTAAATGTGATCTGAGTTTATGAAAACTGTTAATCAGGTTACCCGGAACTAAAAACATTACCGGTAGTAACTTCTGTGGACTGTGCCTATTTTCTTATTATCCATGCATCAGGTTACTGATGAAAAAGTATTTTGATGTACCGCAAGCATGGGTTTGATTCACTTTTATGTATGTCCACTTCCAGTGGGACACCCTTAATCGGTTCCGGAAAATTTACATGGTTCATTTTTACATTTGATCAGTTCCGGTGGGGCTCCTGAAACCGGTTGTGGAATACTATCGGTGGTCTCTAACGTAATCTGAGCTGATTTTATTAAAAACCTTTCATCAGCTTATCGAAAAAACTGCGATTTGATGAAGTGCATGCATGGAGTTCGGTTCCCTTCTACATTTGACCACATCCAGAGGGCCACCGGGAACCGATTCCGGGACACTACTAGTTTTCCCAAGCATGATCTGAGACATTTTTTTGGTAACCGTTCATCAGGATACCTTAAAAGCCATTTGATGTGTCGCGAATATTTTTTTTGGATCTCTTTTACATTCGGCCACTTTCAGCGAGACACCTCGAACCGATTCCGGAACACTACACGCAGAGAAATTTCATCTTATTGAATTAAAAAAAATATATTTTTGAAGCTCATTTTTGTTATAAATAGACTTATTTTTGAATTCTACAATTTTATTTTGTTCATTTAACTATAAAATTTGTTGTTTTCAATATGACAGCTGAACGAGACAAAAATTGTAAATTTAAAAAAATATTTTTTGTTTGAAATACTTTTTTATTTTTGATTCTAAAAAAATATTGTAAATCCAAAAAATGTTCACGTCTAAATGGCAGGCAGCTGACACACTATAGAATGCAACTTTGTAAGTGCCATCTATCAAATTTTGAGCGTTGTTGGCACCTCCAACCATAGAGGAAAATCACGCTAACCGATAATTTATGATCATGTTTTGGCAATATCGGAAAGCGTCAAGCGTCCATAACGTAGAAAGTGATTCACATTTAATGATAAATTTTCAAGAGTAGTTGTGGCTATAATGAACAACGCGCGATAATTCATCAGCATTCCACGAGTGTGTGTATTCGATTCCCGCTTGGAATCATTGTTGTTTTGCCAAAACATTAAAAAAATTGTAAATTCAACAAAAAATTTCTTTGTAGATGTTGACAGCTGACTTTTTAAAAACAACAATTTTGATTATTAAACCAAAAAATATTTATTTTTGAAATCAAAAAATAAAATTATCAGCCGGGGAACGATAATTATTTTTGTTGTTTTTACACAGGATTTTTTTTAGTTTAAAAAAGATTTTTCTGCGTGTATCAGTAGTTTCCAATGTGAGCTTAGCCTTGGGCTTAGCTTATTTTCTTGCGTACAAGTTATCGAAAAGGCCACGATTTGATGTGTTGCATGTATGAATTAGGCTACTTCCGGCGGAACACCAGGAAGCGGTTCCGGGATGCTACCGGTTCAGATATGATCTGAGACTATTTTCCTGTTTACCGTTCCACAGGTTATGGAAAAACGGCGATTTGATGTGTCGCATGCATGGGTTTGGTTCATTTTTATATTTGGCCATTTCCGGCGGGATACCCAGAACCGGTTCCGGAACACTACTGGATCAGATATGGTCTGAGACTATTTTCCTGTTAACCATTCATCAGGTTACAGAAAAAGCAATGATTTGATGTGTCGCATGCATGGGTTTGTTTCACTTTTACATTTGGCCACTTCCAGTGGGACACCCGGAACCGGTTCCGGTATGCTACCAGTTCAGATATGATCCGAAACTATTTTCCTGTCTACCGTTTATCAGGTTATTCAAAAGCTGCAATTTGATGTGTCGCATGCATGGGTTTGGTTCACTTTTACATTTGGCCACTTCCAGCGGGGCACCCAGAACCGGTTCTGGAACACTACCGGTTCAGATATAGTCCGCAACTATTTTCCTGCTTACCATTCATCAGATAATCGAAAATGCCGTAGTTTGATGGGTCGCATGCATGGGTTTGTTGCAATTTCATATCTGACCCCTTCCTGGGGTACCGGTCCGGAGCACCCAAATGGCCATAACTCCGGAACGGCTGGACCGATTCAAACCATTTTCAATAGGAAACAATGGGACAATATTCCGCGTCGATTGAAACCAAAAGCGTTGAAATCGGATGATATTTACTATCCAAAAGTGAGGTGACATTTTTGTACACATACACACATACACACGCACACACATACATACACACACACATACATACACACAGACATCATCTCAACTTGTCGAGCTGAGTCGATTGGTATATAAGACTTGGCCCTTCGGGGGTTCTATCGAAATTTCATTTTTGGAGTGAACATATAGCCTTTCGGTACACCTTGGTGTACGAGAAAGGCAAAAACAAAAATTTTTACATTTGTTTCTAACAAACCAGTCAGAAGATACATGTTTGTTTCAAAAATGGATTGAATTTGCTTCAAATGTGACGTTCGATTTGCTCCAAACAGTTTTATTTTTGTTGCCAGAACAAATTGACAATTTATTTGAGTTTACCTGAAATATTTTTGATGGAACCATGCTTTTTTCTGCGTGAACTTATTATTGTGTATGCTCACTTGCGGTGCTTGTGTGGTGATACTTTTACCGGTGGTTCATCATCCGTAGTGATTTTCGTAGTCCTCAGGACTGAGTGCTGCAAGTTTCGTGAACAGTAGTGCTTTCGCTGCCGGGTTCGGTTCGGTCAGTTTCTGTATCGTGTTTGAAAGCAGCCAGCCTATAGAGAAAAAGAAGTGTATTTTCACCACTCGCCGCTGGTGAACCGTTTGGTGCTGTACCACCCAGACATCAACTTTGATTGGAGGATTTCGTGGGTTTTGTAGTATGAAGTGATCCAGAGACTTTTGTGTTGGGTCAAATATGAAATGACGGGTGGTGTTTTTGGAGATTTAGTGAGTTAGTGCAAATATCCTGTGCGCGAGTTTTGGTTTGACCGCATCGGATGCGTCTTCCTCATAGTGACGTATCCACGTACATCAAAATCAACCAGGAGTTACAGGTGGATCCGGTTATCAACATTGGGCCACGGGACGTCGCAAGTTCCATTCCTCAAGCGAATTCATGGATGAGTTAAGAAAATTCGGTGAGAACGTTTCATGCTTAATTTTTCATTTTAACATTCATTTATACCATACCATACCTTATTTCATATATGTATCTCAATCTCGGAGCGTTTGGTACGGTATGTCCACGCATCCTTCCTCCCCTGTAGATTCGAGAAGTGATCCGATTTAAATAAATGTTCATTGAAATCGAATCATTTCAAAGAATCATCTTTGCGGTAAACGCTACGCAGTAGGCCTGGCCGCTTTGATGCTTGTGTCATATCTTCGATATGCTGCAATCATCAATATTGACAAGAAAAATAATCGGGTGTAATCTAACCTGATTATTTTCCAGGATGCTTTCTTGTACTGGCTGTGCATGTGTTAGATTAGATTAGATTAGATTAGATGTACAGGGGATAGACAAAATGATCGGGACAGGCAAAATTTTCCCTTCTCAAAAAATATTCAAATAGCTGTAACTTTTCGAAAAATGCATCAAATATTCTCAAATTTTTACTGTAAGTGGATCAACTAGATGTGTATCAGTGGACAAAATTTGAAACAGATCGGACTATTCTGCACGAAGTTATTAAGGTTCTAGAAAAAGGTATATTTATCCGATAGCCAACTTTGAGCTGTTATATCTCTGGATTCAATGAACCGAATGCAATGAAATTTTGACCATTTATGACTTATATAATGAGCTTTGAAAAACTTTTGACTTAAATTAAAATTCTTAACACGGAAGAAAATTATAACGATTAGACTATTTTTCTAATAAAACACCAAATTTTCCTTAATTTCAACATCGTTCCAAAATTCAAGATGCTAATTATAGTTCATTTATATTCCCTCCAATTATCTTGAATATAAATATGTTTTGAATGAAAGTAACAACATAGCCGACAATTCATTGAAAAAGTAATGGGATGCATATTAAAAATGAACCAATTTACTAAAAAATCATAAAATAAATGAAATCGTTATAACTTTTTCTCTTGTGAATAATTTCAAGTTGTGTCAAACGTTTTTCAAAGCTCATTATATAAGTCGTAAATGGTCAAAATTTCATTGCATTCGGTTCATTGAATCCGGAGATATAACAGCTCAAAGTTGGCTATCGGATAAATATACCTTTTTCTAGAACCTTTCTTACTTCGTGCAGAATAGCCCGATCTGTTTCAAATTTTGTCCACTGATACACAAATAGTTGATCCTCTTACAGTTAAAATTTGAGAATATTTGATGCACTTTTCGAAAAGTTACAGCTATTTGAATATTTTTTGAGAAGGGAAAATTTTGCCTGTCCCGATCATTTTGTCTATCCCCTGTATGCTCACTTGCGGTGCTTGTGCTGATTGTTTTTCAGCAATTTTCCCCAACCGTTCCGTTCGCCCTCAATGTTAATTTTATTATCACTAATTCCTTGACTTACTCGCAAACTCACTCACTCATTTACTTGTCAGTTCACTGCATAACTTATTTACTCACTATATCATTCACTTTCTCACTAATTCTCTCATTTATTCATTAACAGGCTCACTCCCTAACATGGTTACTCATGAACAGACTCACTCACTTTTTCCGTGGCTCAATAATTTACTCATTTATTCACCCATTTGTTGTAAACCCTATTATAGCTACAGAATCCATCTAATAGTTAGGTAGTAGTGAGCTTGTAAATCTAAATAATTGTACGCACACATAATGGATTATGACCTTGGCAACTTTCACCACACACTCTCCCTCATACAATCTCTTCATGGGAAAACAATGCCTTTTGTTATGTCTGCTATAAAAGACCATGCGTCCCCTTTGGTCGGTCTCTTT
This sequence comes from Aedes albopictus, assembly GCF_035046485.1. Taxonomy (NCBI): domain Eukaryota; kingdom Metazoa; phylum Arthropoda; class Insecta; order Diptera; family Culicidae; genus Aedes; species Aedes albopictus. The sequence continues at coordinate 5,935,062 of NC_085138.1, forward strand.
TGCCAATCGACCACGCTGTGAGTATGTATAGTGAACCAAGTGTTTAGCAATAAATTAGAGAATAGAAGAAGTTCGTTGTTATTCTTTCCGCGCGACATTACACCATTCTTACTAACAATGAATACTACTTCCTAACAATAAATAAGCATTCATTAATTCACTAACTCACTAGATCACTCGCTCACTCAGTCATATACATATATTCACTACTTAGCTCATTAAATCACTTAATCACTCATTTGTTTGATTTTGTTTTGTTTATTCACCAACCCACTAAATTACTAACTTACTTACTCACAACTCACAAACTCATCTATTAACTCACTCATTTTGCCATAAACGCGCTCTTTAACTAACTTACTCACTCACTTATTACTTATAACTACACTTATTACTCATTCATTCAGTCGCTCATTAATTTTCTGCATACCCTTCTCTACTCTGGCCATGGAAGAACCATGAGCACGACGATGTTGCTGTGTGGCTACTGTTCCTTTTTCAGTCCTGTTGTGGTTTCATTGTCGAACTCATGACCGTCCGCTTATGAAGCGAACGTGTGGTCACTGCGCCACAGGGCCCCGGCACCATTAAAGATTTGTTGGCATTGAATCCGAATGGGGGTTTCTCTGGAGCGTTTCAAGGGGGTCACAGTAAGTTTCATTAGGTCTCAGGACGTTTAAGGCGATCTCACGGTCACCTCTGGGGTTTCAGGGGTTGCAGAGGAGTAGAGATGCTTCAAGGGATCTCAGAGGGCTTCAGGGAAGTTCCAGAGAATCGCTGGGTCGTTTCAGGGGATTTCGGGGATATTCAAAGGAGTCTCACGAACGTTTCAGAAGTTTCCAGGGGGCACCAGGGAGTCTAAGGAGCGCTTCTGGGGCAGTTCAGAGGACTTTATGGGGGTTCCAGCGGGCGTAGGAGTGCCTAAAGAAGTCAGAGAGCTTCACAGGGATTTTAAGAGGTCTCTGGAGTGCTTCATTTAGCGGGTCCCATGGAGTTTTTGGAGAATTCCAGGGAGCCTCAGGGATACTTGAGAAAGTCTCATGGGATCTCATGGGGCATGTCTGGGGCATGGGGCATCCAGTGAATCTCAGGGGCGCTACATAGAGTTTGAGGGGGTTCCAGGGGTTGCTACGTTTGAGGGCGTTTCAGGGACCCCAGATGGGGTGCTTTAGAGTCTCAGGGGAGATTTAGGAGGTCTCAGGTGGTTTCAGAAGGATTCCAGAGAGTCTCAGGGGCGTTTTAGAGGATCTCACGGACCTTTTAGGGGTATCATGGGCGTTTCAGGAGTACCATAGGGTCTTTTGAAGGTTTCAGAACACTTTAAGGTGGTTTAGGGCACAGGTTTTCAAATCGTGCACCGCGGCTCTTCAAAAAGTTTACCTAGTTTTTCACATTTATTGCCTGTTTAATGAATCATTCGAAAAAATGATAACAAGGGATTCATGGCAAAACCATAGTTAGGCGCTACAAGGGATCACGAAAAATATTTCCATAGTTCACGCCGACGATGTTGCCTTAATGTATAAAGGAATCAAGCAAGAACCACCTCGGCTGTTCGCGAAAAATGATGGGAGCAGTCTACCATATTTTACCCAAGCACTCGCCATGGATACTCACAGGCATCGTACAAGGGATCTGCAATGCATCTCCAGTAACTTTGCTAAAAATTTATCAGGAGCTTTTATGTTTTCGAGGTTTTGCATACATCTGTCACTGCTCTTCAATTCATTTCACCAATAATTCTACAAATAACTTATTTATTATTTTCAAAGGAATCTTCCTCCGAATTTACCAGAACACCTCGAAGGAATTTAAGTGGATCTTTCAAACATCTTTAATACTTCACACTTGTCATTGATTTCTCCAGAAATCCAGTAATAGTACTGAGATTTATCCTGGTCCTGGTCCTTAATGGTCTTAACAATAATATTACCATAAGCCTGCTCAGGATCTCCCACAGTATTTCGAAAGGGTTTGTCTAGAAATTTCCAAAGATATTCTCAGCAAGAAAATATTTCAACTCGCGAATTCAATTGCGACGATAATGAAAAAAAAAGTGTATTATACGGTTCACTGCTCAGGTGTCTCATGAGCATTTCAAATCCTTAAAATGCAATTCTGTAAGTAGTTTTTGGAAAGATGAAACTTTTGAAAACCTTTACACATCCTTGAGGGATTTCATAGAAAAAAACTTGTATAAAAATATATGAAGGATTTTTTTAAATGCTCCAATCAGTTTCGCCAGAAATTTCTCAAAATTTCACTAGAATTTTTCAAAACATTTCACTAATAAGTATCAAGGAAGAATTTTGCCTAAGAGTTTTATGAAGAAATGTCTACATAAATTTTGCGATAATTTTACAATTCATTAGTACTGAAATTATTATTGGGATCTAGTCATGGATCTAGTCTAGCCGTCAAGTTGTGTCCACCCTAATTATGTCTAGAGATAGTGCTCGAGATTCAAATATGTTTTTTGCAATTCCTATTAAACTTGTTTTATACTTGCAATTGTAGTCACAACAGCTTGCTTTACTTCACTATGGGGCCGTGCACCAATTACGTCACGCTTTTAGGGGGAGGGGGGGGGGGGTTTGCAGAACGTGACGATTCATACTGTAGTAGGCTATGATGTATTTATACTGTAAGTTGTCAGAATAAAGGAATTGTTTGGCAGAACTGGAGGTATTTCAATAAATCCCTACAATTTCAGAAGTGGGATGAAGCCTTCGTTCTTCTCGAAATGTTCTAAATTCCAAGTTATCCGTCAAGAAAACAGTTTCACACGTAAGTGAAGTCGACAAGTAGAACAGAAAGTGATCCGGATGTGGTACATTACTTTCGAACTGATCAGCGTTTGAGAGGAGTTACGGAGCCTATGGACGAAACGGAATGTTCACAACAAACTGGTTGTTGAGGGCAGAAGCTGGATGTGAAGATGAGATCCTGGAAGAGGCGTTATACGGCGCATTACTCTCGAGCTTGAAAATCTGCGAGAGGAGTTTTGAATTAAAGAAGCTAGATATAAGTGTCAAGTATATGCTCAAGAAGCAAGCACATCACAACATCGGAGAGCATGTCACCGAGTTGGAGTTTAACTGACATTAGGCGGGTATTTCACATCGAGGACGATGTGTGAAGTCAAGATGGCCGAACTGTAGTAGGCTATGATGTATTTATACTGTAAGTTGTCAGAATAAAGGAATTGTTTGACAGAACTGGACGTATTTCAATAAATCCCTACAATACAAAAAAATATTTAGGTCCCATACAAAAAGTGTGACATAGGGGGGAGGGGGGGGGGGGTGTGGCTAAAAAAGTTCGACTTTTGCGTGACATAATTTGTGTATCACCCTATTTGAATGAATCAGTTGCATTATGGTTCATAATGCAACCCATTTCGGTTGCATTATGAACCAGAATGCGATTGTTTGATTGGCAACTAGAGTTTCCACGGTAAGACTTGGAAAATTGTGACGGTTATAGCACGGCTTGCTTGATCCTGGCATGCCTGGCATGATGGTGCACGTGGGTGTTCTCATTCAACCACACTGCGAAGTACGATGATACTGGTGGGAATAATCATATTTATTGTATGCAACTCGTAGCAAAATTCGATTTTTACAGCACTCGTCATAATTATCCAACTCTGCAACCATCGTTGGGTAAACGTACGACTCGTGCTGTATAAATCTCCATTTTGCACCTCGTTGCATAAATAACTATTAGTAAGTAGCTGTCCCGGCAAACGTCGTACTGCCTGCCTACTGTGTTTTTGACATGCAGTTCTGTAGAAAAATGCTCCGCAAAATGGAATTTCAAACTTTTTCGTTTTCGGTGCAATTATTTTTTCGTACGAGCAGGCTCGGGAACGGTCTAACAGATATACACCATTCTTTCAGTGTTTCAGGCCTACACGAATGAAACACTGAAAGAATGGTGTATATCTGTTGGACCGTTCCCGAGCCTATTCGTGACATACAAACACCGTTCCATTTTTATTTATATAGATAACTACATATTCGCGTTAGGAAAATGTTGAGTTTAGCCATTTATCCTCAACAGCCTATTTTACTCCCCTCTCTCCTGTATTTGTTTTTTATCCCTTTGAAACCTCACCCGGTAGAAATGGACGTCTCCGACAGAAAGTGCGGAAGTAAACGTGTTTGCAGGAATAAAAATTTATTACCAAAAACAAAACAAAAATAGATTCTAATCTGGTTCCAATAGCACAACCAGAGCCGAGGCGAATATTAACTAAACGATGGGGGCCATTTTAAATCCGGCTGGCTTCGAGTGGGGGCAGACTGAGACGATACCGACACCGGGCTGAACCAAGCTGAGCCAAGGAAACCAGAAGGGGTTAAAGCAATCGAATTTACAGCCCGCCACGTAATACCCATATTTCCGGGTTTATTTTCTATTATTGCACTTTATGCCCTGGAACTGTGCGGCAACTTCTCCTTCGGCATCACAAGCTATATGGGTTGTATGTGCTTCTCACTCTCGATGGCCGGTTATTACGACGGGGTTCTTTCGAGTACCTACCACTACCCTTTATGAATGCAAAACTCCCTCTACTGCGGATCCAGAGCCTCCTTGGACCACGATCCCAGTTGACACAGGCACCACCACCATTAGAGTAGAGTTTCGATTGCCGTAGGGCTGTTGCTACGACGACGATACAATGTGGGAATAAGTCTCATCTGTTCCTCCTAAAACTACTCCCGCACCCGCGTGCCTCTCATTGCATCGCATTATTGCCAAGAACCACACACTCTTCGAGTGCCAAAGTGCTGCAAGACCACACAATTTGAGCCAATTTGCATGCACCAAGTCGAACCAAAGCGAGAACTATAGGGATCTTTCCGGCAGTCGATGTAGTGCGATAATAGAACTAGCTATGCTCCAGAGGAAGAGGGCGCGGTTTGAGGTTTTAAGTATGAGCTATATCTCGGCGGCAGCAATATCATGCACGAATTTTATTGGAAAGTTTTGATTTCCATCATTTTTATTTGGTCTTTGTGGAATAAGTGGAACGAATTAACAATGGATGCACGTTTCCATGAAGTATTTCGAAACTAATTTCGTTTCTCGTTTCAATACTTTGAGTGCAGCAAAATGCTTTATAAACATTCATCTTGGCGAAGAGTAGGGAGATTTATCCTCAAATGTAACATCACATCCTCAAATGTCTATCGTGCGGAGGCAGTGATAAATTCAAAATATTTAGTTGTCTCCATACTGCATGATTTCTGAGTTAAAACTCTATAAAAATCCGCCATCTGGAATGTTGATCCTCCATCTTGGATTTTGCGCCACCATTATGGATATTAAAGTCGCCATTTTGCACATTCAGGTATCAGAAAGTCGGCTCAAGTGGCACGTTCTCCTCCTAATTGGGAGATTTGTGCCTTGCCATTCAAAGCCTTTATCATCACTTACCTGAGAAAAGGCTTGAAGCCACAAGCAAAAGCAGTTTAGAATTATATCCATAGCAGATGCATATTGCCATTCATTCGGCATCGCAATGAACCGTGCACTACATATGTAGCTCGTAACAGTAACCAAACTAATTAGCTTTCCATAACTGGATTCACAATAGTGTGCCACTTGGGTTATAGTATCTAACGATACTTTCACAAAGGAATGATGATGTTTCCATTAAAATAATAATAATGGTAATAACAACAATAACTGGATTCGTGTTTGGATATTTCCAAACCATTCAATAGCTGAAATTAGGTTATGCAAAAATGCTGAACACAATAGAACATCAATAGCAGTATACCACCAAATACATGCAATGTTTATTGTGTATTATGGAACACAATAGATCATTGAATATGCTAACATGTTCTTATGTAGAAGTTTCAACTGGAGGAAAATGAAGGAATAACCAAGTAAAGGAACCTATATTCGGAATCAAATAAAGTAAACAGCTATTTTCAGTTCATATTATTTATTTTAGATCTTCATGATCATATGTGTATATCAAATCGACACTTCAATTTAGGCTTGTTTAGTTTTAGGATACACTTTAACATACGCTTTTGGTAGGAGAAAGAAAATCTTATCAGATTGTTGCTCGATCACACTAATCGATTGCTCATCGATCGCCATGATGACAAGCTGTTTTCCATTTTCTGGTGCACTCATCTTCAATACCTACAGTGACCCCACAATTTATGAATCGGCAAAAATGACCACAGTTTATGGATCACTCCATTTGATCAACATGGTGATTCATAAATAGTGTACAAAAATTAAGGTGATTCATCGGTGTGGGGTCACTGTACTTTCCAAAATGCGGTGTTCAAATTTTTGTTCAATTTTCCAATTGTTTGAAGCACAAAGGTAGGTCCGGTTCTTTTCAGTCGAGACACGAATGGAATCGACAGCGACACCCGTCTCAGCTGAGGAATGGGTGAATAAAGTAATATTATGAAGTCACTCACAATTCCGGTTTCTTTCACAATGGCCAGAAAAGCTTTCAACCAATCCAGGCTGGCATCATCAACGGCATGAAACCACGCGATACCGCAGGTATGGCCTGATCCATGGAACCTTGGCTGGGGGTCATCTAATGGAATTTGACGCTGTAGTCCCACAAGCTCCGTAAGGAGTTTGTCGAAATAAAAATCATCCACGTTTTCAACTGGACGTTTCACTACGAGTTTCAATTGTTCACTTGTAGCAGGGCGTTTGCCAGGATGGTTTTCTCCATTGTTAGCAAGCGTGCCGGAGAGTCCAGTATGATGGGTCGCATTGTTCTTCGGGCTTGACAAAAGGTTTTCCTCGTCAGAGTACATTGCTGTTTCTAAAAAAGAGTATAGTGTTTATGTTAGTATCAAGAAGCAAATTTTGAAAATTTATTCGAATGTTGAATTTTACATACCTTACTAGAAGAACGAAAGTTGGAATTAAATGTTTCACTGGTGAAGACCGACGAATGACCGCGCGAGAAGCGTCTAATTACGATGGATGGTACGGAAACAATGGCAAATAATTTTGACCGACAGAAGTGTGAGCTCCTAATGCAGCACTCACAATAAATCTTTTGGCCTGCAGGAAATGAGATATACTCTCACATTGAGATGCATATGCCTGAGTTCAAATTTGATTAACTGTTATACATTTGGCCTGGAAGCACACACGACTGTGAGTGACTGCAATACATTTTAGGCTCTCATTCTCAGCAAACCTTTGAGACAATGATAGTTAGATGTATTGGAAATAGTTTATGATGAGATCGCACTATGGTACGTTAGTTCAAGTGGTAGTACAAGTAAATGCCTGTAGTAAGATCAATAGTGTCATAACAATTACATTGAAAAATGCTTATGTCTACGGTGCACCGCTGAATGTGTAATATTGCAATATTGGTTAGACCGCTTGGTGTTATACATATATATGTATACTCTAACATTTGTTCCTGGGTAATTCCACCACCACTACTTATCTGTAGATTATGAGATCAAAATCCAATGGACGCAAACGACGGACAATAATTTGTCGACAAAAAAAACTGCACTTTTGCACTTGGATTCAAGTTTTCAGGCAAAACTTTTATCAGAAGCAATCACTATCTCACTTTGCACCACATTAGGGATCACTAACATAATTAATAAGGTGAATTTAAAGCTAAAACACTTTAAAACACAGAGCGAAGTACAATCCAACTCTGGTAGGAACAAAGCCTCGTGAAGCGGGGTTTTAAGTTTTAAGCCACCATATTGAATTTTGGGCCGCCATCTTGGATAGTTTGATCTCCAATTTTGAACTTGATATGTTTCCCATACCAAATAAACCCGTATAGCCTAAAATTAATTGGAACAGCCGCCATCTTGAATTGTATGTCGCCATATTGCATATTAGAACGCCATATAGGATATTTTGATCGCCATTTTTGAAGTACAGACATTTTCGCCATACCAAATATATCCATACCGCATGGTTTCAGGCGAAATTGGAAGCATTTCCTCATTTTTTTTGGATTTTGATTTTTTATTAAATAATCAAACCATATTTTCAAAATCGGTTTCCCTACACATGTAGAGTTTGGATCAAGGTATCTTCTGATTTTTTTTTCGTGGTGGAAAATGTTTTCCATTTTTGCTGAAACCATTTTTTTTGTAAAACTTCGTTTAAAACTGGTTTCTGCAAAAACGAAAAAGATTTTCTAGCAGAAAACAAAATCAGGAGATACCTTGATCCATACTCTACATGTGTAAGGAAACCGATTTTGAAAATATTGCTTCGTTATTTTATAAAAACCAAAAATCAAAAAATGATGAAATGGATTCAGTTTCGCCAAGATCGATCGATCAACGATCAAATCTGACTTTACATGTCAATGGTTGCTCCTCCGTGATTGATCTGAGCTGGTACCAATTACACTGATATCCAAATGAATAAGGGCTGGGACACTCCACTTATTCTCAAAGTGCAATTTTAGCAGCTCATGCATTTTGGATCAATAACGGCGCCGGCCACGTCCTTATAGTCAGTTGGGAAGGGAAAGGAATGTTAGAGTGTGCTGGTTGTTGCTACTAAAGACCGATAGCACCTCTGCATCCCCACAACCAGCTCGGACTGGGGTATTTGTTAGACGGAAAGGATGGGAGATCTGGGAGTCACCGTTGGGTCGGTGATGCGATCCATGGATAGGGGTTATTTATAGTGTTCGTAAGGTGATAGATTGTGTGGTGAATAAGGTGAATACGGTCAAGCGGCACAGCACGCTTTAGTTGCATAACTTGTAGGCGTTATATACACTGTGCTGTGAGTGGAAGTTGGAAGGGAGGGAAACGACTTTTTTTCAATTCGTTTCTGGTTCTAGCGATGGCTTTGAACATATGAATATACATGAGTTGTATATGTAGAGAGGAGAGAGAGAAAGTGGATAGAGAGATTCAAAGTAGGATGAAAGGGACGGGCCAGGGATTGAACCCATGACCTTCTGCATACGAATCAGAAGCGGTAGCCACTAGACCACCAAGCCCGTCTGAAATGGATTCAGTTTCGCCAAGAGCCTAAAACTCATAAAAACAGCCACCTTCTTGAATTTTGGCCGCCATTTTGGATTTTGAGCTGCCAGCTGGGGTGTTTTGATCGTCATTTTTGGAAACCGGACATCTTCTTCATTTAAAATATACCCATATCGCATGGTTTTAGGGCCTCAAACCTATGGAAAGAGCCACCATCTTGAATTTCGAGCCGCCATCTTGGATCGCTATCAAATTTACGTGATTTGTGCAAACATAAGAAAAGTAACGACATTCCCAATACGTGCGACGTGAGACGAGACATAACACTTGTAGTTTTTACTATCGTCAAGATATTAAAATTTATCTTTTGTCGACCGGTTTTGGGGTCGATGTCGTCCATCAACAGGCCAATGTGCGACTGATTGCGTTCAATTTCTATACGTACACGTCCGAAAAGATGAGATGCTGCTGAGGTGTCGTGTCCAATAGATTAACCCACGAGCGATCGCGCTGTTGTATTTTGTACAACACGTTGAAAAAATCTCGCTTTTTGTACTCAGCATTAGCGTGGTGCTGACGCAGGTAGTCAACCGCGCGAGTTACGGAAGGTTAAAAAAAAACACGACATGATGAAAAGGTCGTTTTCATTCATCAACGGTTTTCGTGTGTTACTGATAAACATTTGACTCCCAAGCGTGTAAGACCCCAAAAAATGGGGCTTCAAGGGTGCTTCAGGGGGTTGTTTAGGGGATTTAGGGACCAAATAAGGGCGTTCCGTCAGGTTTCGTTGGCGTTTCAAAGGGATTGCACGACTATCAGGAGCATTCCGATAGTATTACGTGGGTATCTGGGACTATTCAAGGGGCTTTTAGGGCGATTCATGGGGTCTTAGGAGTCTGTATAGGGCGTTACATGGGGTTTCTGGGGCGATTCACGTGGTTTCTGGAGGCGTTAGAGGTTCCAAGTGCAATTCTAATTGAATATGTTGATTTCAAAAGCATTTAAATGAGAGTATGGAGGTTTCAGGGGCGATTCGGGGCATATCAGGGGGTTTCAGGAACATCTTTAAATCCATGGATTTTCTAAGATATTTCAAACGGATTACGGGTAATCCAAGGGAATTTCAATTGAATTACAAGGATTTCAGGGCGACCTTCAAAACCTATGACCGGCGACTATGACCTTCAAAAAAACCCCAAGAGCCTATAAGACCCTCCGAAATATTATCCTTTGGAAGTACATTATTGGAATATGGCATTACATATGTCATAATCTGCGAAAAATATACGAATGGACCTAAATTCAGATAAGTTCGATTTTACATCAGAGCATATTTTTCGCGTGGTTTTTGAAGTTTTCGTTATAATCAAGTGGTTTATTGAATTTTTAAGTTCAAAATAAGCAGAAGTATAATGATTTACGTTATCACACAGAATCCAATCGCTAAAACCCCTGAAAAAAACTACGCAAATTGTTGTAAAACATCACCCTGTTCATTTTATCCACAATTCCCCTATGCTATATTCCATGCATGTTAGTTGTTTTCCGTGAATTTATCAAATGGTTGTAACAAAAATCAAGATGATGGGAGTATGGAATGACAGTTCCCAATGTAGTGTGGTCCTGGAGTTCTAGTGGTTCCGAAAACTGCGAAAAAATCATAGCCGAAAGTGTGGGGACATTCGTTTTCGGAGCAGGTTTCAAGGGCCTTTTCGAGGTCTGAGGGAGTTTTCGAAGGCATTACAGAGAGTTTCAGAGGTTATTCAATGGATTTTAGAGGTGCATTTTTGGCGGTTTCGAGAATTTCAGTTTCAGAGAATTTCAGAAGCGTTACATGGGGCTTCAGGCGTGTTTTCGAGGTTTCCGGAAAGTCTAAGGTGCGTTACTCTCTGAAACCTACAGTAGCGCTTCTGTGACGGCCCCAAAAACCCCAGGTAAATCCCATTTTTTTAAATCCCTATAACACAAAGGTTATCAATTATCTTCACAAACCTGCGATCACCATCTTGGATTCAACAATGGTGTAGGATATCGGATTCCAACATCATCTCACTGAACCAGGTCTGAAAATATTCATATGGAATGAGTATTCTTGATTTATTGGACGTGGGCCATAACTACACAGCTGGGAACCACTGAATTTAGTTCCAATGCTTCATTGGTACTTGTGAGCCTCAGAACGCACAATTCGAAATCAATGTTTCCATTTTCTCACACTTCCGATTCTTTTGTTATCCGCATGTTCCGTTCGTAGTTTTCGGAACCACTGGAATTTCATTAACTCTCAGGCGGCGGTGCTTAAAATTAGCGTTACACTAATTTTCGAAGCATCATATCTTCTTCGTTTTAAACCCAAATGTAAATATTTTTATATTGCCGAAAACCTTGGGGCCTCAGCTTTCATAATAATTTTTCATACATAGTCGTAGCGAGGAAAAACGATAAAAAGGGGCTCTTCAAAGAGGGACACCTCCTTAAAAACAGCGTTACACTAATTCAAATGCTTATATCTTTGCTGTTAATCCACATAATTACAATTTTCTTCGATAATTGGAAACCACCAACACTCACCTTGCTAGAAAAAATATCGAACATAGTCGTAGCAAGGATAAGGGCAAATGGGGGGCACCCCATTTATGTGTTCGCCAAACATATAAAAAAATATATCAGCCCCGTTTTGCAAGCAAATCATGATTTTCTTTCACGGTCAGAATCTTCAGGTGAGGTACTTCCAAGAAAAAATGCAAATCATGGGCGGTGCTAGGAAAAACAGTAATAAGGGGCAATTCTTCCAAAATCGTCCAAAAATTTCAAAAAATCATAACTTGACCATAAAGTAACAAATAATAAATTTTCTTGCGCCAATTAGAAGCTAAGAATCTTGCACTATCGAGAAAAATGTCATACATAGGCGTAGCCAGTGATATGGGCTCGCAAGGGGCACAGAAATTGATTTCTCAAATCAGTGTACTGATAATCAATATTCCATACTAATTTCTCAGTCATCAAATCTAAATTTATTCTTTCTTTTTTTACCACTGTAAGTCACCAGAACCCACCTTGAAAGGATTAGGCATAGTCGTAGTAAGGAAATAATAAAAGGGGGGAGGGAAGGTGACTTTAAATATTTCTCAAAAGTTGCCGCTTCGCAGGTTAATGTCTTTCTTTCACGATAAGCATCGTGAGACGTTGAACTTTATATGGAAAAACAAAATACAATACATAGGCGGAGCTAGGAATAATAGTAGGAATAAATTGCTAATGAAATCCGTGGATGAAATCCTGAAGAAATCAGTAAAAGAATTCTCCAAGAAATCCCTTACAAAATTCCACTAGGAGAAATGGCTCAAACAATCTTAAAAAATTTTTCGATAATATGCCAGGAGAAATTTGGTAAGAAGGATCTCTCAAGAACCTCTCGAACATTTCAAGATAGACTTTTTTGAGAAATGTCCCATGACTTTATGGAGAGATTTCTCAAAGACTGCCTGGAAGAATTCCTCATGATGGTATCCCCCAACGAATACCTCAAGAAATTCACTGAGGTATTCCAGGAGAAATGGCCTATGCAATCCCTACAGACACATGCAATGAGATAAATAGATATGTAGCCGATTCAATTATTTGGTGCATTTCTGAAGGAATCTCTGAAAAAAAAAATCCTTTGTTCAATTCCTTAGGACGCATGGAGAAATTCATTGAAAAATCTCTGAAGAAATTCACGATGAAATTACTCGGGGAACTCCCGATAGAATTCATAAAAAAAAGATCCTCATGGAATCTCTGCTGCAATTCTGCAATGAATCCGTTGAATCTGAGGGGAAATTCTCCTAAGATTCCTCAATTTCCAGGAAATATTATCTAAAAATGCTTCAACAAATCCCTGCAGAACTTCTTGTTGTAGTACTTTGAATTAAAAAAACAACCGATAGAAATTCTGTAAAAATTCATACTGACACCCCTGAGAAATTCTTATAGGATTTCCTGGAGGTAGTATTCAAAAATACCAAAATAATTTCCAGAAAATGTATTTTTTTTATTTCTTTTTATTCGTTAATTTCAACTGATGCTTATTCTTCGGAATATGATAGAATCAATGGGGTAATTCCGTAATAATGTACAGGGGATAGACAAAATGATCAGCAGAAGCAAAATTTTCACTTTTCAAAAAATGTTCAATTAGCTGTAAGTTTTCGAAAAGCGAAAATATTATCAAATTTATACTGTGAGTTGATCAACTAGTTGTGTATCAGTGGTCAAAATTTGAAAACGATCGGGCTATTCTGCCCGAAGATATAAAGATTCTAGAAAAAGGTATAATTATCCGATAGCCAACTTTGAGCTGTTATATTTCAGGATCCAATGAATCGTATGCAATAAATTTTTGAGTATTTATGACTCATATAATGAGCTTTGAAAAACTTTTGACATAATGAAATGGAAGAAAACTATAACGATTAGATTATATTTCTAATAAAACATCAAATTTTCTTAAATTTCAACATCGTTTCAAAATTCAAGGTGCTTTTTTTTATTCTTAATCACTTAAACTTAAAGCAACTGACGAAAAATTGCAAGTGCCGGTGCTGGGAATCAAACCCATAACCATCCGCATATGAAGCGAACGTGTGACCAACTACGCCACTATGTATTCAAGATGCTCATTTAAATTCCTTCTAATTGTATTGAATATAAATATGTTTTGAAGGAAAGTAATAACATAATCGGCAGTAAATTGAAAAAGTAATGGGATGCATGTTAAAAATTGATCAATTTACTAAAAAATCAAAAAATAAATGAAATGTCTATAACTTTTTCTCTTGTTAATAATTTTAAGTTGAGTCAAACGTTTTCCAAAGCTCATTATGATAAGTCATAAATGGTCAAAATTTCATTGCATACGGTTCAATGAATCCGGAGATATAACAGCTCAAAGTTGGCTATCTGATAATAATACCTAGAATCATTATAGCTTCATGCAGAATAGCCCGGTCTTTTCCAAATTTTGACCACTGATACACAACTAGTTGATCAACTTACAGTAAAAGTTTGAGAATATTTGATGCGTTTTTCGAAAAGTTACAGCTAACTGAACAATTTTTGAAAAGTGAAAATTTTGCTTCTGCTGATCATTTTGTCTATCCCCTATATCTAGATATAGGTTACCCAAAATATCCCTGTAGAGATTTCTAATGATTTTTTTAAATCAATATACCGAAAAAATGACTGAATGGCTGCCCAAAAAATATCTTTTGATGTATTCTCCTACGAATTACTTAAAAAACGTGTAATTACTGTAAAACTTCAGCAAAGAATACTTGAAAAAATCGGTGGAATACCTAGACAAGTTCACAAAAAAAAACTATTGGATGAATTTTTGAACAAATCTTAAGAAGAATTTATTCTGCAAATTACTTAAGAAATTTGTCAGAGAATCTCTAAAAAATTACAATGAAATTCCTTAAGAAATTCCCGATGAAATTTCTTGTATAAATTGCTATAAGCTGAGAGTATTAATCGCAGAATTCCTAAAAAAAACATTCTAGGAATTTTGCAACGAATTTCCCAAAGGTAGTTTCTTAAAGAATTCCAGGTGAAATTCTCGTATAAGCACCTGCAGGAATTTGCTAATGGAACCCTCAGATAAATTTATGAAGAAATCTCTGGAAGGATTCTTAAACGATTCTCTTGAGAAGTTCTTCAAGAAATCTCTGCAGTAGTTTCGCCAAAGAATCCTTATGTTAATCCCTGATGGAGTCCCAATTTTTTTACTTGTTCATTTATTTGGGAGGCTTGGGCAATGTTGCAACCGGCATTTGTTGCGACAATCCACCCAATGCGACATAAGTTTATCCCAACTTGAACATAATAAGATCAAGATCGTGCATCACGAGTTTAGAGATTTTAAGCCTTGCATTGCGATTTTTCGGGTGGTAACTACGAGTCGATGAACACTGCAACGCTGTTGAAGATCTACCATTAAACAGTTTCGAGTTTGGATTGGGTAAGAAATCGAACTTAGATCTAGTCAAATTGTAATCTTAATTTGAACCATTTCGAAATTCATTAAAACGACGTACTTTTTAGGCAAATATTGTCAGAAAAAGATGTAAACAGTTTTCCTTCCGTAATATAACCTGATAACATGGACTTTAAAAGCATTGAAGAAAAAGCGTTTTTGTCATGGAAAATAGTCAATTTAAAAATCACTGTGATTTCACCCATTTATCCCCCCCCCCCCCCCCCCAGAGAAAGCACATTTTGGTGCACTCGTACAGCTCATGCATTGTATCACACGCAATATGTGAAAACATCAAATGAAAGCTTATTTATCGTAGCATCGAACAACCGAATAATATTCCGCATTATGTGTCATAAATTTATCAAATTTAAGTTATTCTTACTTGGAGAATGTTATCTTAAGATGAACCATTTGTAATCTAAATTTGAACTAATAAACGGGGGCGAGCTTCCAGTGTTGGCCTGCAGACTGCGCTAGTGGTTGTTTTGTTCACTCTTGGGGGATGAAAAATTCCAAATTTAGTTTCCAAGTTCCTGAAGAGTTTAGAACATTCTGAAATTCCACTGCCTAATGAAACATAGTTATGGGAATTAGCAGATCCATGTGTTTTTCTATTGTTCAGCACGAAATTGACTGTT
Source organism: Aedes albopictus (assembly GCF_035046485.1). NCBI lineage: Eukaryota > Metazoa > Arthropoda > Insecta > Diptera > Culicidae > Aedes > Aedes albopictus. The sequence continues at coordinate 5,950,712 of NC_085138.1, forward strand.
GTGGGAGATGCTCGAGCTGCTGCCGCCAGTAGTTCAAATTAAGATTAAAATTGGTTCAAATTAAGATTAAAATCATTGTTGACGAATAATCGAATTTTTCAATGAAATTCGGTGCAAATACAAACTTTTTACCACTTAACAGAAAGCTTATACCCGTAGCTTTCATGTACATAAGATTTTCCCGTAGTAAATTATTTCCATGTGGAAGAAAAAAATCACTCAAAATTTGCGCTACTTTGAAAAGCCGCAATTTGGTTCAACTTTTGATTACCTACCCTAGTAGTAATTGATTATTCACAAGTTGAAAAGTACGCAACAAATACAGCTTCCGTTTTGTCTGCAACAAAAAATAGAGATCATGTCATTATCTGTAACCAGTTGGGATAAAGAGTAATCCCCACGCTTTCTTTGTTGCTTGTTTTGTGCATCTTTTGTCTGACAATTCTCTTCACTGTATGGGCACAACAGAGCCGGAATCACTATGGAATCTCACTTGCTTGAGCAACTTGTTGAGAAACTTTCAATATCTGGAGAATTTTACTATGATTTTCTGATAGAATTTACAAAAATAATGCTTGGAGGAAACTCCCGAAAGAATCCTTAGAAGAATTCCCATGAGAATATCTGGAGCTTTTTTGAGATTTCCTGCAAAAAAATCATCAAAAATCCCTAAATAAAGTCTTTTAGTGGGTATTTTGAGAAACCAAGATGAGCTCCTGAAATAACGTCTGCAAGACTTATCCTGCAGTAGTTTTCCAATGATTCCTGAAAGAATTCATCAAAGAAACTCGTGAACGAATTCGTAAAGAAAAGTCCTGCTCAAATGGTACAAGACCCTACCTTGGGAAATTCCCGAAAGAAATTCCGTGACGAAGTCCTTAAGCAACTTCAAAAAAAAATAATTTTAACGAATCCCTTGAAAAATAAAATAAGGAATCCTGATAGCAATTCCCCAAAACAAAGTTCGAGAATTTCCCCAAAGAATGCCTTAAATTATCGTTCTGGAGAAAATTTCAATAATTCTGGAGGAATTCCCGGAATAATGTTTAGTATTTCAAAAGAATGCATGGAGGAAGTTCATAAGGAAACCTTGATGGAAGACCTGATTGAGTCGTTTGAGGAATTCCCACAGGATTGCTTACAATAATTTCCAACGGAATTTCTAGAGTAATTCTCGGAAAAGTCTCTGGACAAATTTCCAAAGGAGTACCTAGGGATCCCTGAAAGGATTGCTGAGGGCATCATCGATGGATTTCCATTAAACATCCCTGGAAAAATTCTTTTGAAATCTCTGAAACATCTGTCAAATTTTCGTTCGACTTGAATAAATAGCCCCTAAGAAGAATTCAAAAAAACACTTTTTGTTTTTCAATATTTTTCAACCAAATTTTAACACAAGAAGTTCATATCCTTCAAATTCAGGGATTTGATAGGGATTTTTGGATTGAACACCTGGTTCCGGAGTTATTCCGGAATAAAAATGGGTCATTGAAATTGTCCATATTGGGAAAAGTTAATTTCGATATGAGAAAACTTTAGTTTTCAGACGTAATTGAACTAGAATGATAGAAAAATATGTCTTAAATTTCATCCCGGTCACTTACGTGCCTTGGAACCAGTTTTACGGATGTTTCGAGGAACCGCTACCGGGGTCAATTTTTGAATATTATCCAGTACCTCATACGACACCTCAAATTTCTTGATATTTTATGATATATCATTCTGAGCTATTTTTATGATATTCGAAATAATTCGTCCATTTTGGAATCCATATGCGGATTTCACGGAAATCGGTACCGGTGGTTCCGCGGTCCATTTTTCGAAGATGAATAAACACATATGATTTTGAAACTTGTAGCATATGAATTAATTTGGGTATTTTGGAATCCGTTTACCGATTTTCCGGAATCATGTTTCCAGGGCCATGTTTTGAAAATGATTCAATGCTGTCACTATACTGGTGTATGGAATTCCCATCCTGACATAGAAGGCTAGAATTCTTGCTGGATTATTTCGAGCAATCTTCCTGCAATTCCTCCAAAAAATTCTCCAACGATTCCTTCAGGGACTCTTCCATGGATTTCTCCAGAACACCTCTACCGATTCCTCCAGTAGGGCAATCCTCTTGGCATATATTCAAGGAACTTCTTTTAGCATTCCTCCAGCTATTTCGGATGGGATTTCAGAGACTTATTATCTCCCGAAATACTTCTTCTAGAGATTTCAGAATTCTATAATGATCCCTAGAATAATGCCGCAAGGCATTATAGTAAGGGTTTCTGGATGAGTCATGGGAAGAATTGCTGGAAGAACCACAGCAGAAATTGCTTGTGAAAGGCCAAGAGGAGTTCGTGGAGGAACATCATGAGAAATTTATGGGAAAATCTTTGGATTAAATCTATTGGATAAAAATTCTGGAGGAATCACCGGAAGAATCTATGGAAAAATCACTGTAGGAAATCTTAGAAGGATTCTGGAATGTACCATTGTAGAAATTTCAACAGAAATCCTAGGGATTACTGGAGGAAACCATTCTGAAATTTCTAAAGAAACCCCATCAGGAATGTCTGGAAAATCAAAAGAAAAATTTCTTAAAGAAATACTTGCAGAAATATCTTGAGAAGTCCCTGAAAGAACTGGTAGAGGTGTTCTGAAAGAATCTACAGAGAAGACCCAAGGCCCTGATGGAATCACAGGAGAAGTTTCTGAAAAAATCTCAGGAAGATTTCCCGGGAAAATTCCAGCAAGAATGCCAGGATAAATGCAATTACTAAAATCATTCTTAGAGGTACGGTAGTTAGAATAAATAACTGAAGGAATTCTTGGATGAAATCTCTGGACGATTTCCTGGATTAGTCCTTGAAGAAATCCCTGGCAGAACAACCGAAGCAATTTTTAGAAGAATTCCAGAAAGATTGCCCGGAAGGGTCACAGCAAGAAAGCTCTAGAGGAACCCCTTGCAGAATTTCTGAAGAACTACAGTTAGAATTTCTGGAGGAGTTTAAGCAAGAATAGTTGGAAGAACCACAGGAATACGTGAGGAATCCATGCTGGAATTTCTGGAGGAAGGCCACGGGGAGCTCCTGGAGAAATCCCATGATAAATAACTGGAGAACCCCTGGATAAAATCTGCGAAGGAATTTCTAGACAATTCACCGGAGGAACTTCTATAAGAATGTTCGGAACATTGCCACGCTTAATCCTAGAAAAAAATTCTTGAAGAAATCCCACGAGAAAACTGGAGGTATTACAGTAAGAATTTCTGGAGGAGTCCTAGAAGGAATTGCTGGTAGAACCACAGCTGCAATTGCTTGACGAATCACAGCTGAAATTTCTGGATAAAATCTCTGAAGATATTCCTGGAGAAATCACTGGAGGAACTTCTGGAATAATCCATGGAATATTGCATTGAATGATCCCACAAAAAGTTCTTGAAGAATTTTCTCGAGGAATTTCTAGAACTTCAGGAGATTTCATATAAGGTGTTTCTAGAGACATCCTAGTAGGAATTGCTGGAAGAGTTTTAAAGAGTTTTTTTTTAATTTTGAACTTTTTTTTCATTTTTTATGTCTTCCGTAGGAGTAATTGATTTAAGTGGTTGCCCCTTATTACTAGTTTCTAAACTTTGTCTACTTTTTGTGTTGTTTTAATGTTTTTTTTACCAAAAGGCTATTTGCAGTTCAGTAGGAATATATGGGCCTATCTTGATGCATAGGAAATTCATTGCCTGTATTTTCTAAGAAATCGTTTTTCTTGCATCGCAGTACGCAGTTGTTAAGAAATGATTCAAATAATATTCTCTGTTGGTAGTTTCTACCAGTATCCATCGAGAAATATCTTGAGTGAAAATGGGCATAAGGATTTGTGAAAGAAATGAAAAGGTTTGGGGAACACCTAAAACTAGCTTCCCACCTCATTTTTAGAAGATCATTTGGTAATAGAAAAATAAATAGTGCATGTTAGTAAACTGATTTTAAAATTTAATGTTCCGTATGAACCCTTGTTACTGGCTACGACTACCGTCAAGGCGCCCTTCACCGTGGGGGCTCCATTCACCGTGTGCCTTCGAATATTTTTTCATTATTTCCATATTATGATTGAATGATATGACAATTTCTCTTTAATTTCACCAATACAACACTAATGTATTGTTACCATGTCAAAACGCTCATTAGAAACATTTAAAAGTATCATTTTGACATTAAAGTGTCCCGCTTCATGGTTTCTGCTCGTTCACTGCATTCATAGTGAAAAAACGAAAACTGCGCTAAGGTGATTTAAGCGATAAACTAAATGTAGTAACGTTTTTATTCCACCAAGAAGCAAATAAATTCACATATCAGGTATGTATTTTGCATTACCGAAGTAAGTTTAACAAGAAAGTACGATTACTCGTACTTTTTAATTGAAACAAAAAGGCACGGTAAATGGGTACCCTAAAAATCAATGGTCTCCATTCACCGTGCCCCATATTGTCCCATATATCTCGAAAATTTGAACATTCGTTTTTCTAATAAAATCTTGCAAGTTATTACATGATATGAATTTAAACGAAGAAAATTCCCTTGGATGGGTTGTTTTGATAAATTTTAAACAAAGTAGAATAAAACTTCTCATACACGGTGAATGGGTCCCTACTTCCCTGCCCATATTCGCATAGTCGATGTAACCACCAACGTCTGCTCTAATGGGAAAACACGATTTTATAGATTTTTTCCGGACTTACATATGCACCGACTATTTGAATGAAATAATCTGTCAGTTTCGTGGATTACAGCTACAAAAAGTGAGCCGCAATGATTTTAAGATGTTTCATGTAATTTTTCCATATTTAAAACGTGTACGTCAGTTTATGCGACCATTCAGTCGTTTTGATGAATGATTACACGGATAAGTTGACGTAACAACCAGATTGCTATGACCGTTATGTTAGCTATTACGGTACCCGTTTTCTGAACACGTGTTAGATTTTTTTCCGGAATGTCCGTCTTCTTCTTCTATATGGCTCTACGTCCCCACTGAGACTTGGCCTGCCTCGGTTCAACTTAGTGTTCTTTGAGCACTTTCACAGTAATTAATTGAAGGGCTTCCTTTGCCTGCCATTGCATGCATTTGTATATTGTGAGGCAAGTGCAATGATACACCATGCCCAGGGAGTCGAAAAAAATTTTTCCGACCGGAACGGGAATCGAACCCGTGTCACCGGCTGAATGTCCGTATTCGTGCGTTAAATACATTCTTTGTTGATAAGCAGCAGTCCCGACTCGAAAGAAGATGTACTAACCGTGGTTTCAGAAAAAAAATGCTAACACGTCACATTCTGAAAATGTGAACTATCTGATAGTGCGGTCGAGCGTACCATAAAGCGTGGGCATCGTAGTAAGATTCGCAGTTGGTCGGCTTTAAATCAGACCGGACCAACTGTTTTTCAATGATTATGGGAAAATGTCCTGCAAGAAATTGGGATATCAAAGCATGTGCATTATTGCTTGAAATACTATGATTCCTTGGCTTATCTTTACCTGTCTCTCAGTCCTCCTGTCTCCTGTCTTTCTCAGTCTAACAGGATTAAAACGGCTATGCCAAACTCCTGACCGTTTCACTTTTGTTAGACTGGAAAGCCACAACAGTTCAGTAGTATTGTTTCAATGATGGTTTTGGAACAAAACGTAAAACTTATAATAGTTTTGCTGTGGAATGATTTTACTCGTGGCTATCCATGAGTTTACTATTTCATTAATCAATGAGGTGCCACAAAAACTCACGTTTCGGGTTTCAATGAGTTTGCTTCAAGCACTTAGTAAGTAGCTGAAAGGGGGTTTGAGGTGTTTACGTCGTAATTCAGAGGAAGCGATAGAGATCTACCATAACCATCCATTCAAAAAAATATAACTGTTCATACATGAGGTGTTTGGATTCTATACTTAGGAAATTTGACAAACACCCATTTAAGAGTGATTTAAAGTAGGCACGTTAACTGCGAACAATACTCGCTGCTAACCAGAATCACGGCATATGGCGGCGTTGCATGAACTACGAATTGTACCAAGTATGTAAATAAATCGATACAGTATGAACCCAATTTTGTCAGCCCCACAAACTGTTTGCTCTCATTAACTTACGGTCAAACTTAAACTTATTCAATCATGTTCATCACTAAACTACTGCTTGAAAATCTATTTAGATATTTAAGGAGAACAAAAAATGTGTCCCCGAAACAGGCTGACATAATCGGTTAATCGGTATAATGAAGCGGATAAAACACGGCAGGCTGCGGTGGGCTGGGTACGTAGCTCGTATGCCAGAGAAATGATAAACTTATACCATACTAGCAGAGAACCAGGAAGGAGCCGTTGGCTTCGTGGTAGGGCGCGCACGTTGACCTTTTAGGTCTTCCTCAACTGCATGCGGCCCTAAGGGGCTCCAAAATCTCAGGGCAACTGGAAGCGATTGATCCAGGACTAAGACCAGTGGAAACGATTCCTCAATCGGCGTAGACTCACCATTACGAGTTGTAGGCTATTAAGTACCAATTTGTTAAATTATTCGCAAAGCATCATGAATGTTTCAATATCTACATTGCATCCATAATAAGTATTAAACATAATCGATAATATTCACTATAAAAGTTGTTGATATTGAAAATGATTTTCAGGCATCTCAAATCAAATAATTAGATATCTCAAATATAAATTATGTTTATGTCAATAAATTATCTCAATAAATTATGTTCAATCACGTTTTATGGGGAGATTTTAGTTTTCTTGTACGCAGACGTCAGTATTGCGACCACATGGTGGTTACGTCAAAACGTTCTTTTCAATATACTCACATGTTTTAGAACAAACACGTTTTTTTAATAATTGGAGCATATGCTATACATGGTGTAGGCTATGTTAAGCTAAAAAAGTGGATTTTGACCTATGTGGCGTTTACGTCACCTATGCGAATATGGGCAGTACCACGGTGAATGGTGACCTACCACGGAATTAGGCGACCTTACTACCCTTTACTAATTATACTATATCACCAAATTTTGTGAAAAAATTTCTTCTTCTGTTGATATTGCTTTAATTTTAACCTATAATGAAGGCAATTAAAAGCGGCACCAACAATTTTTATAAGACTGGTGTCAAATGACAGCCCTTATTTGCCCCGAATCCTCTTAGATCCACGGTGAATCGTGCCTTGACGGTATATGTGATAGAAAGAATTAACATTTTATTTGTGAATGAAAATGATAATTTGTTGAGCTAGTGCTTTCTAAAATATGTGTATACTTTTCTAGATGCTGCCCCTCATTACAATTTCCCTAGCTCCGCCTATGTATTGTATTTTGTTTTTCCCTATGAAGTTCATCGTCTCAAGATGCTTATCGTGGAAGAAAGACATTAACCTGCGAAGCGGCAACTTTTGAGAAATATTTAAAGTCACTTTTCTCCTCCCCCCTTTATTATTTCCTGGCTACGACTATGCCTAATCCTTCCGAGGTGGGTTCTGGTGGCTTACAGTGGTAAAAAAAGAAAGAATAAATTTAGATTTGATGACTGAGAAATTAGTATGGAATATTGATTATGTGTACTAATTTGAGAACTCAATTTCTGTGCTCCTTGCGAGCCCATATCACTGGCTACGCCTATGTATGACATTTTTCTCGATAGTGCAAGATTCTTAGTTTCTAATTGGCGCAAGAAAATTGATTATTCGTTACTTTATGGTCAAGTTATGATTTTTTGAAATTTTTGGACGATTTTGGAAGAATTGCCCCTTATTACTGTTTTTCCTAGCACCGCCCATGATTTGCATTTTTTCTTGGAAGTACCTCACCTGAAGATTCTGACCGAGAAAGAAAATCATGATTTGCTTGCGAAACGGGGCTGATATATTTTTTTATATGTTTGGCGAACACATAAATGGGGTGCCCCCCATTTGCCCTTATCCTTGCTACGACTATGTTCGATATTTTTTCTAGCAAGGTGAGTGTTGGTGGTTTCCAATTATGGAAGAAAATTGAAATTATGTGGATTAACAGCAAAGATATAAGCATTTGAATTAGTGTAACGCTGTTTTTAAGGAGGTGTCTCTCTTTGAAGAGCCCCTTTTTATCGTTTTTCCTCGCTACGACTATGTATGAAAAATTATTATGAAAGCTGAGACCCCAAGGTTTTCGGCAATATAAAAATTTTTACATTTGGGTTTAAAACGAAGAAGATATGATGTTTCTAAAAATTAGTGTAACGGTGTTTTGTAGGCACAGTCTTCTGAGGCTATTTTTTTAGCACCGCCGCCTGAGAGTTAATACACTAAATTTGGTAATGCACTACACTTTTTGTAGGGTTCAAAAAAATGTCACAGTCACCCATAAATGTTTCTCCATGTTTGTTCATGGGTCATCATGCAGCACCCTTGATTGTCATCAAAAATACAAGTTCGGACAGCGCCTGCTGGAACGCCCCTGAGACTCCTTGAAGCGTCCCAGAGATCTCTGGACCCCCATAGAATGCTCGTGAGACCTCCAGATAACCTCAACTCCATTAGATCTCCTGGAACGCCCGTAAGACACCCAAAACGTCCCTGAGTCTCCATGGAGGCCCCTGGAACCCCTTGCGACCTAAGGACTGTTCAATTTATAAAACGGACAACTTTACAAGGCTATAAAAAGAAGACGCGTAGTTCAAATTTAACCACCCTTGCTTCGTTGTTCAGTACATCATCGTTCATTATAGTAATGATTTTTGAATCGAATAAAAAATAGTTTTATTTCATAGAAAATTGGCCAGATGTTAAATGAGGTGGATTTTACGATTGCTGAAAATTTGAAATATATATAAAATTACTGTTTACATATGGTATATCATTTTTAAAATCAGCAAAGTATGTACCATGCTGCAGCAGCATGAGTAATAAACATTCTGGCGAAGTTTAAACTCGATTGGAAAATCAGTTGTTGAAATATTAAAGTCTCAAGAGAGATTCGATTTTTTGAATAAAATTCAATTGTAAAGCAAAAAGGGCATGAACATATTCAATAAACAATTTTTTTATACATCCAGTCGAAAGTGGGAATAATGCGGCTTCAAATGCAGAAAACTACTTCTCAATAGCATTGCTGGTTTGGTTACTGTGTGCCATTACAGGCACAGTAATCAAAACAGTTTCGTTCTTTGAAGGTTCTTCCAAATAACAATGCAACCTAATGCAAATTTTACATAACAATGAAGTAGGAAATAAAAAAAAATACACCCAATTGTCATTAAATAAAGTGTACAATAACATAGGTCCAACTTTGTTGAAAAATAAACAATAACAAGATTCGCTAGAGTCGAAAATCTGCATCAATGGAGCAAAAAGTAAGCATTTTTTTTACTATGACCATCTTTATGTATTAAATTTTTGATGAAGAATGCAATTAAAGTATTTTTTTCTTTTGCATCATTCAGAAAGCAATATTCTTCTACTCTGGACAAAATTTTAGCTGAATCCGTTGTGCTATTGCATCACAGGACTTAAATAAATATTTTTTAATAATTTCTATGAAAACCAGGCAATTTACTATATCAAGCTGGAGGCAGCTTGGTGCAAGGTAAAGCTAATCAACTATTGAGCTTTACCTTTAGTAGAATAGTATAAGATTACAATACATTAAAAACTTCATGAAAATATGCATGTTTAGTATAAGGAAAGTAAGGTCGAATTTTGAGAAATGGGTTTTTATTGATGTTTTACGAAAACCGCTTCAGTTACACAATAAAGAACATTTTGCTAAATGTTATATTTTTCCTACATTTGAGAATAGCTATAGAAAGTTATGCAAAAAACTGATAATGATTTTATTGAAAAATAAAAAAGATATTGCACAAGCAAGTTGTCCGTTTTATAAATTGAACAGTCCTTACTGAGACGTTATTGAGTTTTCCTCAAACGCCCCTGAGACCTCCTGAAACCCCCTAGGACCGCCCTGAACTCCCATGGAACCCCCAATGCTCGCCAGATCACGCTCCACCTTCTCTCAAGTTCTCCTTCTTCTTCTGTATGGCCCTACGTTCCCACTGGAACTTGGTTACCTCTCTTCAACTTAGTGTTCATTGATCACTTCCACAGTTATTAATTGATTGGCTTTCTATGCCTGCCATTGCACGAATTTGTATATTGTGAGGCAAGGACAATGATTCACTATGCCCATGGAGTCGAGAAAATTTTCCCAACCGGAACGGGAATCAAATTCACCGTCTCCGGATTGGCGATCCATAGCCCAGCCATTAGGCTAACTGGAGACCCCCCATGTCATACATACTGCCTGTGAATTTATGAATGTTACCAAGCCCAACATCGGAACGTTGTCTTTATACCTTTCTTCATTTGGCCATCAGATTTTCTTCATTTGTTTACCGTCTGAGCTATATGGGCTACTCCTTCGAGTCCCAAAAAATGTAAATTCAAATCTGATCTTGTTCCAATTCATTAGATCCAAAGGTCTCCAAAAGCAACATTTCTGAATAATTCATTGCAAAAATGTGCTACCATTTTCCGTCTGCACGAATTTCGAACGGTGCGTAGTCGAGGATATTTTTATAGGGATGGAATGCATTAGACTTTCTTTTCCTGGGCGAAGCTACTTTGATATGGAAAGTAGCGGCAACATTGTTCCATGGTATGCTTCACCAATATACTTTAGCACCTCGTATCACAGTAGGCACGTGCCTCCGGAGCCGTACAGCCATCCCACGGCCTACTTGGCTATCCTTTCGGTCATAAAAGTGATCCTAACGTGAGTATGCGTAACGATATGGGGTGATAATGATGAATACTCTCAATTATGATAAAAGCAGCGACGCTTCTCCGGTTGCACATTAATATTTAATAAACAATACACTTTACCAGTGAGGCAATTTGTCTCCCCTTGTTTTTTTCCCTCGAACGAAGGAGTGAATTTTTCTGCAATCACTCAACGGGAAACTATCGCTTACATCGCCATTACGTTTCCCCCTTTTTTCGGAGGAATCAACCCTCTCCCTTTGGATAAGATTTTCGTGCTTTTTTGCCCTAGCGCAGAGGAACCGGATAATGCATCACTCGATTGTGACTGCCGATTACGACTCAATTTGTTTCAATTTATTTGTCATATTCTTTGGTTCATCCCTTCGGAAAACTCCCGCTTGAAGTGGGCGCGTTAATCTAATATATTACAGGCACTTCCGCACTGCCAGCCACGTTGCCCGAATGTAGCCGCCACGCCAGGAGGAGAGCAAGAGTGAAATTAGAAAGTTTCTCTAGGAAAATTATCCCGTCTCATGAACTGTTTCGGTGATTTCGGTAGTCTGTCGGCTTATGTTGATGGTGAATGTCGGTAAATATTTGTGTAAGCGTAGGATACATTATCACGGCTTGGTCGCAGATTTTGGCCATTCCCTCGCTGTCATTCCCTAGATGCGGTTGTTGTGGCGGTTTATCACCGCAAGAAACGATTTATCGCTTCTTTGGGATGACGACGGTCGGAGTAACTTGCGAGCCGCATGCCGTCGGAGGCTTTTCCTACGATAGGCACCCACCAACTCGGCATCTAAATTTGCGTTTTGCGAATTCGCCACAGCCGGTGCAAGTGGTTTGGTGGGAGGGAGTTACATGCTGTGCCATGGAAAATGGGATTGAAAATGAAATTGGCTGGAAGATTGATGGGAAAACGGTAGGAATTTATGACTCCTTGGGATGGGAGGTGCCTCTGCTGTCGCGATGATTTCTAGGAACAAATGATCTACAACGACGATGACGAAGTTGGAGTTTGATTGATTGTAATGGAAACTACACTCATTATTTTAGTCAAAAAATACTCTACGTAGTCGATACTATATGGAACACATGATGCCCTTAAAGGGCAACGTTGTATGGAAAATATGAATTTGATCGCATCAACTCGGAACAAAGCTATTCGATCCAAATAAGCGTGCACTTGGAGGCGCCGGCCTTTCTCTGGTTTTCTGCTGAATATTATCTTTCTTTGTCGTTCTCTCGGCATCCTTGCCACGTGACCAGCCCGATGCAGCATGCCGTGTTAGATTAGTTACAATATCCTTTTGCTTATACACTTAGTAGTGCTCATGCGATGCACAGTGATGCGAGAGCGGAAAAAAGTCGAAAATCAACTTATGTATTTTGATTTAAACGCATTTTTTTTCATAACATTTGAATAGTTTACTTTCAAAATTTTGTGTCGATTGGATGAAAATTGTTTTTTTTTTACAGAATTTCAAAGTGTGTGTCCGTCATGCTTGAAATTGAAGCTCCCATATAAAATGTATGGGAAAACAAAAGCAAACTTCCACTAAGTTTTCAAATATGAGCACAGATTTGTATACATTTCCCGCTATAATCATTTTAAAGATTTTTTAATCAGCTTTCAGGAAAGCTATGATTTTTTTTTTGCGCAAACTTGTGCAACATATATTTTTTGGCAAAGATACAACTGGAAAGCCCTTAAGCTGAATGACATTTTACTACCCTCTGCATATAGTTGGCGTATTGCTTTACTTATTTTAAAAATAAAAGGAGATACAGGTTTATCTTCAAATTATTACGATCGTGTTAGTTCCATTTCATATCTTTTTATTTTTCAATTTTTATTTTCAAGGCTCAGTCGTCATGAAACTTTACGGAGCCATGCAAGCAACTCATACATAAACGAGAGGACAATGGGAAAGAAATTTTTTATCAAAATTATTTCTAATATTTTCTCAAATCTTACATTGAGGAAGTTTTTATTTGTTTGTATCGTTAGTTTTCAAGGCTCAACTACCATAGCGCATAACAGAGCCAATGTTTGTTGTAGCATGTTTATATTTTTAATATATGAAAAGTATTTTAAGATAAGGCATTAATAGCTGATATGCGCGAATGTATTCAGCAAGACTATGCTCTTGCTATGCTATGACCGTACCAAAATATATTCGTATTGGAAATTCCATTGGCGTTTCAATTGGCTTTAAATTTCCCATTTTTTTGCGATGGTGTCCTGTTACGCCCTGTTTCTTGTTTTCTCGAAGTAAAAAGGACCAATTTCCAATAAGAAAGCATAAACTAATCATAATATTCAAGTCTGATCTTTTGACGAGCTGGTTGGCATGAATTTATCAACATAACTGTTATTGAAAGCAAAAGTTTGATTTTCAATTTGTGTACTTAGTGCTAACGTAAGAACAAACACGACATTCACGAAACGCGACGCGAGATAAGACACGACACTTATGGTTCTTACAATCGTCAAAATAATTAAAAAATTACCTTAATGCCGACCGGTTTCGGGCTCGATGCAGCCCATCTACGGGACAATGTCCGAATAATAATTTTTAATTATTTTGACGATTGTAAGAACCATAAGTGTCGTGTCTTATCTCGCGTCGCGTTTCGTGAATGTCAAAAGTTTGATATTCGCGTAAAACGTAACGCGTGGAATGTGTCAAATGCCAAGAATAGGTAAATTGGCGAATACAATTTTCAGTAAATAACTTCGGAAGTCCTCAAAAAACTTTGATAGAAGCTGATGAGCAGATTTTTTTTCTAGCTGGAACGTTACGCCAATAAATAGAAGGAAGTTGTTTTAATAATCGAAGTTGTACATCCACATATCTAGAACCATTGGCGCCAACTTAAAGAGGGCAAGCATGGTTTGCACCCCAAACCCCCCCCCCAATATTTGACGATTTTTCGATTTTCCCATACAAGAAATCAGAAAAACCAGGCTTTGCCCCCCAATAATTTGACCAAGTTGGCGCGTCTGTCTAGAACGTAAAAGAGACAACATACTTGAATTTATCAACCCATGTTAAATGTTTCAGCTTTTGCAAATGTTTGCATTACACTCTTCTGGTAAACTTTTTTTATTGTCCTAAATGTGTATTTACAAGGTTTTGTTTTTCTAACGGATATTTTGGATAAATTAGATATATCCTAATTTTCACCACTTCCACAAGCATCATCCAAATACTGTATGCTCTGGGTTATTTTACCAGTAGCTATTCAAAAATATGTCTACAATATTTTTTTTAGTATTGATTCAACATTTTTTTCGTGTACATGAGTTTTAGTAATTTTTGAAAAGCTGTTCAGCCGAAATAGAGATGCCAAATAGCCCCTAACCGGCTTCCAGTGTACTTGTTTTGCAAAATAATGAAGAATGATGCAATCGCAAGCACCAAGATATGTGTCTCTTCCTCGGGGTACCAGAATCACGAACGCCCCTGAAAGAGGTATAGATGCCGAAATGACTACTATAATGTACACATTTTTGCCTTTCTCGTACACCAAGGTGTACCGAAAGGCTATATATTTACTCCGAAAACGAAAAATTGATTGAGCCCCCGGAGGGGCAAGTTTCATATACCAATCGACTCATCGACGATTAGAGATGATGTATGTGTATGTGTGTGTGTGTGTGTGTGTGTGTGTGTGTGTGTGTGTGTGTGTGTGTGTGTGTGTGTGTGTGTGTGTGTGTGTGTGTGTGTGTGTGTGTGTGTGTGTGTGTGTGTGTGTGTGTGTGTGTGTGTGTGTGTGTGTGTGTGTGTGTGTGTGTGTGTGTGTGTGTGTGTGTGTGTGTGTGTGTGTGTGTGTGTGTGTGTGTGTGTGAATGTGTATAAAAAAGGTCACCTCACTTTTAGATAGTAAATATCAACCGATTTTAACGATCGACGGCTCATTCGATGCGGAATCTGGTCCCATTGTTTCCTATTGAAAATGGTTCGGATCGGTCCAGTCGTTCCGGAGTTATGGTCATTTAGGTGTTCCGGACCGGTACCCCTGGAAGGGGTCAAACATAAAAATGCAACAAACCCATACATGCGGCACATCAAATTGCGGAATTTTCGATAACTTGATGAACGGTTATCATGAAAATAGTCTTAGACTATGGGTAACTCTCGCTGAGACCGTCCCACTATTTACACCATGTCTTCAAAAATGTTTAAGGTGGCGATTTTCTGAAAGTCCCCCTCAAAAAAGTAAGAAAAATTCATTTGGTTTATCAATTTGATGGACCCCCCCTTAGTTAAAGCCACAACCATTTTTGCGGACCCCTCGATTTTGATAAACTGTTGGCTCATTTAAACCGTTATAACTCAAAAGTTTCTCCAAAAACCACCTCATAACAAAATGTTGTTGAAAAGAGGAAAGATAGGGCTACTATTTACAGTTATAAAAAGTTGGGTCGGCCATATTGATTTTGGCCGCCATCTTGGATTTTTATACCAAAACTGTTTTTTCACCATGTTGGCAACCACCGATTTTCAAAATTTTTGCGTCAATCGAAAGCAGGGACATTTTTACACAGCATATCAAAAATTTAGAGATGTATCTTTTTGCTATCAAAAGTTATCTGCACTTTTGTAAATCATGACACTTTAGCGCACTGGGCCAGGTGCCGGTTGTTCACATAAATGCAGCGTTATTTCACAGTGTTTACGAACAATTATTTGAAATCTGAACCCACTAATGGAAAGCTGAAGGTTTAAGCTTTTCAAAACACCAAACAACTTTAAAAAGAATGTCCGCATCATTGAGAAACAGTCAAAAACGGGAACAAACCTCCAATTTTCCCTAATTTGGCTGCAGGTGCCGTTGTGTATACAAGCAGGCGCCAACTTTGATGCTGTTGGGTGTCGTTGCCGGTGCGCATGGAAATGTATGAAGAAAACGTGTCATGATTAACAAAAGTGCAGATAACTTTTGATAGGAAAAAGATACATCTCTAAATTTTTGATATGTTGTGTAAAAATGTCCCCGCTTTCGATTGACGCAAAGATTTTGAAAATCGGTGGTTGCCAACATGGTGAAAAAACAGTTTTGGTATAAAAATCCAAGATGGCAGCTAATATCAATATGGCCGACCCATATTTTTATAACCGTAAATAGTAGCTCTATCTTTCCTCTTTTCAACAACATTTTGTTATGAGGTGGTTTTTGGAGAAACTTTTGAGTTATAACGGTTTAAATGAGCCAACAATTGATCAAAATCGAGGGGTCCGCAAAAATGGTTGTGGCTCTAACTAACGGGGGGTCCATCAAATTGATTAACAAAATCCATTTTTGTTACTTTTTTGAGGAGGACTTTCAGAGAATCTCCACCTTAAACATTTTTAAAGACATGGTGTAAATAGTGGGACGGTCTCAGCGAGAGTTACCCCTATATCTGAATCGGTAATGTTCCGGAACCGATTCCGGGTGTTCCGCCGGAAGTGGCCAAATATAAAAGTGAACCAAACCCATGCATACGACATATCAAACGGCGGCTTTTTTAATAACCGAATGAAAGGTTAGCAAGAAAATAGTCTGAGACCATATCTGAACCGGTAGTGTTCCAAACCCATGCATGCGATACCTCAAATCACGGTTTTTCAGATTACATGATAAACAGTTGGGAAGAAAATAGACTCAGACCATATCAGTGTGTTATGGAACCGATTCCGAGTATCCCACCGAAAAAGGTCAAAGGCGCTATCCATAAACTACGTAGACTCAATTTTGGTCTTCTCAGACCCCCCCCCCTTCCTTCCCCCTCGTAGACTTTTGTCCACACCAGTGAATCAAAATTCATCCATCGCGCAACAATAATGACAATGTCGCAACCTGTATTTGTTGCGACAATCCACCCAATGCGACATAAGTTTGTCCCAACTTGAAAGCAATAGGATAAACATCGTACACCACGAATTTAGAGATTTTTTAGCCTTGCATTTCGATTTTCGAACGGTAACTCCAAGTCCGTAAACACTGCATTTCTGCTGAAGATCTATCATCAAACAGTTTCGACTTTGTGTTAGTAATAATTGAATATTCACGAGTTGAACAGTACGCAACAAATTCCGCTTCCGTTTTGTCTGCAACAAAAACTTTCGAGATCATGTCATTATCTGTTACCAGTAGAGATAGAGAGCAATCGTCGCGCCTTCTTTGTTGCTTGTTTTGTGCCCTTTTTGTCTGACAATTCTCTTCACTGGTCCACACTCATAGAAAAAAATCATGTAAATTTAAGTTCACTTGGATGCACATAAAAGGAACGGCCCGTTTGACACAAATTTACGTCTTCTACACAGATCGAAAAAAGAGTGTAAAATTCTGTGACATAGTTATGATGCACATAATTGAAGCGTGGGATATCATAGAAGTTTACATGACATGTCATGTAAAGTTCATGAAATATCATGTAAACTTCCATTATATGTCATGTAATTCAGCATGACTCTGAGTGTTTACATGACATATAACACAAATTTACATGATTTATCATGTAAACCATCATAACATTAAGTTTACATGAGTAAAATGAAGTTTACATGACGTGTAAATCTCATTATTTTTATCTGTGTATCACAAATAAAGTTGAGCTAGAAATCCCTAGAGCCTAAAACATATGAAAGTAAAATAATGAGACGGACCACCGACTAGTTCTGTCACTTAAGAGCTGTTATTTGGCTTTCTTTTACGATTAACCCTAACTTCTTATCAGTCGATGGTTATTGAACCACTCCACAATGGGAAAAAATAGGTAGAAAACGCGAATAAATTCAATATCTCTGCTCGGAGTGGATGGATTTGAATAAATTTTTGACACAAACTGCAAAAATGAATAAGTTTCAAATAATGCAAATGTGAATGAATGTGTGAATGAAAACGCAAACGGGGCAAACTGCACAGCTCTCTGCCGATGCGTTCCCCTCGAGGTGTTGATGAAGAATGAAGGAAGAGGGGAAGAAGAAATAGCTTAAAAGCTATAAAAGGTATAAATACCTCCAGGCGCTCGACGGAAAAGTCCAAAACTGCGCTCGAACGTAATTGGCTGGATAAAACATGGGTTCACTTTTCCTAAATTTTCAATAGTTCGCTGTTGAAAATCAATAGTTGTCATTAATTGACATAATTGCTGGAAATATTTGCGTTTGATCGGTGCTAAAATTTTTAAAATTCGTTCATAAATGAGTTATTAGCGTTCAAAAGCTGACCACTTTTCGTGATGCGGCCGATTTTTGGTTTTTCTGAAGCTACACCCCTATATGTTGCCTAAGGACGTTATTCAACGTCAAAAATGTTTCTTCTCTATTACAATGTTAACCATTAATTCTATAGATCACTCTAGACGTTTCTTTTCTTCTATGCTTTGGAACCCTACAACAGTCATTTACGAACCAAGGTTGGATACATAATAGTATAGCTTCTGGCATCTCGGAACGATATGCTGAAATCTGAGTGAAATGTTTCACTTATGCATTTATACAATAGCTTCTAATGAAGCTTCCAGAAATTTTCCTTCCAGCAGTTTCTAGGGTCTAGAGTTTCCTGGATAAATGCTAGAAGCAACTCTGTTATATAATATACTAGTGCTTGGGGGCTGTCCATAAATCACGTGGTCATTTTTTTGGGACTTCTCAACCCCCCCGCGTGGTCATTAGTCCATACAAATTTTTTTTCGTCCATACAAAATGGTCATTGGCCGAGCCCACCCCCCCCCCCCTCCCCTCATGACCACGTGGTTTATGGACAGCCCCTTGAACATCCAGTTCTTTATGCTGTTTAGTGAATCCTCAATAGTTCCAACGTTAGAATACAGTGGATTCAAAAAGTGAGGCCTCTGGATGTTCCCAACTTTGGCATTCAATCAAATAAACAAATTTCGGCGTACAGCCAACTAATGGAACAATCTATCTCAATCAAACGGGCGGTGGTGCTGGTGATAGGTTAGCCGAACAATTGGAATAAATTAAGCCTAGACTTAACTCAATTTTCAATTTTTAATGAGTACCGCCAACAACAGTTTTCAGTGTTGTCACCACCAACATTGGGGAACACTAGGATCTGTACCTACCGCCATCGAATAGAATAGTGCACAAAATCCGATCATCACAAAGCGGGCCGATGAAATTTTAAAATGAAATGCGATTATGGGACAGAAGATTGCACGAGTGCCATTTCGCGCCCTTTTTGGACCTCGGGATTGAACAAAGTTCGCCAACTCGCTACAGAGGTGCACTGATTAAATGATGAGCTATCCAATTAATTTCAGTTGCTTTGTCCTCACCTATCCTACCAATTCAATGGCGGTATGACTGATGATAGAACCCGTTGAAATGATGTGGTTTTCCTATTAGGGTTCATTCAAATATTACGTAACGCAAAATTTGACACTTTTCGACCCCCTCCCTCCCCCACGTAACGACATTTGTATGGGAAATTTTGAAATTTTGTATGAAGCGTAACACAACGCTAGACCCCCTCCCTCCCCCCACAGCGTTACGTAATATTTGAACGAACCCTTAGTGAGAATGGTCGCTTTTTTGTAGTGCGAGTGGGTAATTTGTTTGAATCGATATCTGGTTAAAAAAAAGGTGACGAAATTAAGCTTTATGAATAGCATTTCCGATTAATCTCCGGTTTATTGCAATTGAATTTGAAACAAAAAAAAACACCTTTCTCTTTGTTGATTGTGGGGTTTTATTTTTATTTTATTTCAACCACCAGATGTGTATGGCATGTGAGAAAATTTACTGAGTTGCAGATAAGAATTCAATTTCCAAGAGGGTCACCCTTGAACAAGAAATAAAACTTATCACGTGGATTGCACTAAATCCGAGCCGAAGTGGAACCCTCCAACGATTCCGAAATACTCCATTCTCAGGGCAGTCGGCAGGTAGTTCCCTGGCCAAATTGACCTTTTTTATGGCTAATTGATATTGATGATGACCGTTTATCGGTAAGGAAGCTGGGACGTTTGAAATGAGAAAGATAGTCGAAGAAGGTTCTGTAGATAGAAGGGCATTTCAGCTGGAGAAGGATAACAGGAATAAATTACTAAAATACCTATAACGAAAGAAAAGGGTATGCGATTATTGATTATATGTACAACTATTATCATAAATATTGTATAATTGAACTAGCTGAATAACAGTTTCTTAAGCTAAAGTTTGCTTGAGAGTTGTTTGTTCCACTCTTGTACAGCAAAAATGTTTGTTGGGTATGGAAGATTAAGCAGCTCCACCTGGCAATAAATAAGAATAAAACAGTTTTATTTCAAACTTGCTTTGAAAAAGTATCGACCAACCCATGGTTATCAAGCCATTCGATAAAAATTTGCTTCTTGACTTTGTGTTCTATGAGCAGTTACACAGTTACTAACTGAAAGCTTTCTCTGCTGATGATTATTTTGCATGTGTATATCGTGTGGCAAGCACGTAGATACTCTATGTCCAAGGAAGCCAAGGAAATTTCCTTTACGAAAAGTTTCTGAACCGACCGGGAATCAAGCCCGTCGCCTCCAGCATGGTCTTGCTGAATACCCACCTCTTTACGGCTGTGTCTATAAGGGCCCTGTCAAAGAGCTATCGTAAAGTAAATAAGAGTGGTACAGTATTGAAAAAATCGATATTGGGTTTATTGCGATTTTACTTTGTGGGGTTTTGGTCACCGTTTAGTTGCAATAGCTCAAACATTTCCAACAATAATTCTGTGCCATATTTTCAAAACAACTAATCTAGCATACATTAGAGTTCTTGTACCAACTTTTCGAACCCTCTAAGCAGAATACCCTCTTCGAATGAGTGTAATCAGTTTCGTACCTTTTAATTCCGCCCTATGTTGATTATCCTTTGACAGATACGCGTATTTCGGCTACCACTTGTAATCTTCCTCAGTGGATAAAGATTACAAGTGGTAGTCGAAATACGCGTATCTGTCAAAGGATAAGTAACATAGGGCGGAATTAAAAGGTACGAAACTGATTACACTCATTCGAATACATTAGAGTGTTTACAGACAGCATTTTTCTTAAATAAATTTATTTATCATCGTTTCTCCTTATCGGGGCAAATTTTTGTAATATTTCTTTGAATTTCACAAATAAAAAAAACTTTTAAGGACAATTATCTTGCTAACACGTCATAAACTAAATGCCTTGGAGTATATGCTCCAAATATATTCACAAAATTACAAAAAATTTATTAAAAACATTTTTTTTATTTACTTCGGCTAAACGAATGTGTAGGCAAAAAATGGCATTTGAAGCGTTTTTGCGCTCGTTTTTGTTTCAGTGTATATGTAAGTGTGATGTATCACCTTTTCATAAAACAGTACTAGATATACTATCACTGCAATAAAAAAGTTTTATCATAACCGTTTCTCTTATCGTTTTCTTGCAATTTTGATTTGAACTTCGCATTTCAGGTCATAAATTTGCAACTGTCAAGGTAAGTACTTTTTTGCGCACTGTGCTGCACATTTAAATTGAAATTGCAAGAAAACGATACAAGCTAGAAGTTTGGTGTCAAAGAGAGGATTGTAAAGTGGAACAGGGG
The DNA here is from genome assembly GCF_035046485.1 of Aedes albopictus. NCBI lineage: Eukaryota > Metazoa > Arthropoda > Insecta > Diptera > Culicidae > Aedes > Aedes albopictus. Next base: position 5,972,038 of record NC_085138.1, read on the forward strand.
CCTCAACTTTGCCAAAGAAAGAATTCTAATTTATTAAGCATGTTTCAAAGATAATTGACAAAAACAAATTAAAACACACTATTTTGATCTATTTTGCTCTAGAAAACTTAGTTATTGAACTAAAACAATCGATTCAAAGATGCCATTTGATAAGGGTAAAAAAATTGCGATAAGTTTGACCATTTTCAAGTTATGGCCAGTTAAGGCAATGGGAGTCAAAAACATGGGAAGTTCAATAACTACGTAACGGTTGAGATTTGACCATATGCGTAAAACATTTTTTTTCACCATTTATGGTCCTCTATCACCCTTTCAAAAGTTTGCACTCATGAACCTAACACCCTGTAGAATGCCCAAACAACCAGCAATCGTATAAGATGTTGCTAAGGATGATAAAGTGGAGGCCTTATGCGTGCATGCCTCCATTTAGGCATCGCCTCCACCACAGACAAACAGATGTCTCACTCTACCCACTTCTCCCATTTCCCTTTTAACGGACTTTTCAAATATTCTATAGTTCGCAAATCTCTCCTCCATTCGTTTATTTGTATGTGCCACCACTTTAACATCTTATACGATCACTGGTTGACTGGGTGGCTTATAAACGAGTTTGCTCCCAGGAAAGACGACTGAATCAGGATTCAATGCTGTACGAACGCGTCAGACAGCAGGTGCGAGACTAAGAGTTAAAGCAATATGCGCACAAAGAAACGCAACACGAATTGTCCACTACAGGTGCTGCCCAGTACTGGTACCTGCCGTTGGGGATGTTCCTGAACCCGAAGAAGCCGAATAAGCTGAGGATAATCTGGAATGCAGGAGCCAAGGTTGATGGGATTTCGTTACACTCCGCACTACTATAAGGCCAGATTATCTGACATCTCTTCCAGCGTTTATTGGAAAGTTCCGGTTGTATCAGTTCGCCTTAACCGGCGACATTAGGGAAATGTTCCACCGCTTTTTCATTCGTCCCCTAGATTGGCCGTTTCAGAGATTCTTATTCCGAGATGAACCGAAACTAGCGGCTATTGTCCATCGTCACTACGAAGATAGCTTTGGAACTTTCGCGGAAGCTGTTAGGATCGTGCAAGAAGTGAAGGTCATACATGCTGAGGGTGGTTTTGAAATAAGACACTTTCTGTCCAACGATTCTACTATAGCTACACTATTTACTAGTTGGCAACGAATCACCAGAAGCATAGAAGAACATTTGCGTGGAGAGAGATTAGCGAATTGAATCCGTATTAGGCATAAAGTGGATTCTTAGCAGAGATACTTTCACGTTCACCGTTTTCCTTAGAGACAATCTGCTCCATGTTCTCGAACAGTCACATGTGCCCACGAAACAAGAAGTCTTGCGAACAATCATAAGCTTCATTGATCTGTTTGGCATGATTTCATTCTTTCTGATTCATGGACGCACCATGATGCAATGCATATGTATGGGTGGCCGAAATAGAGTGGAATGACCCACTCACCGAAGAGGTCCTGATGCAGTGGATTAACCTTATACCGAAATTGAGCATTCTTCACATACCCCGTTGCTACAGCTATTCCAAATTGCAGATCCACGCTTTTCTCGATGCAAGTCTGCCAGCGTATGCATGCGCAGTGTATTTTAGAGTAGACACACTAGACGGTCCTGTTTCACTCCAAGTACCGTAATCCGGGGTCAAATTGATCACTTTAAAACAACTTTTGCGGATAACATCAGTGCCAATTCAAATATCGCCAAAAGAATTTTTGTAAAACCAGTACCTTGTGGATCTCAATGGAACCATGAGATAGAATTTTGATCAACAAATTTAAACTTTAAGTTAAATAATTCCAAATATAAAAAAAAATGGAAATGTCACTTTGGGGCGAAATTGATCAGTACACAATTAAGCATCGGTTGGAAAGGAAAATTTCCTTCTCCGTTTAATTTTGCTCTTCTAAAACCGAATAATGCGTTTAAAATCTTACAACCAGTGAATATAATACTTTAAATGCAAGATTAAATTTTTAAATTCCCCCTTAAACGCCTAAAGGTAGGCAATTTCATTTGAAATAAGTGATTTCTATCACACTAAATGACTATTTCATCATAAAATGAACTTTTTTATAACTGTTCATGTTCTGAGTAGCTACATAACTTCCCAACCAAGGCTCCACAAAAATGGTAAAACAGAGAATTTACGGGAAGTCCTATTAGCAATCGATTGTTTAGTAGCGATGATTGTATGGCTAAATGAGAAATACATTGCAAATTCCTTGGAAAAATAAGGCAAAACTAACTTTTTTTCAAAAATTTAAAAGTCTACACTCATCTCTAGACAGCTACGAACCAGATGACGTAAAAAGTTTAAGATCATTACGACGCTTAAGAGTTCCTAGTATAGAATTACAATCTAGTACCCGAATGATCAATTTCACCCCGCTGATCAATTTGACCCCGGTTGACGGTACCATGTGATTCTTCCACATCGACACCATATTACGCTTCTTCTAGTTGATTGTTATCACCGACGGCTGCGGCACCGCAATCGTGAGACGAATCTGAATAAGATGCGGCAACTCTACGACATTCCAAGACTAAGATCAGTGATATTCAAGATAGCGGATACCTGCATGGCTTGTAGAGTTTGCTGGTCCTACTACACCTCCTATGGCACCGCTATCGAAGGCCCGAGTAGCACCCTATGTTCGACCGTTCACTTTCGTAGGTGTGGACTACTTTGGCTCAGAGCTAGTGAAAGTCGGGCGCAGCAACGCAACGTTAAGCGATGGATAGCACTTGCATGACAATTCGTGGTTCATCATCTAGCGTCAATTTTTAACAAACACAACGAACCGGTGGTCGTTTAACCTACCTAGAGCTCCTCAATTGGGGGAAGGCAGGGTGCTTGGGAACGAATGGTTCGTTCGATGTAGGCCGCAATTGAAGACATACTGAAAACCCAGAGACGACCTGGCGATGACGTTTTGGAGACGGTGGTGATCGAATATTTGCCTGTGATATCCAGGCGGTCGAAGTGGTTTGAAGAAGCAAAGCAGGTAACTGGAGGAGATCTTGTTTGGGTCGTTTTTTTTCTAATTGTTTATTCTATGAATGTTATAGCTTAAAAGTAGGTTTACAACTTTAAATCTATAATTTGTTGTCTCTCTCTCTCTCTCTCTTCTTGGCGTAACGTCCTCATTGGGACAAAGCCTGCTTCTCAGCTTAGTGTTCTATGAGCACTTCCACAGTTATTAACTGAGAGCTTCCTCTGCCAATGACCATTTTGCATGCGTATATCGTGTGGCAGGCACGAAGATACTCTATGCCCAAGGAAGTCAAGGAAATTTCCTTTACGAAAAGATCCTGGACCGACCGGGAATCGAACCCGTCACCCTCAGCATGGTCATGCTGAATACCCGTGCGTTTACCGCCTCGGCTATATGGTCCCTTTGTTGTCTATCTAACTTGAATCTTGAACTTGGCACAAATTTCCCGAATGGAGGAGAACGTGCCTCTAGAGCCGACCTACTGATACCTGAACTTGAATCTATCCACCTAGCTACAAAACACAAACAAAGATAATACGGACTAAGTTTGTTAAAACTAGAGGATTATTACAAAGAAACTGTTAAAATTGTAAGTAAAAATTGTAAAACTTGTGCTTATGAACGAAAACTTCCTAAATAAGATAATTACAGCTTAAGCTGTCCCAATTGACCTCGAGTTCTACCAGCCTGCTAAAAGAAATACAGTTGTTACAGCAACCATAGAAATAACAAACAAGCAGACGACATAGTTATTTGTACGTTTTCTACAATACGTCTCATTCTTTCAACCATGACATAATCTGAAGAGCATAAGATGTCGACCATTGCCTTTCTTATTAGTAGAGATCCATCACTTTAAACGATATGGAGCAGATTGAAAAATCACAGCTCCACCGCCATTCCGAAAGTGCTAGAAGTCTCTCCTGTAGGATGCGTAACGTAACATGAGGCGAGTTGTTAATTGAACCTATCGTTTGTTTGATGAGTTGCACCGGTGGTGTCACGTTACACGATAAGTTAATGATCTGCAACAACCGAGCAGCTCATCAAAGAGGGCGCAGGCTAATTTGATTGACAAATTGCAGATGTAAACAACAATCGAAAATTTATTGCGACTTTGCGACGGCTGCTTAAATTTTGTGGATTAGATATTTATCGGGAGGAATTATTGGACCAGATTTCCTTGCAGAAATTGCGGATTGGTAGTGGTAGGAATTGCTGGAAGAATTCTCGGAAGAAACTACTGGAAGCTTCTAGGAAGGAAATGAAGAACAAGAACAGTGAGCAGGACTGGACTAGCAGTTCTTTCAAAGGATGCCTCCAGGAATATTCACGAACGATTCCTTCTACGGATTTCTCCAGAAGACGCCTTTGGAAATTCTTTCAATAGAGATATTCGTCTAGGAATTTCCACCAAGGATTCCTCTAGGAAATTCCACCGAGAATTTTTCAAAGAATTCCTTATCCAGGAATTCCCACCGAGGATTTCTCCAGACATTTTCACCGCGGATTCTTCTAGGAATCGTCCTGACATTCCTCCACCAAATTTTTCGGGCTTTCTCCTTTCTCCAAGAAATACCTCTGGGGATAACTCACAGGTTAACTACAGGAATTCCCTTGAGGATTTCTTCATGAATTGCTCATAGGATTCCTTTAGGAATTTCACAGGGGATCCCACCAGGGATTCCTCCAGGAATTCCCACAGGTAATTCCTCCAGGAATTCCCACCGATTTTTTTTTCCAGAAATTCCTCCTGGCATTCTTGAAGGATGTCCTTCAGGAATTCCTTCATGGATTTCTTCGAAAATTCCTCCTGGAATTCTTCCGGGGACACCTTATAAAATTCCTCCTGAATTTTTCCTGGAATTCCTCCACATATTTCTCCAGAAATTCCTACATAGATTTTTCTAGGAACTCTTCCGGGTATTCCTCCAGCATTTTTTTTCGGGGATTTTCCCAGGCATTCCGCTGGGGATTCCTCCAGAAATTCGTTCAGGTATATCTCCATCAAATTTTTCGGGCATGCAAGAAATTCCGCTGGGGATAACTAACGGAGAGAAATAACATGATAACTAAATGAATTCCTCCGGAGATTCCACCAGGAATTGCTCCGAGGATTCCCTCAGAAATTTCCTACAAACTTAAATTATTTCGCCGAGGCCGGTTAAACAAATTGCCGAGAATCCAACAGCCGTATAGTGGATTCCACCAGGAATTCCAACCGGGAATTCCTCCAGAAATTCCCACATGTTTTTCCTCTTGGAACCTCGCTTGGAACATCCACCGGGAATTCATCCACGAATCTCCACAAGAGATTCCTCCAGATATTCTTCCAGGGATTCCATCAGGAATACCCAACGAGAATTCCTCCAGGAATTCCCACAGGGGATTTTTTCAGATATTCCTCCAGAGATTCCTGCAGGAAATGTTCCAGAAATTTCACTGGGGATAACTCCAGGAATCCCTCCGGGAATTTCTCCAGGATTTTCCACTATAGATTTTCTCAGCATTTTTTTTTCGGGGATTTTCCCAGAAATTTCTCTAGTAATTTTTAAAGGAATTCAGTCGGGAACCACTGCAGGAAATGCTTCAGGAATTCCTCGGAGGATTCCTCCAGGAATTCTTCCGGGCACTCCTCCTGGAGTTCGTCCGAAAATTGCTTCAGGAATTCCTCCGGAAATTTCTCCTGGAATTTGACCTGGAATTTGTCCGGGAATTCCTCCAGAAACTCCTCCTTGGATTTCTCCAGAAATAATCAGGAATTCTCAACGAAAATTCCTCCAGGAATTCCCACAGGAGATTCATTCAAGAATTCCCACTGAGGATTCCTCCAGGAATACCCGACTAGGATTCCTACAGGAATTTGAGGAAATCTTCAAGAATTCCCACCGGGGATTTGTCCAGGTATTTTTCTAGGAAATCCTCCATGAAATCTTTCAGGAAGTCCTCAATGGATTTCTTCAGGGATTCCTCCTGTAATTCCTCCGGGAACTCCTTCAGGGATTCTTCCGAGGACTTCTCTTGGATTTCCTCCAGGAATTCCTACTAAAGATTCCTCCAGGTATTTCTCCAGCACTTTTTTCGGGGATTCTCCCAGAAATTCCTCCGGGGATAACCACAGGAGTTCCTACGGGAATTTCTCCAGGAATTCCTTCGGGAATTTCTGCGGAAAATCCTCTAGAAATTTCGCCAGGTATTAATCCGGGAGTTTCTCCAGGAATTCTAAATATAATTTCCTCCTGAAATTCCTCCTGTATTCCTCCAGCATTTTTCAGGGATTCTCCCAGGAATTCTGCAGTGGATAACTCCAGAAGTTCCTCCGGGTATTCCTCCAGGAATTCCTCCTGAAATTTTTCCAGGAATATGTATCTTTATGAATTCAGCCGGGAATTTCTCTAGAAATGCCTCCAGGAATTCTTCCGGGTATTCCACCAGCAGTTTTTTTCGAGGATTCTCCCAGGAATTCCGCTGTGGATAACTCCAGGAATTCCTACGGGAACTCTTTTTGGAATTGCTTCAGGAATTCGTCCGGGAATTTCTCCAGGATTTCCAACTATAGGTTTTTTAAGGAATTCCTTCGGGTATTCATCTAGCATTTTTCCAGGGATTCTCCCAGAAATTTCTCTGGGGATAACTCCAGGAATTCCTCCAGGAATTTCTCCCGGATTTCCTCCGGGAAATTCTCCAGGGGTTTCTACTATAGATTTCTACAGGAATTCAGCCGAGAACCACTGCAGCAAATACTTCAAGAATTCCTTGGAGGTTTTCTCCAGGAATTCTTCCGGGGACTCCTGCTGGAATTCCTCCGAGATTTGCTTCAGGATTTCCTCCAGGGATTTTTCCCGGAAATCCTCCATGAAATCCTTCAGGAATTCCTCCATAGTTTCCTTCAGGGGTTCCTCCGAGGACTTCTCTTGGATTTCCTCCAGGAATTCCTACTACAGATTCCTCGAGCACTTTTATTGAGGATTCTCCCAGAAATTCCTCCGGGGATAACCACAGGAATTCCTACTGGATTTTTCCAGGAATTCCTTCGGAAATTTCTCTGGAAAATCCTCTAGAAATTTCTCCAGGTATTCATCCGGGAGTTTCTCCAGCAATTCCTAATATAATTTCCTCCAGGAATTCCTCTGAGTATTCCTCCAGCTTCTTTTTTCGGGGATTCTCCCAGGAATTCCGCATTGGATAACTCCAGAAATTCCGCCGGGGATTCCTCCAGGAATTCCTCCGGGAACTTCTCCAGAAATTTCTTTATGAATTCAGCCTCTTGAAATGCCTTTCTGGAATTCTGCTATAGATTCTTCCAGGAATTCTTCCGGGTATTCCTCCAGCAGTTTTCTTCGAGGATTCTCCCAGGAATTCCGCTGTGGATAACTCTAGGAATTGCTCGGGGAATTTCTCCTGGAATTTCATTTCGAATTTCTCAGGCAATTTCTCCAGGAACTCCTCTTTGGATTTCTCCAGAATTTCTTCTGGGGATTCCAACAGAAAAATCCCTGGAGGAATTCCTGGACAAATCCCCGGTGGGAATTCTTGGAGGTTTCCCCTGTGTGAATTCCTGTAGGAATTCTCGTTGGGAATTACATACTGATGGAATCTCCGGAAAAATATCTGGAGGAATCTCTTGTGGGAATTCGTGGATGAATTCCCGGTGGATATTCCAAGAGGAATTACGTGTAGGAATTTCTGGAGGAATCTCCGGTTGGAATTCTTCGTGGAATCCACTAGGAAATTTCTGAGAGAATCCTAGGAGCAATACCTGGTGGAATCTCTGGAGGAATTCCTTTAGTTATCCTGTGAGTAATCCCCAGCGGAATTTCTTGGAGAAAGCCCGAAAAATTTGCTGGAGGAATATATCTGGACGAATTCCTGTAGGAATCCCCAGCGGAATTCCGTGGAAAATCCCTGGATGCTGGAGGAATACCCGGAAGAATTCCAGGAAAAATCAATAGTTGGAATTTCTGGAGAAATTCGCGGAGGAATTCCAGGAGAAATTCAGGGGGAATTTTATTAGGAATCCATGGAGGAATTCCTGATAGATTTCCTGGAAGAATGCCAGGAGGAATTACTGAAAAAAATCTTCTGTGGGAATTTATGGAGGAATCATCTGAGGGAATTCCTGGAGGAATTCTCGTTGAGTACTCGTTGGGAGATTTCTCCAGTTAATTCTTTGGGAAGTCCTTAAGGATCTCCTCCTTGGATATCTCCGGAAATTCTTCCGGGGATTCCATCTGGAATTCTCAACAAAAATGCCTCGAAGAATTCCTGCAGTGGATTCCTCCAAGAATGCCCGACGAAAATTCCACCAGGAATTCCCAACAGGGGATCCTCCTCGATATTGTACCGGGGAAACCTCCGATAATTCCTATCGGGAATTTGTCCAGGAATTACTCCGGGGATATTGTCCAGGAAATTCTCCATGAATTCCTCCGGGGTTTTGCCAGGAATTCCTCCGAGGACTCCTTCTGTAATTCCCCCGGGGACTCCTCCTGGAGTTCCTCCGAAAATTTCTCCAGGAATTCCTACTATAGATTTAACCAGGAATTCTTCCGTGGATTTCTCCAAGAATTCTTCAGGAATTCCTCCAAAGAAACCTCCAAGGATTATTCTGGGTATAACTCCAGAAACTACTTCTGGAATTTCTCCAAGAATTCCCCTAGGAAGTTCTTCAGGAATTCTTCCAATGATCCCTCCAAGAGTTTCTTTAGGGATTTTTTCAGGAAATCTCCAAGGATTACTCTGGAAAATTCACCGTAGATGCCACTTAAAGTTCCTACGGGGACTTTGCCTATAAATCCACCGAGAATTCCTCCATTTTCCCGAGAGTGCATTTGGGAATTCCTCCGGAAATTCCTCTAGGAATTCCTATTTGGATTCCTCCAGAAACTCTTCAGTTATATCTCCAGGAATTTCTCCGGGGTTTCCTCCATAAATCCTTCTGGAGATTGTTCCAGGAAATCTTCCGAATATTCCTTAAGAAATTCTTCCGGGGATTCCTTTTTTTAATTTCTTTGTGTTGACGAGACCGTAACGCATACGGGTAGATCCAGCTTGAGCCGCTTCGACCACAAACAGTCACCCGGTTGCGAGGAGGCAACTATTGAAAAACACAACCACGTCAAACAATGACGTGAAGACATGCTTGCTGGTCAGACAAAATACTGTATGAACTGTCAATGAGAAGATAGAGGTGGATAAATACCAAAATTAGCCACATGCGGTGAGAAACGAGTGATTATGATAATTTTCTACAATAACTTGTGTTAAGAAGAGATTTTTCTATTTGCTTGATTTATTTTCTTGATTGTAAGTAATGAATTCGTTTCTATAATGCCGAAATGACAATAAATTTAATATTGACAGGTTACGATCTACAGTTGTTGTAGCTGAGACATCATAAGTATTGATTAATTTGTAGTTAAAAATCTACAATTGTAAGTTGTTAGCTTTGAGAAAATTCATTACTGTTGACATTAATTTCATTTATCTAGGAACTGTAATTACCGATTAATTGTCGACAAGAAGTAGTTTGGATAAAAAGAGTAACCGGAATTGTAAGCATTTACATTTACACTATTTTGTTTAATTTGCATTGATTAACTTACATGTGCTTTAACTTTTAGCTTTAAAGCATCGTCAATAAAAGAATTTGGACAGCTATAATAACCGTAAATCTCTTCAACTACTTCTACGTGGCAACACTTTGTATTTGTGAATTTTAACAAGGATTCCTCTTGGAACTCCTCCAGGGACTCTTCCTGGATTTTATCGGGAGTTTATCCGTGGATTCCTCCAGAAATTCTTCAGAGATTTCTCCAAGAATTCCTCCGGGGTTTTCGCTGGGAATTCCTTCGGAAATCCCTCAAGTCATCTTTCTGGGATTATTCTTGGGATTCCTTCAGGAATTTTCCGAAGGACTACTCCAGGGATTTCTCCGGGAAATTTAATACGAATTGCTCGGGGAATTTCTAAGGGAATTCCACGGAGATTCCTCCATGAATTCCTGTAGAGATTCCTTTAGGAATTCTTCCAGGAGTTCTTCCAGAAATTGCTGTAGAGATTCCTCTAAGAATTGCTTCTTAGATTCCTCCAGGAATTCCTTGGGAGATTCCCCAGGAATTTTTTCAAGAATTATTCTGGAGAATTTTCCAGGAATTCCCCCGGGGATTCCTCCAGAAATTTCTTAGATTAGTCCTCCAGGAATTTCCTGGGGTATTTGTCCAGTAATGCCTACTGAGATATCTCCAGGAATTTCGCCGAGGATTTGTTCTGGAATTGTTTTCGGGATTTTGTCCTGGAATTCCTCTGGGGATTTCTCCAAAAAATGTTCAGATTCCTCCAGGAATTCGTATGGGATTTTCTCCAGGAGTTCTTCCGGGGACTGCCCCAGAAATTGCTACGGATTATCTTCCGGAGATCACTCCGAGAATTCCTCCAGGAATATCTCCGGAAAATTTCTCCAGAAATTACTCCAAAAAGTTTTCCGGGAATCTCTTCTATGGGGATTCCTCCTGAATTTATTCAGGGATTCCTCCAGAAAGTCGTCCAGGGTTTCCTTCAGAACTTCTTTCGGAGATCCCTTTAGAAATTGTTCCAGGGATTCCTTCAGAGAATCCGCCGGGGATTACTCCGGCGATTCCTTCTAAAGTTCCCCGAGGCCTTCTCCTGGAATTCTTCCGGGAATTTCTTTAGAAATTTTCCGGGAATTTCTCCTTGGATTCCTCCACAAATTCATCAGGGATTTCTCCAGGAATACCTCCGGGATTTCCTTCAGAAATTACTTCAAGAATTCCGCAGTGGAATCCTCCAGGAATTCCTCCGGGAATTTCCTCAGGTATTCCTATAAAGATTCATTACGCGATTCCTCCTTTAATTCCTTCAGTTATTCCTGAATAAATTCCCTCAGGGATTCTTACAGAAATTCCTCCTGGGATTCTGCATGGTATTCCTCAGAGGAATTTTTGAAGGACTTTCTGGAGGAATTCCAGGCGGAGTCCTTGAATATATCTCTGGAGGATATTTTTTTGGAAGAATCCTTTGAGAAGTCTCTGAAGGAATCCCTGGAGTAATCCCTAAAAAAACCCCTGTAGGAGTATTTGATGACATTCCTGGAGGAATGGAAACCGGAGGTATTGCTGCAGGACTCGCGGAGGAAATTAGGAAATTCCTGTAGAAATCTCTGTAGAAATAAAGAAGGAAAAAATGGAGGAATCCCTACATGTATCCCTGGAGGAACCTCTTAAGGAATTCCTGGAGGAACTCCTTAAGGAATTCCTGGAGGAATCCTTTAAGGAATCTCTAAAGGAATCCATGAAATTATCCATTTGGAATCCCTGGAGGAATCCTTGGAGGAACCCCTGAAGGAGCCCCTGGAACAGTTTCTGGAGGAATCTCTGGAGGAACCCTTGGAAGATTCCCTGGAGAAACCCCCAAGGATTCCCTAAAGTAACTCTTGGAGTAATCTCTGAAGGAATCCCTGAAGGAGTTATTGTTGTATTCCTTGGAGGAATCCTGGAGGAATCTCTGAGAGACTTCCTGGAGGATTCCCTGAATGAATGCTGAAGAAATTCCTAAAGGATTTCTGGAAGAATCCTTTGAGAAATTCCTGAGAGAATTTTTGAAGGAATTTTGAAGGAATTCCTTGATAAGTCCTTAAAGGAATTCTTGGAGGAATTCAAGAAGCATTTCCTGGAGGAACCCCTCAGATGGAGTTCTCAAATAAATCAACAAAGAATTCCTGAAAAACTTTCTGGAGGAATCCCTGAAGGAATTCCAGGAGGAATCTCTGGAGCAATTCCTGGAGGAATCTCTTAAATTATTCCTCGAGAAATCTCTGAAGGAATTCCAGGAGGAATCTCTGTGGGAATTCCTGGAGGAGTCCCTGAAGGAATTTCGGAGGAATCTTCGATGGAATTCCTAGATGAATCAATGAAGGAATCCCTGAAAAACTTCCTGAAGGAATCCCTGAAGGAATTCCTGGTTGATCAAATTTTCCTCGTTACTTAAGAACGGTGAGCTAAAATCACTCTTTTCGGCTCTTACCGGAATTGGCTCCGAAATATTCGTCTATATGCATTCATGCGGTGCTTATCGCGCTGCTTGCTAGATTCTAGATGAAAAATCACAGCATTTGAACCGTCATATCGAGACTATACAAGACAATTTGTATGTGTTCCCTGTGAGAGGCTCCCCTCCGGAACCGATTACATGTCCTTCAGAGATATATCTTTTAAGTAAGCCTATAAGAGATTGTAAATCGGATCATTTTTTTTTGAGAGCCTGTGTCAAATAAAATTTGGAACGATCATGCTCGTGTAAAAAAGTGACAGGGCTCATCAGCAAATTTCATTCATCAGACTTTTTCTGAGATTACCCTGACAACTGTCAGCTGTCAAATTTGTGCTTCCTACCTTTCGCTCCCCTGCGTAGCTCAACAGCTCAGCATGATCCACCTTATGATGGGTTGATGAGCTGCCTGGTTGTTGCAGTTGAACAACTTATCGTGTAGCGTGACATCGATGCGACACCACCGGCGTAGCTCATCGAACAAACGATAGGTTCGATTGGAAGCACCTTTGGAAGATTCCCCAGAGAGAACTCTTGGAGGAATACTCTGAGGGAACTCCTGGAAAAATATCTGGAAGGAATTCCTGGGTAATCGTCAGAGGAAACTCCTGGAGGAATTCCCCATCCTCAAAACGATCTTCTGGAGGAATCTCTAGGGGAACTTACAAAAGAATCGCTGGAGAAAATACCCAAAGGAATCTTCAAAAGGAACTCCTGGGAATCCCCAAAAGGAACTCCTACGGGATTCCCTAAGTGGTTACATTTTACGAAACTCCCAAAAAGGTATCTCCAATGGAAATTCCTGGTGGAAACCTCAGAACGAATCCCTGTCGGCATCTCCATGAGGAATTCCTGGTGGAATCTTCAAAAGGAGCTTCTATGGAATCCCCAAAAGAAACTCATTACAACAAAGAATTTCTGGCGGAATCTGCAAAGGAAATTCCTGACTGTATTTGTAAAGGGAAAATCTGGCGAAAGCCCCTGACAGAATCCCAGGCGAAGTCCCAGACGGATTTGGCTGGAGTTCCCCTACGTTATTCCCGGCGGAATCCTCAGATGGGATTCCCAGTGGAATCCCAAGAAGGTATTACCAGAGGAATGCCAGAAACGAGTTCCCGGTTCCTCATAAGGAGCTCTTAACGGAATCTCCAGAGGAAATCATGGCGGAATCGTCAGAGAGAATTCTTTGCCGAATCTCCAAAGGGAATTCCTGTTCTAAAGGGAAATTCTGTTGAAATCTCAAGACGGATTTCCTGACGGAGTCTCCAAAGAGATTTCCTGGCATAATCTTCTGAGGGAATTTTAGGCGGAATCTTAATAGGGAATTCTTGGCCGAATTTCCAGAGGAATTTTTTTGTTGAATCTCCACAAGAAGCTCCTGGCGGAACCTTCAGAGAGAATTCTTTCCCGAATCTTCAGAGGGAATTTCTGTTGGAATTTACAGATGGCTGAACATTCCGAGAGAATTTCAGATGGAATCTTAAGAGGGAGTTCCCAGCGGGATCCTTCCAACAAATCCCATTACAGAATTCCCGGAGGAATCTCGAGGAAATTCCCAGTGAAATCTCCAGAGTAAACTCCTGGCAGATTCTCTAGAGGGAATTTCCTGCGGAATCCCTAGTGGAAATATCCTACCGAAACCGAAAAGAAAATCCCAAAGGGAATTCCTATTAAAATCAGCTGAAATTGAGC